>NW_021604653.1:1115801-1139934 GCF_004785775.1 Grammomys surdaster
AGAGAGAGAGAGAGAGAGAGAGAGAGAGAGAGAGAGAGAGAGAGAGAGAGAGAGAGACAGAACTGGTGCCTGTGGAGGGTCTAACAGCAGTCTCAGACCCCCCAAGAGCTAGTTACAGGTTATTATAAGCCATCCAAAGTAAGTTCTAGGACCTGAACTTGGGCCCTCTGAGAGAGTAGAACATACTTTAACCACTGAGCCATCTCTCCAGCCCCTCAAGCTCATTTTTATTGCTGAACTTCATTTGTCTCCAGATGGCCAATGAGTCTTGCTGTTCTTTCAATTTTTGTTTATTTATTCATTTGTTTACTTGCTTATTTAAGACAGTCTCACCCATCTCTCAAGGTCTCCAACACAGGCCAGCCTTGAACTCACAATTGCCTTGCTTCAGTCTCAGTGCTGGGATGACAGCCGTTAACCATCTTGCCCAACATGGTATGAGATTTGCATATTTCCCACCATGCAATTGTGTTGAGAAGTTTGTCTTTCCCTTGTTCTTAGTAAAATTCCAAGCTGTCACAATTTTCTGTCTTCGATGGTAAAACCAATATTTTATCTGATTTTATGTGTTAATATTTATATTTACTTGTATATGTTTGGGTTTATGTACTCTTAAGAAAATGAGGAACTATATTCACATGACAGTGGCTTGGGATGTGACAGTTCATATTAGGATTATCTTAATTTGAATTTGAATTTTTACATAATATATCTCTCAAATAGTTCATATGGAGCAATGAGGCTGGTGAGGTGGCTCAGGGGCTAATGGAGCTGGCTGCCAGGCTTGGTGACCTAAACTGGATCTCTGCGTTTCACACAGTGGAAGGAGAGAACTGACTCCTGAAAATTGTCCTCTGACCTCTACACGTGCACCATGGCATGAGAATACCCACATATTCACACACAAAACAATCGAGTCAATAAACAGTCATATAGGATTTAGCAGCAAGTCAGGGCACACACAGCCATAACTATTGTGTTTGCATGTAGTTTTCCTTGGTTATCACACAGAATTCCAACACAACTGTTGTGGTCCAGATGTAAAATGTACCCCACAGGCCCATGAGTTTGAACATTTGGTTCTGAGGTACTGCTGTTGTTCGGAAGGTTGTAAAGCCTTTAGGAGGCGGAGCATTGCTGCAGAAAGTGGGCACCAGGAGTGGACCCTGAGATTTTATGGTTTGATCCTGATTCTTATCTCCTCTCTAACTCCTAACTGTAGAAATAAGGCAACAAAAGCCCTGTATTGCCTTTGGTACCATGCCTTTCTTGCCACAACAGACTATGGTGGACTATAGCCCTCTGTCTTGGTTTTGTTAATGTTGTGATAAAAATAGGTTGGTACAAGCAAATTAGGGGAGAAAATGTTTATTTTAATTTATAATTCTAGTCCAGCATAGTGGGATGTCAAAAGGGCAGGAACTTGAAGTAGCTATTCAAAGCCTCAGTCAAGAGCAGAGAGAAGATAAATTTGGGAACACTTTCCTGTGCTTAGCACTTTGACTGTCTCTGTCTCTCTGTGTCTCTGTCCCTGTCACTTTCTCTTTCTCTCCTTTAGGTTCAGGGCCCAGACCATGAAATGGTGCTGCTTACATTCAAGGGAGGTATTTTTATTTCACTTAACCCAATTATAAACATTTCTGGCAGTGAATGCCCGAGGGCCAACACAGTCCAGACAGATTCTCACCAAGAAACTCTTTCAAGGTATTCCTAAAACACCTTGAAGAAAAAGACTATTCCAGATCCAAAATAGTTAGGAGCATGATTGTGATTCATAAATTGTAAACTTATGTATAGTAATACATGATGTAATCTAGCAAGCAAAGGGATATTTATTGATAAATAAATAAAAGGAACAAAGTATTCTAGTTCAGACAAATACAAAGTTCTAATACCAGGTCAGAATTCTGTTCATAACAGACTGGCTAGATCCATGCAAATTCTGATATTACTATCAATTCAGCAGTACAGAAAAAACACAGTTGATTGACCTGTCTAAATCTTATGTTTACGAGTCCTCCACTTGCTCAATAGTTCCACCAAGAAAATAAGATTAGTAAAATTACCCTTTTCTGAAGACTTGGAATATTCTGAGAACCTCAATACATTTGAATTAAAAAATAATCAGGAATGGTGAGACCAAGTGGAACTTCAAATAAGCACTTGAATAAAGATTTTTAAGAGTATTCATTCAAGAATATTAAGCCAGGACTACTGTGCGCTATTCAAAAAATTCTGTGGACATATAGGAATAAAAACCATCCTGAATCCATTTTAAGTCAGTATTTCTTGAAGTAAAATGAACAGTAAGTGCTTTATTACATGTCACTGGGTAGCATTGCTGTTGTAGGCAGTGCTGTTAGTGTGATTCTAGAACCTGTCTGCTGTCCTATTTTCACTTCTGTTGCTATGATAAAACACATTGATCGAAGGCAACTTTGGGGAGGTAGGTTTATTTGGGTCACAATTATAGACTATAGTTCATCATTTCAAGAAAGACAAGAATGCAGGTAACTAGTCACATCATACCTATCATCAAGAGCAGGGAGAAATGAATGCACCCATGCTTACCCAGTCAGCTAACTTTCTTCACTATGTTACAGTTCAGAGTCTAGCCTAGGGACTAGTTACACCCACAGTGGACTGGGTCCATTAGTAAATAAGACAATCCTCCACAGACATGGCCACAGGTCAACCTGATCTAGATGAGTATTCAAGTCAGATTCTCCTCCTAGGTGACTCAAGTTGACATTTAAAACTAATAGTCATAGTTAGCACAAGCAAATTACTATTTGTAACAATAAGATTTTTTTGTATAAGAAAAAATGGTTACTAAATATTTGGTATGCACACACACAATCATATTAGAAGCCATTATTATACCTTACTCTGCTGGGATGACACCATATGTTGTGTTTTCAAGTCAATCAAAGCTGTGGAAAATGTTCAAAACTTAACTTGTTATAGCTGCAAATGTCACCAACAATGATAGGTTTTAAGAGTGTGAAAGGAAACAAGACTCCAAGTTTAAAAGTATTTAGAATTATATAAAGAAATATTTACATATTTTAGGGATTCAATAACTCATATATGGTCAAGGGTCATATCAAATGATAAAACTTTTCCAACATGCAAATAGGGACGTTGTGTTTGGTTTTAATTATTCACTTGACAAGCTCTAGATGGTGGGTGACAGTATTCACTCAGCAATGAATCCTGGACTGTAAACAGTGAAGAAAGTGAGCTATGTACTCACTTCTGCCTGTGCAAATGAGGTGACCAGCTGCTTCAAGTTTCTATAGACTTGACCTCCCTATCGTGATGAACTATAACCATGAGTTTATAGTTCATAATAAGTTTAATTCTCTCTCAAGTTGTTTTAGCCAGGGTATTTTGCAGTAGCAAATAGAATAGGAAACTAAGACAGTGAGCCTTAGATGCCACAGCCACAGCCTCTTGTTTCCTAAGGATGTGGTCAACTAAGCCTTAAAACCAAGCAAGCAAGCAAGCAAGCAAGCAAGCAAGCAAGCAAACAACAAGATAGAAAAGATAACTCCCATAAATGCTATACAAAAAAGTATTTCGGAACAACTTGTTGGCCATGAGCAGTTATGTGGTGGAGAGATGAGAAGGAGAAGTAGAATAGTTTGTGCACTATGAAGAGAAAGGAGCTGGAGACATGAGGGTGGTGAGGAACAGCTTATGTGGGTAGCCTGTGCTACTACCTCAGGCCATGGTGATGTCCCATTCTGTGCTGCCACCAAGGGCTATGACCCTGAAGCAGCAGGAGTTTGTGTCCATGTCCATGTCTCCTGTTACCCCCAAAGGCCACACAGATGCCCATGGCTTGGGCTACCATCTGTGGCCATGTTGATGTTTGAGGGCTGTGCAGAGCTGGTCCTGCCCCTTGTCAGCTGCCACACTTTGGAGAGCACCCTGCTCCTTGCTTAGGCAGCCCCATAGAGCTGACCCCAGTGGCAGGTGGCAGGGGGGTGCGCCAGAGCAAAAAGTTGACCAAGTCAGCTATCCTTCAGGCCCAGAATCAGGGCTTTGAGTTGGCCATTGCAATATCTATCCCATCTATGAACTTCTGGAGAACATGAAGGAGCCAGTCCTGCAGAACCAAAACTGCAGGATCTTCATGACACAGGACAGCAACGGGATATCTAAGAGGTGTCCATGTAGCAGAAGCCAGGGTCCTCAAAACAGACTTTGCAGGCAAAACTATTTGGGCAAAAGAATATACTGTGTGATATACCATGACACTACAACTTCCAAGGTGAAATTTAAAAAACATTATTTTTCTAGTTTTTGTTTTCTTTAGGGTGGGAAGGTTATAAGGGCAGAGGTGAATGGGATAGGAGCACAGGATGTGAAATTCACAAAGAATCAATAAAAGGTTAAAAAACCCTTTAACTCACTGAAGAATTGACAAGTGAATAAGTAATGTTCCGCTCATTATCTCAGGAAGAGAAAACTACAGGAAACAGCATCGGGAGACAGGATATATGGGAAATTAAAAATGTGATTTGGGGTAGTAAGCCAGTTAAGAGTGTTTTCTCCTCTTGCAGAGGACCTGAATTTGGTTCCCAGAATTCATGTGGGGTAGCTAACAAGTGCCTGTAACTCCAGCTCTAGGGTTTTGACACCTTTAATTAGCCTCTGTGGATACCCAAACACCACACACACACACACACACACACACACACACACACACACACACAGAGAGAGAGAGAGAGAGAGAGAGAGAGAGAGAGAGAGAGAGAGAGAGAACAAAGAGGGAAGGAGAGATTTACAAACATGTAATTAGACACAGAGACTGGAGTGAGAAAGTCTAACATAAATGAAATTGAAGTTTTGGGTGTGGGATAGAAGTGATGAAAATAATTGTTGAGAACATTACCAAGCTAATTACATGTATTTGGGGTTGGAGAGATGGCTCAGTAGTTAAGAGTGTTTGTTGCTTTTTCAGAGGACCTTGGTCTGGTTCCCAGCACTCATGGTGGCTCACGATCACCCAAAAGTTCAGTTCCAGGGGATCTGTCTTCCTCTGCTGACCTCCTTGGTCACCAGACAAATGTAGGGTGCACATACAGACATGTAAGCAAAACAGTCATACATATGATATAAAGGAGCTATAGATTTTTTAAAAAATATATATAAAATGCCAATGCACAGATTTAAGAAATAACAGGAATTGCAGGAAGTATAAGAAGAAGGAGAAGGAGAAGGAGAAGGAGAAGGAGAAGGAGAAGGAGAAGGAGAAGGAGAAGGAGAAGAAGAAGAAGAAGAAGAAGAAGAAGAAGAAGAAGAAGAAGAAGACCCACATTTGTAGGGGTGGTTCTGATACTAAGCTCTTATTCCGAAATTGGTTCTTAATCTGTCAGTAAAGAAGCCATGAGCCAATTGCTGGGTGGAAGGAATAGGTGGGACTTCTGGGTCACTGTAGGCAAGGAGACAGATGCAAAGAAAGGAGAGGAGAGTTTGCCATGCTCCTAAGGGAGAAAAGAAGACCAGCCATGTGAGATCTTGGGCAGATCGGTGGCCTGTGGCCTCTCCTACATGCAGAAGGTTGGAAGTGTTTAGCGGGGACTAGATGTAACTGAGCAACTAAAGTTTAGGGAAGGTGGGAGGTGCAGAGCTAAGAATATTGATAAGAGAGCGCTAGCCTCTGGAGTTTAATAATGCCCAGCAATTGTGCCAAGAAGGCAAGTTGAAATTGAACAATGTGTGTGTTTGTGTCTTATTCATGGATTCAAGGGAAGCTGGGTGGAGACTAGTAGCATGGCCCAGTTCCTGGAGCTGAGGCGAGGTAGCAAAAGCTACATGCAACACATATTTACAGAGAACTAATGGGTAAGTAACCTAGAAACAGGTAAGCAGAGATGGCTTATCTCCAAAGGAATGACCATTTCCTCATCTTTATTGTTAGGGAAGCAAACAGTTGACAAAGTAGTTTAGTATTCAGTGGATATGCCTTTGGGTATAAGGGCAGAGCCACGAGCTGCTCCCTTCTGGTACCCTCTGTAGATGTTGTGGATTCTAAAGAAACCATAAAGAACTGAACAAATACTGGCCAAATACTACTGGTCTCATATACAGCCTGGGAGGCCACTGGAATTATTAAATAGCCTATATAATTGTCACCAGTCTTTACTTACTCTTGAAGCTTGCTATTACTGATAAACACAGATCCCATGGTACTCTGCAGTTCCTTCACCCTGTGGATAGTTACTAGGAGACATGTATCTGTGTCATTTAGAGGGAGGGAGGGAAAGAGGAGAGGGATGGAGGAGGGAGAGAGACCTTGGTTACAGTGGTGGTTAGTTTTAACTGTCTACTTAAGGCCATCGACATCACTTGAGAAGAGAGTTTTAACAAGTGATTGTCAACACTGAGTTGGGCTGTGGTCTGTGGTGTGTTGTCTTGAGGTGGGAAGGCCTGCCCACTGTGGGTGATGTGATTCCCCGAATTTGGGTCCTGGAATGTACAAATGTAGAGAAAGTGAGCTGAGCACTAAGTGTGTGAGCCTTTATTCTCTCTCTCTCTCTGCTCTTCAGGGAGGACGTGATGAGCTCCTGGCACTGTGACTTGCCTGCTCTGGGAGACTGTAACCTGGAATTGTGAGCTAAAGTCAACTTTGTCTCTCACATTGTTTTTTGTCAAAGTATTTTATCACAGCAACTAACCTAGGACAGTCACAGAAGGTGGAAAGATATACCCCTTCTCTTCATTCCCTAATAATATGTGTGTGTGTGTGTGTGTGTGTGTGTGTGTGTGTGTGTGTGTGTATGTGTTTGTTTGTTGAAGTAAAAAGAGGACACCGGATCTCCTGAAGCTGGTGTTGCAGAAGGTTTTGAAGCACTTTGTGTGAGTGCTGGACCTGAGTTTGGGCACTCTTCACAGTAAGAGTAGCAGGCATTCTTAACCAGTGGGCCATCTTTGAAGCCTAGAACCTTGTGTTCAGCTCCTGCACTGCAGATTCTGTGAAGGAAAGTTGGCTGTAAGTGCACTTAACAACCGGCTCTTTGGAAATTGCCAACTCAGACAATGTTTTAATACAATTTCACAGACTATCTTCCTGAGCTGGTGTGTTTTATTATAATTAGATTGCTTCTTAATATAATATCCCCCCAAAGAATTCATTGTTTCTTTTAGAGATTTAAGTGGTATAACTATCCTGTCATCCCTGTACTTGGATGGCTGAGGCAGGAAGATCCCTTGAACCCAGGAATTTGAGGCCAACACAATAAGATTTCATTTCAAATTATAGATGAGCATCAAACAAATAAAGAAAATGCATGTTTAGAAAGGTCAGCTAAGGAACTAGTCATGGGGTGGAAATTTTGTGCTAAATTTGATTCATCTTCTTTTGTAGGTGACTTTAATAAATGACAGTTTTCCCCAAAGTCTGATGTTTTCCTCCATCCCTCTGTCTCTCTAACTCCTGCCCACTCCTACCAGCTTGCTCTGGGGAATCCCCTGTCTCTGCCTAGAAGGCTATGACTACAGGCACACTGCCATGTTCATTCAGCATTCATGTGGCTTCTGGGAATCTGACTGTGGTCTGCCTACTTGTGTGGCAAGCACTAAGCCATCCCCCTAACTCCTGGAAGTCGTATATTCTACAAAATGACTGTTGACTAGAACAGTTAAATGATCCCACAGTACAGAGGCTCATGCCAAGGTACTCGTCAAAGGAAACCAATGAACACACCATCTGAAAACCACCCTCAAAGGAAAAGGAAATGTGTGCTCACTTTGCTGAGCACTGCCCCTCATGGTGGGACGAGAGGTCTGAGTGGTTATGAATCTGTCAGATTCTGAGATCGAGCACAGATTCTGAGGAAACAGAAAAGCACAATGGCACAGACAGAAGCTGGGTTGGTGGAATTTCTGGAAAATCCCAGTGTTTGGAAGGTTGACGTAGGATTTTGAGGCTCCTCTGGGATACAGGCAGAGACTTGTCTCAAACAAACAAACTACCAATGGAAACAATAACAGAAAATGTATCTAGTATCTTAGCACAAGAGTTTTTAATACTTTATATGCCTGATACTGTGTTGGGAGTTTGGTGAAGCCTATAGATCTATTCATTCATTCATTCATTCATTCACTCACTCATTCATTCATTCATCTGCCTTGTTCTGGGAATTTTATTGAGCTAGGGCCTCATGCATGTGAGAAAAAAACAATTGACCATTAATCTACATTCCAAGCTCTGCAGATCACTTTAAATGTAGAAAATAAAAGTATACAAAACAAGAAATGTGGGGCTGTGGAGATGGTTCAGTGGCAAAAGGTGCTTGCTGTTAAACCTCAAGACCTGAATTTGATCCCAGGAACCAGTACACTAACTGCCCAAAGGTTGTCCTCTAATTGCTGAATGTGTACCCTGGCATGTGTGCACTAGCATGGGCATGCAAACACACATGCACACCTGTAAATAAACGTAGTAAAAACTTTAAAGGTCTTATACAAGCAGTTAGTAAGAACATGCCAAGCTTTGGAAAGAAGCCAATTTGAGTTACAACACCATACTTCTCTATCAATGTTACACTTAAGGTTTCACCATGGTCCAGCAGCTACTACCAATTTTGAAGCAATTTTGAAGAGACAGCAGTATGTTGAACTTGCAGCTACAGCTTAAGCTGACAGGGCTCCCTGCATTAATACAAAGAGCAATGTGTGAAAGCAAGATTGTAGACTCTAGGTGTGGTTCTATTTTCTGCTTCTTTCCTTGGGGTATTTGAGCTGGGTAGGATTGAGCAGAATCCTGAATGAGTGAGTCAGCAGGATCCTGGTCTGGCAGTGAATGCCAGAGGCAGGTGTGGGGTGGGGTGTGGGATGTGGGGTGTGAGGTGTGGGGTGTGGGGTGTGGGGTGTGGGGTGTGGGGTGTGGGGTGTGGGTGTGTGGATATGGATGATGTTCTCCAAAGATTAGGTGTTACAGCTCTTAGACAACATTCAATGAAATGACTGTCTTAGACGATATTCAGTGAAGCAGCTTGTGCACATACACTTTATTCAGGGTGAATCAAAGGCTATGTATATGAACGTTGAAGAATAGGAAGGAGTTCTTCTTAGTGTGACGTTTCATTATCGGAGGCTTATGGTTCTGGGGATACCTCATTTGCAATGGAGAGGCACTCCAGGAAGTTGAGCCTGTAATTTCTATAGGCATTCCTCAGGTAGAGGATTAGGGGTTGGGCGCCCCGGATCAGATAAGAAGAAATCTGGCTAAGAAAAGGGATTCCTCCATTTTGCACTGGGGTCAGGAAAGCTGTTTAGACATGAGTACACTACAACCTTAGCAGCAAGGTGCAACCCTAGGTAAGGAGCTTTCCCGTGACATAATGCAAACTTCCAGCAAGGATTGCCTTAAGATGCAAAGCTTCCCTGAGACTGGATCCTTTGTGTGGGTGTTGGGTGGTGAGAATGAGAGGGAGAAGCAGATCAGCCAGACTGGGATCCCAAAGCAGCAATTCTGAAAATGTCCATGGCTGGAGGTCAGGCGTGCCAGGAGAGAGTTCAGATTTCCAGTCTCCTATGTGAACACCTCTGCCTAGAAGCCATAGGCAGCTGACACTGTGTGGAGGTAACTTGACATCTGGTTGGGTCAACTGTACTAACCAGCTCACCCCCTCCCTATACCTTACCCCAGTTTCTAATATGAGTCCTTTTCAAAGCCCCCAGACCATAGTCTCCTATCTCCTGGGACCTCTCTGCTGTATAGGAGCTTCGCCCCTGCCCTCTCTCTAACTAGATGTATCTCTATGTGTCTACACTAAACACTTCCACCATGGTCTGTGAACTTCAGATGTCAAATCTGAGAGATAAGAACCCTAAAGATACTGACTTGGGATGGTTTCAGTTGCCTTCTAGTTTTCAGGAGCCTAGCTCCCTGAATGAGGCTCGGTCATTCTCAAAGTCACCACAATAACCCCATATTAGCACAACATCCCCTTATCACAAAGAGGTAGACTGAGGGCCCAGAGCTCATCAACTCACAAACCAGGGTGCCCACTGAGGGTATGGTAGCCCACAGCACTGACTGAAGCCAAAGCCATGGTGTCTACTTGTGATTTTGCACACACATAGTTCAGGTGGCTTCCAGGAACCATGCTGAGTATCTGTGCATAAGAGAAACACATCACACACACACATACAGACACACAGACACACAGACACAGACACACACAGAAACACAGACACAGACACAGACACACACACACACACACACACACACACACACACACGAGCACAGGAAACAGGTAGATTAAATATTTCCGGAAGGTGCGTTAAGAGCCTTCATTAGGATGCTTGAGTGGCTCCGAGCTCGTTCCCACCCCTTCAGATCTGTGCAGCACTTTGAACTTTCCAAGGCATTTTCCAGCCATCAGCTAATTTGCTTTGCACCAGCACTCCAGGGGTTGTCAGCACAGTTATTATTCTTTTGCTTCTCCTTCTGAAATATATGTATTTAAAGGAGAAAGTTCCAGAATTAGAGCACAAACTCAAAATGGAATGAGCAGTAAGAGTTTGGAGAACTATTTTATCTTCAGAAACTTTAATGATATGAAATATTTCACATATTTTTTTAAGTCCTTGCTGCTAAATTTAGGGGAAGGAAGTCCTAAGTGCTTATTGAGAAAGAATTCAATTTTAAAGAACAATTTAAAACAAACATATACTTTAAAAATAACCCAAACAATATGGAAGAACTGAAAAAAGTACTTTACATTGCCACCCCAACAGTGCGACATCAGATGAGGGGTTGGCAAGATGGCTCAGAGGGTAAAAGGGCTTGCTGCCAAGCCTCACTATCTGAGCTCGATTCCTGGGCTGGGACCCACATAGTGAAAGGAGGGAACTGCTACTTCAGGCTTTTTACTGACCTTTACACACATGCTGTGGCACACGTGCTTACACCCCCCCCCATGAAATACATAAATAAATAAATAAATAGAAGGAAGGAAGAAAGAAGCAAACATATACAATTTAAAAAATTGTAAAGGGGCTGGAGAGCTGGTTCAGTAGTTAAGAGTATTACTCTTCCAAAGGACCTGAATTTAGTTCCTACAACTGCCTGCAATACAGCTCCAGGCACCCGTCATCCTTTTCTGGCCTTTGAGGTCACATAGCATAAATACACTCACACAGACACACATGTGTATAAAAATACAATCTTAAAAATATATTTACAAAAACAGAGAAGAAACGACAGGCGAGAGGGGGTGCCTCATCCCTCCCTAAAGATATGTCGGTAGCTGTGGTGGTTAGTTTTAATTCAACTTAGGACAATCAGACTCATCCAAGAAGAAAGTGTGTCTCAGTGGGAGATCATCAAGATTAGGTTGGTCTGCGTGTCTCTGGGGAACTGTCTTGAGTATGTTAATTGAGAAGGGAAGGCTTGCCACCGTGGTGGCAGCAGTCCCTAGACAGGGCAGTCTAAACTGCATAAGCGAAGATGAGCCCAGCAGTAGCATGCAAGCATTAATGCAGTTTGGTCTAGTCTCAACTGTGAGTGTAGTGTGACTATGCTTCAAGTTCCTAATGCCTTGGCTTCCCCTGAAATGATGGAGAGTAACCAGAATCGGTAAGATACCTAAACCCTTTCTCCTCTAAGTTGCTTTTGCCAGTGAATTTTGTCACAGGACCCTGAGGCAGCTGGTCAAGTGGCATCTGTAGTCAGGAATCAGAGAGTGATGGATGCTGGGGCTCAGCTCACTGTCTCCTTTGTATTCCATCTGGGACCCCAGACTATCTGATACTGCTGCCCACATTCAGGGTGGGGCTTCCCACCTCAGTTAACCTCCTCTAGAAATTCCCTCACAGACATGCTTGGAGGTTGGACTTCATGATGATCCTTAAACTGATCTAGTTGTCAAGATTAACCATTGCGCTGGGTAACAGGAAAATTTCAAATGCATTGTAATTAAATGTGTATGTGTGTATGTGTGTGTGTGTGTGTGTTGGTGTGTTGGTGTGTTTGAGTCACCATGTGTATGGAGGCCAGCAGAGGGGATCACATGCCCTGAAGATGGAATTACAGGTGGTTGTAAAATGCCTGATGAGGATGCTGGGAACAGAACATGGGTCTTCTGGAAGAACTCGAGCATTTGTAACTGCTGGGCCATCCCTGCAGTGCCTATAATTGCAGTCATAGGGGACCACTCCTGTTTACAGTGTCATGAGGTGGTATATGCACTTCAGTGTTTCACACTCTTGGGCTCCATGTAAATGTTACCATACGAGCATCATGCACAGGTCTTAGCACTTTCGTTTAACATAGCGTCTTTTAGATTCTTTGTGCTGTTGCATATGTTAGAATCCCACTCTTCTTCCTTCTTGCTGTTTAGTATTCATTCTGTCACACATATACAGTACAATCTAATTACCGCTATTCCTTTCAGTAGAGAACTTTTTCTGTTTAGGGTTGTTGTGAATAACATTTTTATACAAAAAAATGCATGAGAGGCCTTTGCATATATTCATTTTTATGCATCTTAGGTACTTAGATTGGAGCAGGATTGCTGGACCATGGAGAGAGCACATGTTTACATGTTTTAAGGAAAATCTTGATGGTTTTTCCACACTGTTTTCCAATTTATTCTCTTACCAGCTGCTCAGGACCCCAGTGGCTCTCCATGCTGCAGTGATACGTGCTGTCAACCTCTGTACTTTAGGACAGTCTGGTAGTGATATAGCAGGATCTCTGTTGTGTTCATCTGCAGTCCAGTGTGTCGTTCTGTTTAAGATTTACTCTTATTTTTAATTAGGTGTATACATGTGTCTATATGTAGTTATCTGGATACATGGGTGTGGATGCCTACAGAGACTAGATGAGGACATCTATCACATCCTCTGGAGCTAGAGTCATGTGGGTGCTGGGAACCAAACTCAGATCCAGTGCAAGAGCAGCAAGTGTTCTTAACCAGTGACACATCTTCCAGCCCCCACGGTTCCTGGGAGGCACCATTACATCGGCTGTTTAGGTATTTGTGTATTTTAACTTGTCAATGACTTCTCAAACCTTTTAGTTTATTATAGAGCAGTATTGGCTTTAATGATTTCGTGTTCTTTTCCTAATTATTAATTAATCAATTAATTAATGTAATTTGTGTGTGTGTTCATGTGTACATGGCACAGTACATGTGTGTGGAAGTAGAAGATCACTTTTTAGGTGTCAACTACCTTCTTCCATTGTCTGGGTCCCAGGGATTAAATTTAGATGGTCAGGCCTGACAGCAAGCACCTTTCCTGCTGAGATACCTCCCTGGCACCGCATGTCTAATTTTTAATAGTTCTTTACATATTTTGGATATAAGTTTTATGTGTATATGATAAATACCTTCTCCTAGCCCCCAGCTTACCTTTTACCTGTCTTTAAAATGTCTCCGAATACACAAACAGAAGTTTTTCATTTATTACTGAGTTTGGTGTGCATATGTGTTTGAATTGCATGTGTACATGTGAGTATGTACTCGTTCACGCGTGTGGTTGCATACATGCCACAGCTTGTGTGTGGAGGTCAGAGGGCAAACTTTGAGTATCAGTCTGTGACTTTCCACCATTTCCACATAGGCTCTTCTCCATCTTGTAAGCCTAGCTTTCTGGAATCTTCCAGAGATTCTCTTGTCTTCCTGTCTCATTTCCACATAGGCGTGCACACTCCCCTCCCCATGGATTAGATGCTTGGACTACTGTGTCCAAATGTTACCTGCATTCTGGGGACCTGGACTTAGGCTGTCAGGCTCAAATGGCAAGTGCTTTACCCACTGAGCCATCTTTCCAGCTCAAGGTTTTCATTTCTCATCAAGCCTAATTTGTTAATTTTGTCTATATGTGTCTTCAAATGTTCATATATGTGTGCACACATGTGTGTATGGAGGTTTATATACACACATGCCAGTTCAAATGAAGGCCAAAAACCAAGGTAGTAGATCTCCCTCAATTGTTCTTGTATTTTTAGAGACAGGATCTCTCACTGAACCTGGAGCAGTCAAAGTCATTTAACCTGGCTGGCCAGCAAGCATCTCCTTATCCTCGCCTCTCAGTGCTGAGATTACAAGTGCTTACTGCCCCACAGCGGTTTCCCTACATGGGTCCTGGGGTTCAGAGTCAGCCTCTCAAGCTTCCACAGTGAGCACTTTATCTTCTGAGCCATTTCTGCAGATCCTAATTTATCAATAAAAATGATTTCAGTGTTTACATTTCACACATCCATCTCAACTAAAAGTGTATGCGTGGTGTGTGTGTGTGTGTGTGTGTGTGTGTGTATGTGTGGGGTTGGGGGGGGAGTCAAGGTCTTTCCTGACTTATGTGAGATGGAGTCTTTTATCTAACCAGCCCCTGTACTCTCAGCACTCCACTGTGAGGGCTGTCTCTCTCTGCTGTCAG
Source organism: Grammomys surdaster (assembly GCF_004785775.1). Classification (NCBI taxonomy): domain Eukaryota; kingdom Metazoa; phylum Chordata; class Mammalia; order Rodentia; family Muridae; genus Grammomys; species Grammomys surdaster. The sequence continues at coordinate 1,130,205 of NW_021604653.1, forward strand.
GCTGAATCAGGTGCCCTTGTTGTAACAAAACACCCAGCAAGTGTCACACAGGGAGTTGTTGACATGAAGAAACATTTGTGTGTTTAAAGCTCTTACAGATTCCAAACTCTCTGGCTAACCACAAGGCTTGTAGGAACTCTGTGGTCTCTCTTCATACCTCTGAAGGCCTTCTGACCACAACAGGCTAGATCCTTTACAAACCAGTGCCAAGGCTCAGGAGATAAATCCAGAGAGGAGGACAGCCAGCCCTAATTAGAGAGGATCCCTCATCTTTCGTGGACACTCTGTCCCTTTAGATCCTGTGCTCACTACTCTCTGATGTCACTGGAAAATATAGTATTTTTAGTTTATTAATTTCTGCATCTTTAGTTGTTATATTGAGTCTGATGACTTGTGGTGACAGTCACCATCCATCAGTGCTGAAAGATAAGACATTCAGGTCAGTGACTTGCGCCTAGTGCCTATGTACTTGTACTTACATCTTCACCAAGAGCTGGACTTATCAACAAATCCCAGATCTTTATTTTTAGTTAGCGTTAAGTTTCCATAGTGTCCTATAGTTATATAACTGACAAAGCAGTCATCCCTTTCTCTCATAAACCATCTGCTTCTTGTCTTGGAGAGCATCTTTCCTTTCCCTCATCCTTATTCAATGGTGCTCTGTGTTTCTTTCGTATTTTCTTGTTTTGTGGGAAGGTCTCATGTGGCTGGCTTTGAACTTGCAATATAGACAAAAATGAGCTCGGACTCCTGATCTTCCTGCATCCTCCTACCCAGGGGTGGGAGCCTAAGAATTCACCACCTTGTCCAGTTTAGGCAGGTACTGAGGATGGAACCCTAGGCAAGCATTCATGCAGTCTAGGCAAGTGCTCTACCAATGGAGCTGTATCCCCAACCCACACTTTATTTCTTGTTACTGCCTGAATCTCTCAACTTGTCGGCTCCCCACTTGTACCCATGTCACTACTTGTACTGGCCTCTGTGTCCTAGAGTCTCACCAGTGCCTTGACTCTCATTACTAGGGTCCGTCACGATCATTTACCAAAAGAATTGCTTGATCACTGACCTCTTGCTTTCCTGCCCTCGGCCCCTTTCCTTTCTTTCTCTCTACCACGCCTCTCCACTTTCTCTTCCTGACTACTTCAAGAGTGCTCCTTAAAGATATTTTCTGAGTGCTCAAATACAAGAGTTTAAAATACCCAGTGGCTGGCTTTACTTCCTCAGAGTAAAGTGAAAACCCTTCTCCAAGTTCCTCATAGTCCATCCGAGCCCTTCCTTCCAGTCACATGACAATCAGTCTTCATCCATGCTTGACACTGCTGCAGAGCTTTCCATGGGACAGTGCTAGTCCCATCGTGTTTCCATGCCACTGGGACTTCAGACAGTGCAGTGTTGCCAGACAGCTGGAGAACTGCAGGGAAGGAGTTTGGCTGTCCTCCAGCAGCCCTGCCAGGCTCCAAACCCTGAGCAGACCTCAACTCATCCTACGTCAAAGAATCCATCCCACTCTCCATCCTGGCTCATGTGTCTTTCTTGGCAATAGCCACTGGCAGATCCCCTTTTCCTACTCCTCTATGTCCCAGCATGAACAAATCCTAGCTGCCATGGATTTGCTTTTATTTATTTGTGTGTGTCTGTGAGTCTGTGTTTGTGTGCGTGCATGATGTATATGTAAGCACACACATGCCACAGTGTGCATGTGGAGGTCAGAGGATGGTTTCTTAGAACTGGTTCTCTCGTTCCACCATGTAGATTCTGGGGATCAAACTCAGGCTGCCAAGCTAGCCAGCAAGCCCTCGTACCCACTGAGCCATCTCCCTGGATTGCTTGGGTTTTTCTAACAGCCACTCACTCTTTGCAAAGTAATGCATCATTGCCCTGTTGGGGGCTCCATTATAAACATAGCTACATGTTGACTTCCTGATGCCGTCTACCAATCCCTTCCATTAGTCTGACTTTTAGCGGAAATTTTCTGCCTCAGTGTACCCCATTAGGCTGAGTACAGCTTTGCTAGTTTAGGTGGAAAATAATGGATGTTCACAGTATGTGGCCTCATTACTGAGAGCTTTAAATTTGCTTATGGAATTTGTGTGGGTTTTTTTTCCTAGTAGACAATGGGATGCATCCGGATGGGTGGAGAAGAGGAGTCTGCCATGTTTAACAAAAAGCAGCATCAGAAGAAAGGACAGTGGAAATGTTTATGGAGGCAGGAAGGGCAGATCTCCATCCAGATACCAGTCTCTTTCTGCTATTAGCCACAGTCATGTGATTGTCTTCCTGAAGAGGAGAACAATTTGTCATTTTCTCAACTGTCCCCATGCTAGCTTTTACTATCTGATTTAATGTTCCAAAGTGCTTGGTTTGTTTAAACCAACTGGTAAATATTTGAATATGATTCTGTGTGTGTGTGTGTGTGTGTGTGTGTGTGTGTGTATGCCTGTGTCTCTCTGTGTGTATATGTATGTATGTGTATGTGTGTGTGTATGCATGTGTCTCTCTGTGTGTATATGTATGTATGTATGTATGTGTGTGTGTGTGGTGTGTGTGTGCATGTGTAGTGGATGTGTGTACAAGAGACTTTGTTCAGGTGTGTGTATGCAGAGGCTAACATCAATGTCAGATCAGGATGTTTCCCTCTTCCACCCCCTACCTTTAATCCTCTTTTGCTTTTATTTTTTAAATTATGTGTGTTTGTGTATGTCTTTGTATGTGTACTTGGGTCCAGGTACCCACAAAGCACTTTCGAACTTCTAGAATTGGAGCTACAGATAGTCGTGAGCTGCCCAAAATGAGTGCTAGAAACTGAACAGAGCAACAAGTGCTCTTAACCACTGAGACTCCTCTCCAGCTCCCTCTAGCTTGTTTAGTGAGGCAGTCTATTACAGAACCTGGAGTTCACATTTGGCTAGACTGGGTGGGCCACTGAGCTCCCAGAAATACGGCTGGTTCTGCCTCCCCAGTGCTGGGATTACAGGTGTGTTCTGCTACACGTAGGTCCAAGCACAGGTCCCCATGCTTGCAGAGCAGGCACTTTCCCTGCTGAGCCATCTCCCAGCCCGGCAGATATTTTTGGATGGCGTTGGCTGGGCTGGCTGTGGTGTCTGAAGCAGCTCCTTTATTTATGACATAGCTACACAACCTGCTTCCTGCTGGGATCTGCGAGCTTTTACCACTCCGTCCCCAGGCAGGTGGAGATCCAAACACTGTTTCTCTCCCTCCTGTGACTCACAAACCAGATCCAAGCCACTGGCACCCAAGCTGATAGGACAGATATGTGAGCTCCTCCAAGCAACCAAGTTCGATCTAGAATTCCACCAGCCCCCAGCTCTGTCATCTCCTCTCTTTGTTGTAGAGACAGATTTTCTGGTTCATTAACTTTGTTGTATAGTTGTTTGGCTGAAAACCACATTAAATACATCTTGAAACAGTCAGGCTATAAATAAAACCAATGTGAAAAAGGAACAATAGGGAACGTGAAAGGGGAAAAACTCTTCATTTTGGGAATTGTATTAAATGTAGACAGGTAGAAAGATGGAAGTGAAAATTAAACTTAAAAATTATTTATCTGTATGCGTGCACGTCTGTGTGGGTACGCATCTGTGTGTGAGGCAGGGCAGAAGACAGGGTCAGAGCCTGGAGCTGGGGTTATAGGCAATCGTAAGCCACATTATATGGGTTCAAGGAACAGAACTCAGATCCTTGGTAGACTCAACAAGCTCTCTTAGCTGTTGAAGATACCAGCTTGTGTGTCTAGGCCGGATGACAACCTCAAGTGTTTTTCCTCAGGGATGATCAATCTTAGTTTTTGAAACAGCTTCCCTCATTGTCCTAAAGTTCATTCATCAGGCTAAGCTGGCTGCCCAGCAAGTCCCAGGGACACGTGTCTCTGCTGTCCTAGCACTAAGATTTCAAGTATGTGGCACTGTAACAGGACTAGCAATTTTAGAGAGAATAAGAGTAAGTATAGAAGGAGAGATGGTGTACCAGAGTGAGATGAGAGAGAGAGAGATGGTGTACCAGAGTGAGATGAGAGAGAGATGGTGTACCAGAGTGAGGTGAGGGAGAGATGTTGTACCAGAGTGAGGTGAGAGAGAGAGATGGTGTACCAGAGTGAGGTGAGGGAGAGAGATGGTGTACCAGAGTGAGAGAGAGATGGTGTACCAGAGTGAGAGAGAGATGGTGTACCAGAGTGAGAGAGAGATGGTGTACCAGATTGAGGTGAGAGAGGGATGGGGTACCAGAGTGAGGTGAGAAAGAGATGGTGTACCAGAGTGAGGTGAGAGAGAGATGGTGTACCAGAGTGAGGTGAGAGAGAGATGGTGTACCAGAGTGAGGTGAGGGAGAGAGATGGTGTACCAGAGTGAGAGAGAGATGGTGTACCAGAGTGAGAGAGAGATGGTGTACCAGAGTGAGAGAGAGATGGTGTACCAGATTGAGGTGAGAGAGGGATGGTGTACCAGAGTGAGGTGAGAGAGAGATGGTGTACCAGAGTGAGGTGAGAGAGAGAGAGAGATGATGTACCAGAGTGAGAGAGAGATGGTATACCAGAGTGAGAGAGAGATGGTGTACCAGAGTGAGGTGAGAGAGAGATGGTGTACCAGAGTGAGATGAGGGAGAGATGGTGTACCAGAGTGAGATGAGGGAGAGATGATGTACCAGAGTGAGATGAGGGAGAGATGGTGTACCAGAGTGAGGTGAGACAGAGATGGTGTACCAGAGTGAGATGAGGGAGAGATGATGTACCAGAGTGAGATGAGGGAGAGATGGTGTACCAGAGTGAGGTGAGACAGAGATGGTGTACCAGAGTGAGGCCTTTCTTTGCTGATCATTGACACCCAGGGTGAAGGAAGCTTCTCAGATCCCTGTCCACATTAGTTACTCGCAGGAGCATTTCTTCTCATTTGCTGTGCTGCATTCTGGGAGATATCTTGTCTTTACTTATTAAACTTCCAAGGGAGCACAAAGATGTCCAAGAGCCCTAATTTTCTACCCATTGCTCCATAAAGTCCCGTGACTACTTCTTCCCTTCAAAAAACGGGAGTGGGGGGATTTTCTCTGAGGGACATGTTCTTTACTCCAATTTACCTGAGCCTGTACTTGAAGAAAACTCTCGGCTGCCAATTTCTGTTTCATGGTTTGTTTTTAGTAGAGGCAATATGTAGGGAAGTAAAGACATTAAAGACTGTGTGAAAATATTAGTCTGCTGTGAGGTGTGTATGTGTGTGTGTGTGTGTGAGTGTGTGTGTATACACTTGGGGGTGGGGTGGGGGTTGACTATATATGTCTTCCTCTATTAAACTTCATCTAATTTTTTGAGATAGGGCCTCTCCCTGAGCCTGGAGCTCGCTGATTTCCTAGGCTAGTTACCCAAGAGCCCCAGGGATCCTCCTTTTTCTGCCTTTCCAGAAGAAGCATTGTGGGTGTGCACTTTTGTAGGCTTTTTGACATGGATGGTTGCCTGGCATCTGAACTCAGGGCACTTTAGTCCAGCAAGCACTTACACACTGAGCCCTGTCCCTAGCCTCCTACTTTTATACTTTGAAACACGACAGTAAGAATAATATAAGCACTTCTTTGTATTTGGGATTTTCAAACTTACCAAATATAACTTAGAGACGTCTCACGTCAATACAGACAACTCATCATCACTGTACAGTGTCCTATTGTCCACGGCCGAGTAATCTATGTAATGAGACCTTTATTGTTGGAGACTTGGGTTGTTTCCAATCTTCTAATACAAACAGTGATGTAATGAACATTCCATGTTACGGTGAACACTTGTCATTATATACGAGGGCATTCAGGCCTGTCAAATAGACCCAGAATCCTCACTGCCAAGCCACTGGGTAAACAAGTTTTAGCTTCAAGAGATTTTGCCAAATTGGTTGTGTTTGTCAATGTGCTGATTAAGACTCTTATACCCAAGAGACAGAGAGGTCAAGGACATCACATGAAAATCCACAGAATCAGTTAACCTGGGCTCATAGGGGCTCACAGAGAACGAACTGAAAATCAGGGAGTCTATATTGGGTCTGACCTAGGCCCTCTGTGTATATGTTATAGTTGTGTGGCTTGGTCTTTTTGTGAGGAATTCCTAACAATGAGAGCGGGGCTGTCTCTGCTTCTTTTGCCGGCTTCTGAGACCCTTCCCCCCCCTACTGTGTTGCCTCACCCAGCCCTACTATGTGAGGAGGTGCCTAGTCTTCCTGTACATTGAGATGCCATGTTTGATTGATATCCCTGGGAGTCCTGCTCTTTTCTGCAGGGAGGAGAAGTGAATGGAGGCGGGACAGGCAAAGAGGGAAATGGAAAGGGAACTGGGAGAAGAAACTGTGGTTGGGATGTAACATATGAGAGAAGAATACATTTAAAAATTTAAGAAGGACTCTTATGTAATGGCTGTTTCTTTTGTAACGGCCGGTTCTGCTACTTTGTAACAGCCCGTTCTGTTGCTCCAGTCTGCAGGTCAGGGTATAGCAAGAGAGAGAGAGTGGGGAGGGAGGAAGGGCGGAAAAACTCAAAAGATGGATACAAGACAGAGTCTGGTCGAGTCTCTTCAAGTCTCTTCTTTATTCTCCTCTATTCTCCTTTAGTCTCTTCTATTGTCCTATACTCTCCTCTATAGAAAGGAAATCCTGGGTATTTATTCCCTTTACCATGTGACTTGCCCTCGTGGACAAGCTCAACTGAAGGCACTACGTCACCTGCCTTGTAGCCATGGATACCACATGCACCTTGCAGCTGGCGCACTAAACAGTGTAACAAGATGTTTATCAGAGTGTGCCCAGCTGTCCTGGGCTGTTGAAAACAAGTCTCTTGTCAGGGTATATGGCTCGAGATGGCTGTAAAGATGATAGCCGCTTTCGGCTAAGAGTCAGCTCCCAACACTCTTACATTTATGTTCATAAAGGATCTTGATTTGCAGTTTTTCTTTCATAAAATACTTTGGTAGCTTCCAATATCGGGATAACACTTGCCTTAAAAATTGTGTGCAGGTTTGATGGGTCAGTGGTTAAGAGCACTTTTCTGTTCTTGCAGAGGACCAGAGAGTTCAGTTCCCAATACCCACCACATCAGGCACCTCATTACTGCCTGGAACCCCAGTTCTGGTGGATATGACACTATCTTCTGGCCTCCACAGGCACCTGCACATACACACATACACAATACATTTTTTAAAAATTTAAAATAAATTTCATATCTTCTCAGTTCTTCAATCTGGTGCAGAGTATAGAAGATTGATTTTCTTATTTCTTAAATATTTACTGTTTTGTTAGTGAATCTACCTAGTCTTGGAGTTTCCTCCATGATAAAGTCTTTCAATTAAAGGTTCAAATTTTTAGCTGAACTGTGCAATGTGACATTACAAAAGAGGAAACTACCTGTGGCCTCATTTTACAAAGATACTTTGGTTGTAAAAGGTCACTTTACCAGTGGTTTCCAATGTTATCAATGTTATGATTAACACAGTTGTTTCAGAAATATTATCATGACTTAGGAGGATGGCTCAGTTACTAAAGTTACTTTTGTTGCAAATGAGAACTTGAACATGATCCTCAGAGTCTACATAAAAAGAGTCCTGGTGCCAGAGAAGTAACTCCATTTAGTGCACTTACTGCTCTCCCGAGGAACTCTAGCTCCCAGGAGTCATGTTGGGCAGCTTACTACTTCCAGCTCCAAGGCATCTGGTGTCCTCTTCTGGCCTCTTTAGGCATCTACACACACACACACACACACACACAGACACGCACACACACATGCACACGCACACACACATGTATACATTTTCTAAAAAAAAAAAAAGACTCATTCATGGTGATTCATGCTTATAAGACCTGCATTGTGGAGGTGGGGCAGGTAATCCCTGAGGCTCAAAGGTCAGCCCCTAACTGAGTCAGGGAGTTTCAGGTCAATGAGAGAACTGGTTTCTAAATACAAGTTGGTCAGCTCAAGAGGAATAACCTTTCTAGGAATGGAAAAGTCCTCTTTTATCTTTTTGTGGCTTTCAAACTCATCTTCAGGATAAAATCCCATTTGACCATTGTTTTAGGGTTTTATTGCTGTGAGGAGATGCCATGACCATGGCAACTCTTACGAAGAAAAATATTTAATTTGGAGCTGGCCTGCAGGTTCAGAGGTTTAGTCTATTATCGTCATGCCAGGAAACATGGCAGCAAGAAGGCAGACATGGTGGTGGAGGTAGGTGAGAATTCTACATCTTGATCCACAGTCATCAAAAGGAGACTGTGCCACACTAGGCATAGCTTGAACATCAGAGACCTCAAAGCTCACCCACACAGTGACATACTTTCTCCAGCAAGGCCACACCTATTCCAACAAGCCATACTTCCTAATAGTGCCACACTCTATGGGCCAAGCATTCAAATACATGAGTCTGTGTGTGTGTGTGTGTGTGTGTATGTGTGTGTGTGTGTGTAGGGGATACTTATTCAAACCACCACAAACATCAAAAGCTAAACAGCAGTCCAGGAGGCAGAGGCCGCAGGATCTCTGTGAATTCCAGGCCTGTTTGGTCTACATAATGAGTTCCAGGACAGCCAGGACTAAATAAAGAGACTCTGTCTCAAACAAACAAAAACAAAGCTGAACAGCAGCACGTCTTTCTCTTGGTGTGTGTAATAAACCCTTGCCCCAGGCTGATGTACACAGGAAGGAAAACACTGAATCACAACAACATACTTCCAAATCTCCACACACTTCTCGTAATCAGACATAAGCACTTCTACATAATCAGGATTCTTATTCACATGATTTCTAATGTTTTTTTGACTTATTTATTTATATGTCATGAATACTGTTTCTATACCATTAAATACTTTCTGTCAATATGATCTAATGGCTATGAAGATTTCAATTAAATATGTAATGGATAAAAAAATATGGTAACAATTCACTCAAGAGAGGTTTTGTTGTTAGATTAAAGAAACCCTTCAATGGGCTTTGTTTTCTTCAAGTATTTTATTGTTTACTTATATGGGTATGTGCATGTGTGTGAGATGTCTATAGAGGCCAGAAGAGGGCATCAGATTCCCTAGAGTTACAGGCAGTGTAAAGCACCCTTTGTAGTTGCTGGAATTGAACTTGGGTCCTCAGTAAGAGAAGCAAGGGTTGTTACATGCTGAGTCATCTCTCTAGTCCCTCAAGGTGTTTTTGGTTTGCTAAGTAAGAGGGTCTGAAGTTTGAGACAGGGAAGAAGTAGATGTGGTGAGGGATTCCTTCTTTTTGAGCCATGAGTGAGGGTAGGCAGGCCTAGGGCTCACCTAAGTGAGAGGGACTTGGCTTCCTGTAAGAGTCATCAGCAGGGCCAGTGACAAAGGCATAGCAGCATGTTGTCACCCCAGGCACCTAGAGGAGCTCCATTAAACTGGATCTTTGGCTTGGCCTCAGAGTAGAATTTAGCATTAGAAGCAGAAGCATGAAGCAGAGTTGGAATTTATTAAAAGATATTTTAAAATGTAAGTTAAGCACCAGTGTTAGGAGAAAGAGGCTATGGAAAAGACATGAAGCATGGATGTTCACTTCAGAGAAGAGTCATGGCTCGTCCTGTTTACCATAGCCACGTACTGGGCTTTGCTGATTTCTTATGCTATTTAATCATCTATCCATCTGTCCATCGATCCGTCTATCATCCATCTGTCTGCTCTCCTATCTATCTATATATCATCTATCTATCTATCTATCTATCTATCTATCTATCTATCTATCTATC
>NW_021604653.1:1139944-1187881 GCF_004785775.1 Grammomys surdaster
ATCTATCTATCTATCTATCTATCTATCTATCTATCTATCTATCTATCTGTGTGTGAGCTCACCATGGCATACATGTAGGTGTCTGGGGATAACTTGTAGGAGTTAGTTGTCTTCTTCTACCATGTGGGTCACAGGCCTTGAGCTATGTCATCAGACTTACTTTGTGGGAAGTATCTTATCTATGGAGTCATCTCAGCTATTTTAACCTTCTTCTTTATGTAAGAGGAATATAGTTTCTATGTCATCAAGGAATTCCCTTTGTGCCATGGGTTGCTGTTGGAACTCTTACCCCAGTCTCTCCTGCCATGGTGGCTGTTGGCATTATATAACTTGATCACCAGAAATATGTCCTAGTGCCTGTCTACACAAAACCAGCTCTTTCAGTCATCTCTCACCCTTACTGAAAAATGTGGGCATGTACAGTCTGTGTCACCCACACAGAGGTCAGAAGACAGCTTTGGGGGTGGGTCTTCACCTTTGGGACAGTGTTTCTTGTTGGTCACTGCTGTATACACTAGTTAGCTGGCCTCTGGGATTTCAGAGATTCTCCTGTCCCCACCTCCCACCTCACCCTAAGAGTCTTGGGATTGCTGATGGATGCTTCCTGGTCTCATTTTCCCTGGCTTCTCACATTTGCATGGAAGCTCTTTACCCATAGCCCCGTTACACTCATTTAAAAGGCTTGTGACCTGGAGCAGTTTTGCTTGGAGTCTGTATTTGGCCTGCATCTGTAGAGTCATGATCCTATTAGAACTTCTGCTTAGCCTATAGTTTGTGAGCCACATATAAGATTCATCTAGGATCTGAATGAACTGACTCTTTCTCAGACTTTTCTAGTTTCTAAAAAACAAGGGTAATTCATTATCAACCTTGTCAGTTTGATTTCATGGAAATTACCCTTAGAAAGTGCCTTAAATTTTATATGTACTAAGACATGCGTACAGATGAATAATATTGAGCTCTCTGCCTTTTCTTTGTTCAAGGAGAAAGAAACATAAACATTTTAATACTTTGTCTTTGTAATCCCAGAAAAGAAAGAAAAACAACACAATCCCAGAAAAGAAAGAAAAACAAACACAAAGACCCACTTGCTGTAGTGTCTGCTTCCAGGAATTAGCCTCAGTAATTTGATTCAAAGACATTTATGACCTACTTTTTGAGTCACTACAGACCTGGCTGTGTTGTTTCTTACCTTCAGTTACTGGGAAACCAAAGTCTAGACAGAGAAAGAGTCTGGAAATTCCAGAAGCCTTGTCAAGGGTTTGGCACTAACTATTAGCTGATCATGAAGGTCTGTTTTCCTAGGGTTGCACACAGGACTAGGAGAAGGCTTTCGTGTGACTGTTGAAGTTGATCTGCCTCAGAAGCTCCTAGCAGTAATGAGATCTCATCTGGGATAGTGCACAGGCTCCACCTCTCTCCAGAATGCTTTTCTTTCATTAAGAACGGAATTATTTTAGTACAGACAGCTGATGCCAGGAGAAAAAGAAGGATTTCCAATAGTACTTGTTTACAAATCCTTTCTGACTCAAGTGGTACCAAGAGGACCATGTTGTGGCTACCTGGGAGGTCAACCTCACTGAAACGGATAGTAATTCCTAATGAAAACATTTGTAGAACTAAGCAGTAGGAGAATCTGCCAGACCACTAAAATTGTGGACGAATTTTCTTGTGTAATGATTTTCTTTAACTTGAAGCATCCCCTCTTGGGCTAAGACCTCTAAGGAAGCTAAGAACACTTACTAGTCTTGCAAAGTTCAAATGATTTACAATCCCCATGAAGCATACAATTCACAAGGCTCAGAAAGTTAATACAATTTACAAGGGCTGAGAAGGTAGACACTTAAGAGATTTACGCGATCCCTCCCTAAAGTTAGTAAACAATTTCTGGGGAAAGAAGACTTTTCTAAGGAACTGCCTGCAAGCTGGGCAAGGAGCCTCAAAGATGAAGCTTTGCAAGTTGTTACCCATGCTTGTGTGTGTCACCAGGGTTTTCAGTCCCAGATGAGGCCCCAAAATATTAAGGGGAGGTCTCTTGGCTGAGTTCTCTAGGAGAGCTACTGTTGGAAGGACAAAGAGATATATGTCCTGAAAGGAAGATCTACACAGTAAAAGTGAGTGATATGCAAAGAGTTGGGTCATTGATGGAAGGAATGTGGGCGTGGGCTTTGAAAAGTGGGAGCAGGCTGCACAAGGAAAGCAAAGAAAGAGTGAAGCAAGGGGGGCTGCTGACATGGGAACACTGGAGGCAACAACCATGGATAGAGCAAAAAGAATCTAGACAATAAACTATTCAGAAGTAGAGGTTTCCAAGAGGGGACTTTGGGCCTTGGAGTCCTCTCCTTGAAGGCCTTCTTATTGGTCCCACTCACCAGCCTTTAGCAAGTTGTAATGGTTACAAGTCCTTTGGATGGGCCAGGCACAATCCTCTTCTTGAGGTTTGGTGGTGAAGCAAAGAGCATGCCCTCTTAAAGTGACCAGCCCTTATTTTCAATATCAACCCCAGTTCTTTTTTTTGGGGGGGTTATTTTATTTATTTACAATACAAATGTCATCCTCTTTCCCCGTTTCCCTTCCCTAGAACCCTCTATCCCATCCCCCCTCCTCCTTTATGCTTTTATACCATTTTGATTCCATGCATGTATTAAGGTTAGTCCTAGGTTGAGGGTCTAGGAACAAGCAATACAATAGATGCAAATAGCAAGGAACAAGCAATACAATAAACACAAATAGTCAAAGAAAAAGCAAGACATTAAACCCAATTATGTGAACACTCCCGTGATCACTGTTTCTAAGGGCATATCAGGGTGACCAAAGTATCTGAACCTACTTCCCTCTCCTATCGCAAGGTCATTTTCATGTCTGAAGCCTACTTCTTTGATCTAGCCTAAAATTTTGATTCCTCTCTGAAATTACTTCTTTGTTCTAGCCTAATATTTAGATTCCTGCCTGAATGAAATTTCTTCTTTGTTCTAGCCTAAGATTTAGATTCCTTCCTGAAATTACTTCTTGGTTCTAGCCTAATGTCAGATTCCTGCCTGAAGCCTACTTCCTTGTCCTTGGCCAATGTCATATTCCTGCCAAGCAGCCCATTTCTTTGTCCTTGGCCCATGTCAGATTCTTGCCAAGCAGCCCCAAAGTCAGCCCCAGTTCTACTGACTTTCCAAGCAAATTCAAACAACTGCAATATCTATAATGACGTTGTATTACTCTGCAAGAGTTGATTCTGTTGTATTATATCCAGAGTGAGTAGCTGTCTGCTCATACCTCTCAAGGAACAGTCACAGTTTACTTTTTATCTATTCTTCTGTGGACTCTGGTTATGAAGCAGCTTCTGAGTAACTCATGCACTTATAAGTAACCACAGTAAATTTGCTGGCTCTCTACACTACTCTTGGGTGAAATAATCTTTTTTTTTTGGTCAGTTGTGCTATCCTATCTTCGTTAGAGTTTTATTGCTGTGAAGAGACACCATGATCAGAGCAACTCTTATAAAATAAAACATTTAGTTGGGGCTGTCTTACAGTTTGAGAGGTTCAGTCCTTTATCATGACAGGAAGCATGGCAGTATGCAGGTAGACATGATGCTGGAGGAACTGAGAGTTCTACATCTTGATCTGAAGGCAGCCAGGAGGAGATTCTGTATTACACTGTCCAGACTAGAGCATATATATGAGACCCCAAAGTCTTAGCTCCATAGTGACACACTTCTTCTAACAAGGCTACACCTCCTCCAATAAGGCCACACCTCCTAATAGAGCCACTTCCCATGGGCCAAGCATATTCAAACCACCACATTATTCATAAGGATGTTGTATTACTCTAACAGAAGTGATACTGTTTTATCCTATCCAGAGTGAGAAGATATCTGCCCATATCTCCCAAAGAACAGTCACATTGCATTTTTATCTACTTTACTATTCTAGAGGCTTCTTTGTAGACGTTACCTCATTTGGCCTCAGTCTAGGGAAGGTGAAAGAGGTGAGTCATATTAGTATAGGATTTTGTCTTCAATCAAAAATTTGAAAGTTTGTTCCTCATAGATTGTTTTTTCATGAGTTTTTATTTCACTGTAAAAAAAATTTGCTCGGTTGGGTTGACTAGTGCTTGAATTGATAGTCATCTAAAATCTCAGAATGTAAGCTCTTTTGGAATTAGAATTTTTGAGCTGTGATTGTTAGCAGAGTTGTCAGAGTCAGAGGCTAGGCCCTGGCAACCCCAATAAACTAGGCTTACCCATCCATCCTCAACGTACCAGTTAAATAGATAAGCATTTGTGAAAAGCAGAGAAAGGAGATTTATTGAATATGACTACAGTGGAAAGAAGAATGAATAAAGTGGTCAGAGACATTCTCAAGTTCATCTTCAGGGGGTCCTGACAAGAGGTTTAGGATTAGTGAGCAAAAGGCATGCGTAAATGAGTCCTGTCCAAGGTGTGACTCCACCCATCATTGATTGACTCATTGATTGCTTTGAAAGTCTCAGGTGCCCGGGTATGGAATCTTCTCCTGAGGAATGCTCATTCTCAATCCTCCGGGGATTGCTTTGCTGGCCCCATGCAGTACAAGCAGGGTATTGTTACTGGGGAGAAACAATCTGTATAATCTGAACTTCAGGCAAGGCTACAGTCTTAGCAGCCATCTAGGAGACCACCAATCCATACCAGTCACTAGCACAGCAGTTCCACAGCAGGGTCAAGAGTCAATTAAGGGCCTCATGGCAGAGTCAGTGACCGGCAACAGCTAATAGCTGCAATTAACAGCAACTAGACATTGGGCTGGCTTAGGGCCATTGAAGATGTCTTTATTAGTTACTTTAATTAAAGAAAGGTTTATTTTGATGCAGGGTTTAAGGATCCTGTCCATCATGTCAAGAAAGGCATGGTGGTAGGAATTTGTGACTGCAGGTCACATTTACCTGCAGTCAGGAAGCAGAGAGGGAGTACAGGTACTTGCCTCACTTTCACCTTTCTATGCAGTCCAGTATCCCAGTCTGTGAGATGGTGCCACCATGTTCACCGTGGGTCTTCCTGCTCTAGCTATTGCGATCTAGAAACCCCGTCACACACATGATCAGGTGCTTTTGTCCTGTGTGATCCTAAATCCCACCAAACTGACAAGGGCAAACAACTGTCATAATGACGCTTGAAGGATACCACCAAATTCCCCAGATGGCTTTTACAGTAGAATAGAAGTTATGATCAGGAGAAGGAAGTTCCTAGAATAAGAATAATTTTATTTGAACCAATGATTTTCCAATCAGGCATGAAAACATCCAAACTGTAAGAGCACCCAATCCTATTTTCTCATTTGCCAAGTACTTACTGGCTATCTACAGCATCAGACACTGCACTGAGTGATAACAGTAAAATATGTGGAGTGTGAATGCAATAAAATCCAGCATCTCCTTATGACAAAAACTGTGTGAAAATTATTCACAGAGTGCATAAACCTCAATATAGCAATGGCTGTCACAAACCCACAGCAAACACCATGCAGAGTCAGAAGAGTGGACATCATTTTTCCCTAAGATCTGGAGCAAGACATAGTTATCAGCGTCCACTTTCACCTGTGTTATTTATTACTAAATGTTCTAGCCTAGTAAGGCAGGAAAAGGAAGATGAGGACATATAAAGAGAAAGGGAGGGGGCTGAAGGTATGGCTCAGCAGTTAAGAGTGCCTGCTATTCTTCCAGAGGACCTGAGTCCAGTCCCCAAACTCCATATACTTGGTGGCTCATAACCATCTGTGATTTCAGCTCCAGAGAATCTGAAGCCCTTATCTTGACTCCATGGGTAACTGTGCACATTCTCCCACATAAATAATGCAATGAAAATATAAGAAGGAATGGATCCAGACTATCCCCATTTGTTGCTGGTATCGTCATATAAACAGTTGACTCCTGAACAGCAATGGGTGGAATGAGACAGTTCTGCTGATAAGCAAAATTTCCTGCTGAGTATTGTGACAATTTGAAATGATTCACAGGTGAACTATAAAGCCTATAAGTGTAAAAGTTAAGTACTTCGATAAGTACAAAAATTACTACCATTAACTATAGGTAAATGTATTACAAAAAGTTAAAATGTAACCAGGGAGATGGCTCAGTGGATGATAATCATGAAGATTTGGATTCTCTGGAACTCATGTTAAAAAAAAAATCCAGGCCTGGTGGCATGTGTCCATCACCCCAGTGAGAGAGGGAGGATCCCTGTGCCTTGCTAGCTAGCTTAGCCAAATCAGTGAGCTCTAGGTTCAGTGACAGATACTATCTTTAAAAAAGAAGATCAACTAAGAAAGACATTGACACAGGCATTGTCCTGTTGCCTCCATACCCATGAGTACACATACATATATGTGAACAAAAACATATATGCACACACTTACCAAAACTAGCTGGTGGGCATGGTGATGTATGCTTGAAATCTCAGCACTTGGGAGGCAGAAGCAGACAAATCTCAAGTTTAAGGCCACCCTGGTCTACATAAGAACTTCCAGGCTAGCAAAAAACAGAAGTATTGAAACTCATACAGATAAACATGTGTCCTACTTGGTGCCATTTACAGTGGAAAGAAATGTGCACAAACACAAAGATGTATTCCCTGATCATATCTGCATAAAATTAATTCCAGTAATACTGTACTTCTGTAATAATTTTACAGCCACCTCCTGCTGCTACTGTGGTAAGCTAGTGTTGTGATGCCTACTTAAAAGTCTGCGAGCATGTCACTGATCATTCAGCATGGACAGCTTCTCTCTCCAATATATTGCGTATCCCACTAAAAGATAATTTCTTATAGTCCTTGCCTGTTTTTCAGTATCAGACAATACACCACATATGTGTTCATCGGCTGTTTCTGCTTAGATAAGGCTTCTGGCAACTGTAAGCTATTACTAGTTATGTTTTGGGGAAGTCAAAAGTTATACTCAATTTTGTGAATGCAGGGGTCAACAATCTTATCTCCCTATTGTTTAAAGATTCCACTATACAGAGCCCAAAGTCTTCACTAAAAGACCATTAGAAGTCATAAACTTATCCTGTAGAGGAACAAGATGTAAAACTCAGTAGCATTTATATACACTGATAATGAACTTGCTGAGAAAGAAACCATAAAATAACTACATTCACAATAGCTACCAGAAATACCTAGGAATAAATTTACTCAAGGAAGAGGATGTTCTCTACAATTAAAATTACATGAGATCATTTGAAAAGATAGCAAGGAAAGAAAAAACTTTTCACAGATTGGAAGATGTAATATTAATATTGTTAAGATATCCATGTTATCCAAAGTGAGTCACAAATTTAATGCTAATCCCCACCAAAATACCAATAGCATTCTTTATAGAAATGGGAAAAACAATCCTAAAGCCCATATGGAAACAGACAAGACCACAAATAGCCAAAGAAATGCTGAGATCAAAGAGAGATGCTAGGTGCGTCACAAGACCTGGTCTCAAGTCATAAGCCCATATCAAAACCAGCATGGTGTGGGTGTAAAAACCTACAGATGCTAAAAGTAAATCTATGCATCCTAGGCCACATGCTTTTCAACAACAGTGCTCAGAATATGTCTTCAGTGAAGGCTAGTATCTTAACCATTTCCTATTGCTATGATGGAATACCTTGATAAAAGCAACTTGAGGGAGCAAAGGTTGTGTTGGCTCACAGTTCCAGGTTACACAGTTCCTCACTGTGGGGAAGTCATAGTGGTGTGTTTAACTTAATTGTTAACATTGACACAGCCTAGATTCTTCTAAGAGGGGAAGCTTCAGTTGAGAGATTGCCATAATTGTTCCCTGGGCATGTCTGTGGAAGAGTATCTTGACTACTAATTGATGCAGGAGGACTTAGCCCATTATGGGCAGTACCATTCCCAAGCAGGTGGCCCTGGGCTGCATAGAATGCTTGATAACTATGAGTTAGCAGAGAGTCAGCCATCAGCCAGTGTTCTTCCCTGGTCTGCTGTATACATGTGTGTTCCCTGGAGGTGCTGATTCACAGAACAACCATGCATCTTGCCTACAAGTCTTGCTTTGTGTTCCTGCCCCAACTTCAGGCAATAGTGGACTGTAACCTAAATGTGTCAGTAGAAATATGCACTGTCCTCCCTTAAGCTGCTTTTGGTCAGTGTTGTATCACAACAACAAAGAGGAAGCTAGAACATTCTGCTTCTCATTGTGCATTTCTCACTTCTCCCCACACCAAGAAACGGAAACTAAAGATAAAGTAGATCAAAGGCATGGATGTAGAACCTAATACCATGGAACTACTAAAAGAAAACTGGGGAGAAGCTCAAGATGGTGTGGGTATAATCAATGCTTTTTGTTTGCTTGTTTGTTTATTTTTTGAGACAGGGTTTAGAACTAAGAGTGATTCTCTTGCCTCTGCCTCTGGAGTAGTGGGATTAAAGGTTTATACCACCACTTCCCAGCTAAATGTTTGGTTTGTTTAATTTTTAGCAATGGTATTTTTGGTAAGACTTCAAAAATGCAGAGAGCAAAACAAAATTTGGAACAGGAGTGATTGATGGGTATGTCAAACTACAGTATGGGAGAAAATGCTTATCTATTCATCTGGCAAATGTTAGTGTTCAGAATAAATCTGAAATTAAACTCTCTCTCTCTCTCTCTCTCTCTCTCTCTCTCTCTCTCTCTCTCTCACACACACACACACACACACACACACCAGAAAATCTCAAATAATGTAGTTAAAAATTGTCAAGTGATCTAAATAGAAAATTGTCAAAAGACAAATATAAATGGCCAAATACACATAAAAAATGTCTGATGTCACTGGTCATCAGGGAAATGCAATTTGAAGTCACAATGAGATATTCTTTCATCCTGATAGGAATGACTTTGGTCAGAAAAGGAGGGTCACTGTAGATAGCAGTGTGGTGAGTCTCCTCAAACCCAAAATCAGATCTACACCACAATCCATCTACTCCACTTCTGCATATATTTTCAAAGGAAGTGAAGCCAGTACACCAGACAGACAACCACATGGCCGTGCCTATTGCCCTTTGATTTACAATAGCTAAAAGATATGGAGTCTATCCAGGTGTCCATCAGTGACTTAAAAAATTATAAGAGATGTGATGCATATACACAACAGAATATTATTTAGCCATAAAAAGAAAGTCATTAGTGGAGTATTACACATTATAGTATTTAATGTTTTAAGCATTACTTCATATCAAATATGAAATAAGAAAATATTAGTATTTTCTTTCCAATAAATTCTGTATCATAGTATAAAGTAATTTTTATGAGATTGTTTTTTGTCATTTACATTTGGGAGTCTTATGTGCTCTTAAGTAAATTTAAGAATTGTTTTTCTTGCATAATATATATATAATACTTAAGTATTAAATTAATAATTTTGTTATTATTGTTTACATTTAAAATGTATTCATTAATAAATTAAATATATTTATATGTAATATAAATTTAATATATTAATATACTTTATAAATTTACAAATGGAAGATATTAATGCTATATAAAATAAACCAGACACAGAAAGACATACACTTTATATTTTCTCCCAGTTGTGAGAGCTAATAAGTTGATTTCTAAGTAGGAGAGAGTGGATGTTCATTACTAGAGGCTGGGAGGTTCATTACTAGACCAGAGAATTGGTACCAAGTATAAGTAAGAAGAGAGGATAGTTTAAATGTTCAGAGGCACCACAGGGTAACCAAGTCTCTAAAAACAAACAACTTAAAGGGAAGAATCTCCTATTTTGGCTCACAGTTTCATAGGGTTCAGCTCACAGTCTTTGGCATTGTTGATTTAGGGCTCGTAATGAGGCAGAACACCATGACAGCAGAAGTCTGTGAGTGTATGTCAGAGCCTGCTCATCTCATGGTGGAGACAGGGAGGAGTGCAAAGGAATAGGGGTGAGGAGAGTAGAGGGAAAAAGAAACAGACAGAAAGAGAGACAGAGAGGGACAACCTACTTACCTAAGCGAGGCTCCATGCTCTAAAATTTCCATCACTTTCCAACATAGTGACATTATCTAACCAAAGTTCAATATATGAGCCTTTGGAGACAGTTCAAAGCCAAACCATAGTGATGTTATAGATAGGAGAAGGGGGGTTGTAGTGTCCAAACAGAGAAATAAGATGGAAATGCTAATTACCTCAATCTGACCAGTGCCTACTCTATACATGCATGAAATACGATAATCATAAATGTGAATTCTATGGCTCTTAATCTTGTCCAGAATCACCTTCTGGATTCTTCTGGATTCTTCTGGATGTGTCTGTGATGGTGTTGTCAGGGAGATTTAACTGAGTAGGAAGGACACACCTTAACTGTAGGTGACATTATTTCATTGGGACAGAGTGAAAAGGTGACACCAGCATTCAACTCTTTCTGTTTCCTGACTGTGAAGTTCAGCATGATCTACCTTCCCACTCTCCTGCTGCCAGCTCTTCCCCCCGCTGAGATGGACTGTGCTTTTGAGCTGTGAGTCAGTATAAACTCTTCCATCCTTAAGGCACTGTGATTTTATTCCAGCAATGAGAGGAGTAAATACCATGGGCTCTATCTCTGGCAGTGTTGATGACTACATCAGTAATCAACTAAAGCCCAAGCAACTGGGCACATGAGAGAGGGAGTTTTCTTTATTGGATCATTTAAAGTAGAAAGACTAATTCTAAATCTAGGACAAACCTTTTGTTGCCAGCCGGCATTTTTAAAAAACAACATGGAATACAGAACCATTTACTTTTGGTTTGCTTCCTTTCACTCTTGCTGGCAAATTTATCAATTCTGCTGCTGAGGAATTCTGGGCTTATATTAGAACTTACTTTTTGAGGATTATAATGTAGAAAGACCAGCAGAGACATTCAGCTTCGAGGACTGAACAACTACTGGATTCTGGAATTTTTTCAGGAGACAGTCATTGTTAGACTAGCCAGACTAAAGACTAACTTTGGTCTGAATATGTAAAGTCTAGGATGCATACATACAAATATATATATATATATATATATATATATATATGTATATATATATATATATATATTACATACAAATACACACACACACACTGATAGGATATCTAACCTGACAAGATGTCAAGACAAGATGACAACCTTACAAGATCAGTATATATACTGATAGGATATATATGATAAATACATATAGATAACATATATATGATACATATATTATTTATATATTATATATATCATTATAGATATCCTATCAGTATATATATATACACATACATACATATATTATTTACAAATTTTATATATCATTATGGAAATCCTATCAATACACACACACACAAACATATATACATATACATACATATATATATATATATATATCCTATCAGTTTTACTCCATTAAGAGTTCTGACGAATACAAAGGGTTTGTAGAGTAGAAGAGGACATCAAGAGCTAGAAATGGGTGTCACAGAAAGACTACACAAAGCAGGAAGAACACCCAGTGAGTCTCTTCTCTGACCTGCAAATGGGCTCTTCACACCTCCTCTATCTCATCCACAGGACAAGCAATGAGAGCTGTTGATGCTTGCCTTTAGCTTGTCTTTTGCCTCTACTTGCCAATAGGTGTGGTCACCCAAGTGTTCTGACAATTCCACCTGTCTTGTCAGAGGTTATGAGAAAGGAGGTCAGATCATGTTGACATCAGAGAAACACCCAGAGCCAAAATTCCCACACCAGGGTTCAGAAAAAAAAAAGCAGTGTCAAAATAAATCTAAGAGCACACATTTTTTAATGGGTAATGGGGTAAATCTTGGGACCCTGAGTTCAAGAGATCCTCAGAAAATGTGATAAAGATCTCTTCACTTTCAAAGAGGCTATTGGGAAGGGGCCAGAAGGAAGAGACAGGTGAAGAGTTCACAGAGCCTGGGAAGCCATGGAGGAAGAATAAGGAAAAAGGAGGATGGGCAGAGACTCTAGCTGTGACCTTCCAAGGTAGAGAAAGCTCAGTCCTCTGGAACTGGCTGTACAGGAAACCATTCCTTACTAATACAGGTTAAAAACACTGCTAATTGTTATAATTATTATCTTCTTGTAATTGGATCGGAAACTCATCTATTGTATGTGAAATGTACATGTTCAACCTTGCTTCCAGCCCTCTGGTTTGTGAAACACAAGTGTTAGCATGTTGCTATGTACTTGGAGAAGTTCAGAGCAGGGGTAGTGTTAGGGATGGAGTGAGCTCTATTCAATCTTCTTTCAGACCTTTAGTAGGAATCCTGCATCCAAAGCCATGAGAAGTTATGATGGGCAGTTCTCTGGTCCATCCAGTTGTATTTTCCTGCTCTCCCCAATCCTGTGGGAATGCAGCCATAAGTATGTAACCTGTGTGCTCTGAAGAACCTGAAGACCCATCAAAACAAAGGTCAGATGGCTCTGATGAACCCTAAATAGACCTAAAGATTTGTTTAATTCCATAAACCATTTTTAAGACTGTCATATATAATAAGCACACTGTATTTACATCATTTCCACCCATCCACCTCTCCTTTCCAGCTCCTCCAGTGCCACCCCATATCTCCCTATCAAATTCACATTCTCTTTTATAAATATTATATACATATATGTATATACATATATACATATATATAAATGTATATATATATACATACATATATATGATAAATTATATACATACATGTAGATGGTACATGTACTGAGTCCAATTAGTGTTGCCCAATATATACATGGGTTTAGGGCTGACCACTTAGATGTGATTGACCTATCATAGTCATCTATAAAGAAAATTAACTCTCCTTCTCCTAGCAGCCATTGACTGCCTGTAGCCCTTTGGCTAAGGCTGGAGCCTTGTGAGTCTTTCCCCATCCACGTTGCTGTGTGTGGGACTGGGTGTTCGGCCACGCCCCCAAAACCCAGAAACCTAGCATAAAGCCCTTGCTAGGTCACGTAAGACACTAGACTAACAGGTCTCTGCCTCAAAATTTATGTATTACCTGAAGCCCCGCCCACTTCCAATATATAAACAAACCCCTTAAGACATTTTTGGGGAAAGCTCCACACCACCCAAACCCGTCCTGTCAATAAATCAACGCGTCTTAAATGTCCATGTGTCTCTTGAAATCTGAACTCCTTGTGTAAGTCAAGACGCACTCGCGCCCCTGTCTGCGCGGGGCGGAGGGAGAGAAGCCTTTCGCCCACCCTGGCACTCTCTGCACTCTAGCTAGCATGGGACCAGCCCAGGACGTCCCCACCCGTTCTTGTTCGTGCCAGCTCGGCTGCCCAGCGCTACTGAGCAGCGCGCCCGGGGACCGCCACTCTGCCGCTGGTGACCTGCACCCATGCCCTGCCACCCGAGCGTGGGTAGTGCCCGACACAGGCAGCCATATTGTTGAGAATTCACAAGAGCAGCATTCCTGCTATATTACAGCAATTATCCTGGTTCTCTAGCTCTTACAATCTATCTGTGTTCACCTCTGTGATATTTCCTGAGTGTTGGGTGTAGGGTTTTTCTGTGGATGTCCCATTTCAGGCTAGCCACACTATGGTCATTTATTGTCTGCATTTGACCATTCTTGGTTCTCTGTAACAGCCTTTATCTGCAGCAAAAAGAAGCTTCTTTGATGATGACTGTGAGCACTTATTGAGAAAGCACATGGATTCTTGGATATGAATTATGAGTTCTACACAACATCCCCACCTCTGTGTCTGCTTAGGCCACATGTCAATCCTGGTTTTCACTTTTCAGACACCATCCATCTTGGTTTTTAAGACAGAGTTTCTCATTGACCTGGGGCTATCCTAGTAGTTTAGGCTGTTGGGCCAGTGGGCCTCAGGAACCCACCTCTCTTCACTTCCCTAGAAACATATGACCCTGGCTCCTTTTTATGTTGGTTCTAGAGGATTGAACTCAGGTATTCATGCTTGTGAGGCAAACACTTCACTGAAGTGAGCTCTGGTCTGTTCAGTTTTGGAAGGGTAGATATTAAGGGAAAAACTGATCTGCCCAATGTAGCAAGAGGAAAGAGAGTGCAGGAAGCTCTCGGGCAGCTCTAAAACCAGGATGTAGTAAGCAAGTTATTGAGGATACAAAATTACAGTAGTCACCTACTTTCTACTTTACACAAGCACAGGGTAAGTACTTATACCAACATGAGAATGAGAGCCCTGAAAATGTTTTGAGGTGATTCATATGGATGCCCAACTCTGGTCCTTATGACAGCAGAAGGCACCAATGTTGGCAGGGACATGGGAAGAGACATAGGCCAACGGACACCTTTGAACCAAAATCATTTGAGGTGATGAAAAGTGAATCCAGTTTAATGAAAACACTTGTGAGTGTTAATATTGCTGATTGACAGCATGTAGAGTCACCACGGCAACAAACCTTTGGGGACATCTGTGAGGGACTATTCTTAGAAAAATCAATCAAGAGACAGACCAGGGCTTCCCCAAGACAATGTTCAGAATCTAACCACAAATCATGGTTCATTTCCCCCGTTCCCAAAGGACACTGCTGTCAACCATACACTTTTATTGTAAAGCCTTTGAGAACTGGAGATATAACTTAGTTGGTAGAGTGCTTGCCCAGGATGCACAAGGCTTCATGTTCCATCACCATAATTGGATAAACTGGACATGATTTTGCCTATCACAGCATACAAGAGGGAGAGGCTAGAGGCCATCTTCTGAGGCATAGAGTGTTGGAGGCTAGCCTGGGATACATAAGACTGTCTCAAAAACATGTGAGTGCATGAATGAATGAATGAATGAATGAATGAATGAATGAATGAAAAAAGGAATATGGACATCTCCAGAATTATTTAACAGAGCATTTTAGTGGAGTGTCTTGTTTGCTCTGATTACATACATGAAGAACACAGTCGGAGGCCCTGGAATAAGCTGAATGGCGGTAAATAGTCTCCCCCAAAGATGTCCACATCCTCAGGCTCACACCCTGAGAAAATACCACCATGTGACATAGCAAAAGGGAGAGTAGAGATGTGAGTGGGTTAAGAACCTTTAGGTAGGTACAGTGCTGGCTGTTCTGGATGTGGTCACTGGGGTCATCATCAGCTGAAGGGAGGAGAGTCAGGGAGGGGCAGGAGATTCCATAGCAGGTACAGAGATGGTGTTGACAAGCTAAGGGGATGTGCCAAGGATTGAGTGCTCTCTTAAGCCTGTTAACAAACACTGGTGGATGTGGAAAAGGAAACCCTTCTGGACTGCTGCTGGAAATGTAGACTATTCCAGCCACTACAGGAATCAGTATGGAGGTTCTTCAAAAAAATTAACACTAGATCTCCTGTATGACCCTCTCTATCACTCCCAAGTGTTTACTAAAGGAGTTCAAGTCAACACGTTGCAGAGATACTCGAACATCTGTGTTTACTGCAGCATTACAAACAATAGCAAATACAGAGTCATCCAAGGTGTCCATCAACAGAGGACATGTGAAGTAAAGAAAATGTGACATGTATTCACAATAGAATTTTTTCAATCATAAATAACAAGGCTATGTCATTTTCAGGAAAACAGATCAACTGGAGGTAATCATTTTAAGAGGACTAAGTCAGTCCCAGAAAGATAAATATAGTGTGCTTTCTCTTGTTTTTAGTTTCTAGTTTCTAGTTTCATACAAACACATACAATCATGCATGTGCATCTAAGGGGAAAGGAGAAGTGAAATCATCTTGGGGCAAAGAGAAGTAACAGGGAGGGGAGGGGAAGTTAGAGAAACATGAGTACACACAATATGTACATGTGAAAAGGTTTTTTAAAAAATGACTTTAAAAGCAAGAGGGCACAGAAGGCTTATAGGCTTGTAGGCAGTACAGATAACTAACCTGGACACAGAATTTAGACAGACCATGAGAGTGCCCTCACCCCCAAATCCCAGTTGCTCTGAGAGCTTCCCTGATTTCCTGGAACAGCTGAACAGTTTCCAGAACCATTTCCAGTGTATGACATTTAAAAACATCTTTTTGATGAAGTTACCATTAAGGAGGGTTTTCTGGTGTGTCAGTCAAGAGCATCCTTTCAGACATAGTCTCAGCTAAGTTTCCTTAAAAAACTCACAATGTCTTATACACAGATGGCTGGGAGGAATACTTCTTGGAGCACCTTCAGTGTGTGTGTGTGTGTGTGTGTGTGTGTGTGTGTGTGTGTGTAGCCAGAGTTGAACCTTGGATGTTATTTTTCAGGTATCATCCAGTTGTTTTCTGAAAGAAATCTCTCACTGGCCTGAGGCTGGATAACTCAATTAGGTTATTCAACCAGCAAGGACTAGTGACTCTCCTGTTTCTAACTACAAATGCTGGAGTTACAGGCATACACCTCCAAACTATGGGTTTTGGGGATCAAACTCAAGTCCTCGTGCTTGCACCACAAGAACTTTATTGACTGAGCCATCTTCTTATCCTTCCTTACCTTTCAAAAGTATTTTCTTGCAAGAGAAGCAGACTTACCCCATGGATGCTGGGAAAGGACTCCTCTCAGATGTTGGAGGGTAGTAACTGATGTAAGCAATCTGTTAGGTCAGGTATCTCAATTTTCTGAAATGAATGCTTTAATCTGGGACTGGGGAGGTGTCTTCTGTAAACACCACAGCCAGAAGAGTGTTGTTCCGTAAGAGGCGAGAAGACAGTTTAACTCTACTCAGTAGCTGGTATTTGTTCAAACTTCAAGAGTCTGACAGTAGGTAGT
This sequence comes from Grammomys surdaster, assembly GCF_004785775.1. Classification (NCBI taxonomy): domain Eukaryota; kingdom Metazoa; phylum Chordata; class Mammalia; order Rodentia; family Muridae; genus Grammomys; species Grammomys surdaster. Next base: position 1,156,633 of record NW_021604653.1, read on the forward strand.
TTATTTTAGGTGTATTTAAGCACAGAACAATTTGGAAACAAGTTTCCTGGTGATAATTAACTCAATCCCAAATGCACAACAAACCTTAAGACATGACTATATCAGTATTCTCTATAAAGTCCAAGTGACATCTTTCCCAAAGATGGGTTCTATAGATTAACTGAGAAAAACAAACTCAAGATAAGGGTCTAGGGGATAATCTTTGTCTCAGCCACACAGACAGTGCAAAGTTCTCTAGGCTATTAACCACTACCACTCCAAGCCTTCTGGGCAGAACACAGGGTATACATCTCTCCCTCTGAAGGGACAGCCTTGTATGTTTAACATTCCTGGTTCCTATACTGGTTACCTGTGAGAACAAGAGCCCACTTGCCTCCTATACCTTCATGTACCATGAGGGTGACCTGAGGGCTTTCCTTTTTCTTAAAACCAGGAAAGAGAGAGGAGAGATAGTGGCTCACAAACATACAACAAGGGTGTAATTGCTGCTAAGAAATGAGACTGAGATTCAGCTTTCTGGCACCACACCCATTCTGCAGCTTCTCTTTGCTAGCTTTCCCAAATAATCTGATTTATACATACTCTTTGTAGGTTTTTTTTTTTGTGAATCTTTAGATCCTTGGATTCAGCTTCATCGGTAACAGCTAGCTCTCCCTGCCCCTGAAAACTTCCAGTTCCACCATGGGACAAGACAAAAATTGGTGGATGGGAAGCCACACTCTTAACTCCTGTCAGGTAGCTGTGTGTTCGCTGTGGTGGCCTCTTGCCTTCAGTTGGCATCCTCTCAGGAGTTCAAGATGCTTTCTGGCAATTCCAGAATGGATGAATGTCTTTCTTTTAGGAAAGAAAAAGGGGAAGGAGGAGTGAGGAGGAGGAGGAGGAAGATGAAGAGGAAGAAGAGGAAAAGAAAAGAAGAAAGAAGAGGAAAAGGAAGAAGAGAAAGAAAGAGGAAGAAGGAGAGGAGGAGGAGAAGGAAGCAGCTATGCCCTTCAGGTTCCTCACTGGAGGTGTGGGCAGAAACAGAAATTCTGACTGACTTGATAGAAAATACTTTGTGTGTGTGTGTGTGTGTGTGTGTGAGAGAGAGAGAGAGAGAGAGAGAGAGAGAGAGAGAGAGAGAGAGAGAGAGAGAACTGGGTATCTCACTGAACACTGAACCTAGAGCCCATGTTTCTGCATCTAGACTGGCTGACCAACAAGCCCCAGGAATCCTCTCTTCTCCACCCACCAGCATTGGGATTTCCTGGATCTTTACATGAGTGCTGGGGATCTCAACTGAGTCCTCATGCATACACAGCAAGTGCTATTACACTGAGCCATCTCCAAGCCCAAACACATAATCTTTAACCAATGCTGAGTTTGCATTATAATTATTTTATTATCTCTCAATCTTTTTGGGTTATTTTTCTCTGAATTCCCATATTGATTGTTGGCTTCCTGAGTTCAAATCCAGCTTTGCCACTTACTATCTATGTAGTTGCAAGTTCTCTGTGCTTTGGTTTCCCTGGTGTAAATGAGCATGCTGATAACATACCATTTCCATCAGAGCCTTCTTGTGGGGAGGAAATGAGTGTGTATGGCTGACATCTACCACACACCTCAAAGCTGTTGGCTGTGGGATCTGAAACTTTTCTACACTCCTCAAGTTACAACCTTTGTCCTGACCCCTTGTACTTAGAGAACTTTGTTGGTGTTATCATTTCTTCATTGCTAAGAAATGAGAGGCTTTGAGCTAAAGAATGAAGCTCAGTTGGTATAGTGCTTGCCTAACACTTGTGAAGCCTTGGGTTCTGTCCCCAGTAAAGCAAAGACCCCATATGATAGTTCACATCTTGTAATCCAAAGTTGCTGGATTACAAGAAGATTAGAAGTTCAAGGTTATCCTTGACTACCTAGTGAGTTTGGAGAACACCCTGACTCCATGAGACCCTAAGAATGATTGAACGACAGGTGTGATGGTTTGAATAAGAATGTCCCCATTGGCTCATATACTGAATGCCGAGTTACCAGGCGGTAGCACTACTTGAAAGGATTAGAAGGATCAGGGGGTGTGGCTAAGAAGTAACACCAGGAAGTATGTCACTGGGAATGGGCATTAATGTTTCAAAAGCCCATGACAAGTCCAGTGTCTCTTTCTAGGCCTGCAGATCAGGACATAGCTCTGAGTTACTACTCCAGTACCGTATGTGCTGGCATGCTTCCCACCATGATGGTAGTGGACTAAACCTCTGAAACTGTAAGCCAGCCTCCAAGTAAATGGTATTTTTAATAAGAGTTGCCTTGGTTGTTGTGTCTCTTCACAGCAATAGAACAGTGACTAGGACAATGGGGAAAAAAAAAGGGGACCTGTGTTACAAATGACAGAATCTCTATTTCTCACACTACTGTTTCACAAATGCTGATCTCTTTCTTGCACCCTCCAAAGGCACAGACTTCCTTTATCAGCTCTCTCCTTCCTCTGTGGACTTGGTCCCGTTTTTGACTCTTAAATCAGGGTCTGTGCCTTATCTCTGTCCTGTGAGCTCCTTTTCTTCACAGATACATAGTGGGAAAAAACCCACAAAGAAATAACTCTTAGAGGTTATTTTCACTTTTACCTAATAATTCCTTCTTCAATACTTCTCCACAATTATCTGTTTATTTGTCAATTTCATACCTTATTCTTTGGGTTCAAACCCTTCTGGAAGAACTCATTTTTTATAGAATATACTTGCTCTCCTCATTCAGGACCTGGAGCTGCTATACTTTTGTAAGTATCCCCCAAAAGCATAGCTCAAGGTGTAGAAACTTAAGACTAATAACTTCCTCAGGGACACATCCTGGGAGAAACACATTCCAAAGACTCAAACAAGCATTTCAGGAAGAAACACCCAAGATATGAGCCCTTAACACAGTAAACCTGGGTAAACAGAAGCTACTTAAGCTGACCTTCTTTGTTGTAAAAAGATAAGGTGCAAATTTGAGTTACTTAACAACCGAGCCTGAGAATGGCTGTTGGAGTTTGGCCTTTATGGTTATTGTTTAAGAGATAATTTTATAACTGCCCTCATAAATTCTGTAAGAATAGCATATAAGCTGCCCTCAGCTTTAATTCGGGGTTCTTCTTGCCAGCATGCAAGGGAACCCCAGTGCACTGGTTTTTATCAATTTATCAATTTATTAATAAACCTCATCCTATTGCAACGAGTCCTGTCCGTGAATGTCTCTAGGGGAGCGTGTCCCTTGGTTTTAGATCTTTAGAGTCCAACAGAGGCACTGCTGAGAGGTAATAGAGCTTCTGGAAGGTGGAGTCTACTGGCAGGGAGCCATGTTCCTGGACACATGTGGTTGGAGGGCAGAGTGTAATTCCTTGATTGCTCTTGAAGGGTATAGCACTAAATCCCTTTATCTCCCTCCTTAACTCCTGATACCATGAAGTGAGCAACTAGCTTTGTGCTCCATCAGCCTATCATGATGCCCTACCTTGTCAAAAGGCCCAAAACAATGAGGCCAGGCAACCATGATCTGGGATGTCCGAAATCATGTGTCAAATTAAACACTTCTTGAATTTGATTTTCTCAGGTTTTTACTGTATTCATGTTATCAGGGTTAGTTTATCACATTGATTGCTATGGAATCAACTAAGAGACATGCCTCTGGATGGGTCTGTTAGATCAATTCAGGGAAGGTTAATTGAGAACATAAGAGAAAGAAAGAAAGAGAGAAAGAGAGAGAGAGAGAGAGAGAGAGAGAGAGAGAGAGGAAGGAAGGAAGGAAGGAAGGGAAGAAGGAAGGGAGAAAGAAAGTAAGGAAGGAAGGAAGAAAGGAGGAAAGAAAGAAAGGAGGGAGGGAGAGAGATAAAGGAAGGAAGGAAGGGAGAAGGAAGGGAGAAAGAAAGTAAGGAAGGAAGAAAGGAGGAAAGAAAGAAAGGAGGGAGGGAGAGAGATAAAGGAAGGAAGGAAGGGAGAAGGAAAGAAAGAAAGAAAGAAGGAAAGAAAGAAAGAAAGAAAGAAAGAAAGAAAGAAAGAAAGATGGTGCCTGTCTATAAACCTTAGAATGGGTGGTACTTTGAGGCAAAAAGTTGGCCTGCCTTCACTTCCTCCTGCTGAGAACATCTGTCCATGATGCTGCTTTTTGTTCATACTAGTTTCTCTAGTTTCTTTAGTCTTCCAAAGTGATCCAAAGACCAGTGTTTCTCCAGGACTCCTCCAGGCCTTTAGCACCAGGTTGGAACAGCTGAAGCCTGCAGCATTACAGATTGAGTGGCTATCAGCTCCAGGGGATACATTGTTGGAAGAGTAGCCTGGTCAGTCAGTCTAACGAGTGCCCTTAGGATATGTTTTCATCTGGTTGATTGTGTCCTCTCCAGAACTATGGCTTACACAGCTAGAATCTGCCTACCTCATCATCATCTTGTTACTGACCTGGAACTATTCTTCCCACCCTTCCTTGCTCCACGAAGCCTTTGCTGTCTCTGCCTTTTCCTGCCTTATTTTGTTTTTCTTCATGGCAAAATTCTACTTTTTATTCAGGCTCCTGATACAGTGCTTTCTGTTCAGTAAAGTCTTCTAACCAACTATCTTTAGCAGTGACAGCTTCCTGGGTTCCGATGCACTGAACTCAAATTCCTAATGAAGTTATTGTCTCCTCAAACACCCCTACAGAGTCAGTTACTTCACTGTCTGGATTTGGCAAGCCTGAGAAGTGGCAGATATACAGGGAAGCTGTCCACCAGGGTAGTTTGAATAGGTGTTTAATTTATATGTAATAAACTGCACATAATCCCAATTTGCTTCCTGAACAGGGCATTCCTGGGAGTTTATCTTGCAGGGTGAGGTAGAGAGAGACAGAGAGAAAGAGAGAGAGAGAGAGAGAGAGAGAGAGAGAGAGAGAGAGAGAGAGAGAGTGAGTTGAGGGGTCTGTCCAGCCACATTTTTTGCTTTTCCTACATAAGACCCTGTCTGAAACAACAAGAAAAACAAACTTCTACTAACTCAGGCTTCCAAAGCATAATTGTTGCATTATTTTTTTTTGAGATAAGGTCTCATGTAGCCCAGGCTGGCCTCAAAATTGATATTTAGCTAAGGATGACTTTAAACCATTGAAAAGTATGATTTTTAAATCCTTATTTGAAAAGCATACAAAAATAAAAAAATAAAATAATAAACATAAAAAATAAAAATAAAAAATACATGCATTAGGAAGCAAAATTTACTCTATCAAAAACTTCTTTTCCAGAGAGAACTGCCACCAAATAGCTTGTGACATCACACACACACACACACACACACACACACACACACACACACACGGTCATTCCTCTGAGTAAAGTCTATACATTTAAATTTCAAAGCAAATAAGCCAATTGGCTTGACATAGGTGTGTGCACATTTGTCCTTTGGGCCTCCACATACATGTGCACATATGTGCACAGACCCATGTGCAAAACACACAGAAAATGCCAAACCATTTTTAGGAGTAAGTACCAGAATGAGTCAGGAGCTGTCCATTTTGGGTTTTGTTGTTTTCTTTTACATTTTTATTTATTATTGTTACATATGTGTGTCTGTGTGTGGAAGTATATGCACACAAGGAAGTCAGAGGAAAACATTCATAAGTCTCTTCTCTCCTCCCATCAATGGTTCTAGGCTTTGCAGCAAGTGCTATTAGCCCAGAGACATCTCACTAGCCAATATTTTATTTATTTGTTTTTATTGAGTTGGGATCTCTCCCTGGTTTGAAACTCTACCGAGTAGGGTTGCTGTCTGATAAGTGAACCCCAGGGATCCCCTTTCCTTTCAGTCCCCAGCTTACAAATGCATGACACCAGCCTGCATTTTTAAATATGGGTTCTGGGGATTAAATTCAGCTCATCCTGCTGACCCATCAAGCACTTTACTGACAAAGCTGCCTCTTCACACTCTGAGAACTCATCCTTTTTTTGGGGGGGGGATTGAAAGTGGTTATACTTCCATGATAGGAGAGACACCATGGTCACAAACCAGGGTAAGTTTCCTTCATTGTACTTGGCATGTACTGACCCTCACAATTTCCTTAGGTTAGGGAAACTTGACCACATGATCTGTGGCACTGCACTCCATACTCTCCCCTTTAAAAAAGGCAAGGAAGCAAGCAAAAGGTGAAAGCATACTTTATCACATCTCGCTAATCTGTTATTGGGTATCTCCATTGTTTAGCAGTGTATTAGGGTTCTCTAGAGTCATAGAACTTATGGAATGTCTATATTGAGGGAATTTATTGTGATGACTTACAGTCTGTAGTCCAACTACCCCAACAATCATCAGCTATACATGAGAAGTCCAGGAATCTAGTAGTTGCTCAGTCCTATGAGGTGAGTTCTTTCAGTTGGTCTTCTGTAGAAGTAGATTCCAACAGATGTGCTGGCAAGTAAATGCAAGTAGGCAAAGAAGAGCGAATCTTCCTGCTTCCAATGTCCTTATGTAGGTCTCCAGCAGAAGGTGTGGCCCAGATGAAAGGTATGTACCACTAAGCCTGGATCTGGGACTTGTTTTGTCCCAGGCTGATCTTGAATTCAGAGATCTCCTTGCCTCAGTGCCCTGGGATTAAAGGTGTGTACTACCTTGCCTGGGCCTAAGCTTTTCATGGCCACTGTGTCTTAAGATCTCCATGCCAAGATCCAGGTCAGAAACTTGTGTCTTCCAGCCTCAAGATCTAGATCACAGGTGAGCACGCCAATTCTAGGTTGTACTTCATTCCAGATATAGTCAAGGTGACAACCAGGAATAGCCATTACACGTAGCTTTTGTTCTGTAAATATTGCTGAAATGACTGTTCCCTTAAGAAGAAAGAGTATTAGGAATGCTTGCAGACACTCAGCAGGTTGGCATCAAGGACTTAGTTGTAGTAGCATCCTTGGCTTTAGTTTCCTCTTGATTCCCACCTTCTCCCTTTAGTGGATCTCTCGGGCTACATTTCTGTCAGGTGCACGTGGCAGTGTGGGTCCCTGAGATAAGGCTCCTTTGCTTTTGGCTGTAACTCAGCCAGGCCAGTTTCCTACAGGGACAAGTTGTGAGAAACTCAGGATCAGTGTGAACTCTGGGCTGGGGTGGTGGTAGGAGCTATTCTCTAAAGTGGAAATGTCCTGTGTCCACTGTAACCGGCCGCCAAAAATGAAGATACCCTAAAGATACATTTGTGCTTCTCAATTTGACTGTCAGTCTATTGAAACAATTTATGCTCCATTCATTGACAAAAATGTTGATAATTTCCCTAAGAATCTCATGCTAGGGTAAGGAAAAGGCAGAGAGGAATTTTCTCAACAGTTCTAACAATCTACCAGACCACCTTAAGACTGAAGCCAGGACAATGGCGATCAGTGATGCACAGGCCCACCCACGTGTTGACCAGGATGTTTTGGATGTGTATGTTCTTAGCCCTGTACTTAAACTTTAATCTCATTTTAGGACCCCAAAGATTGACAGGAAGCAGGGAGTGTCACTTTGTCCCTCTTCCCAGTGTGGCCACAACAAACACATCTCCTTTTTCTGCTTTGTACCATTAATTTGGTTCTTTTAATTGGTTTCCTGAGGACAGATGGCCGAACTTGACTATTCCCTATACCAAATATCTCCATCTAAGTGCAACCCTCCTTCACACTTCCCCTACATCTTCTAAGTCACACATTAACAAGATTCCTTCTTCCCTTCCTCCCAGATGCAAGAAGACACTTTCTCTCCTTCCCCAAAGTCCTAAGATAGACTTCTTGCTCTTCTGGTGACCCGAAATCCTTTCCTTTCTTGGTCACCCTGCAGTACTTTCTCTGATGTTAACTAAATCTATGGCCTCAAGGAACAATGGGCAGCAGTGTCCTCTATTGGAGGGGGAATAGTGATGGGCAAATATAATCAAAGCACATTGTATTCCTGAATGAAAATGTCCTAATGAAAGCTATTATGCACAGTTAAAATGAGAACTATCAGTAGTCATAAGGATCTCCTAAACAGCAGGTCAGCGGGATGTTCACTGTATTTACCTTTTTTTTTTTTAATATCTGCTTCAAACTCTCTCTGTCTTCAACAGGGTGAGTTTATATAGCAGCAGGAGCTCAATTAGATAGGATGGATGGTGCAGTTGTCATGCGCACAGGATTAAGCTTTGAAAGCAGTTAACTACATGGAGGTTATAGTGAGAAAGATGAAGCCAAAGATTAGGGGACTCAACTGGGGCCTTAGGCAAGGTAGCCATTGTCGTGATGTGGACCCCGAGACAGCAGTGATTTGATTCAGGGGAAATTTCCATAAAGCATTTAAGAGACAGGATAAAAATTGAGTATGAGGGTACTAAGGAGGAAAGGAGTGACCAAGGGGAGGAGCCAGAAAGGGAGCGAACTGTATAAACCCCTCCATAGCGTAGTGGACAACACGAGCACTCCAGAGGAAGGCTTTTGGGGTGTGTGTGTGTGTGTGTGTGTGTGTGTGTGTGTGAGAGAGAGAGAGAGAGAGAGAGAGAGAGAGAGAGAGAGAGAGAGAGGGAGGGGGAGAGAGAGAGAGAGAGAGAGGGAGGGAGGGAGAGAGAGAGAGAGAGAGAGAGAACATCAGAGGCATCTGGGAAGAATTCAGAGTAGAGAAAGAAAGTAGTAGACTTAACATGGTCAGAGACTAGACCTGGCCAAGCAGGAGCAGAAACAGACAGACAGACAGACAGACAGACACGAATGCATGTACACATTCACGTGGGCACACACACACACACACACACACACACACACACACACAGAGACAGAAACCGAGAGGAACAGAGAGAGAGTGTGTGAGAAATGGGGGAGACACACATACACAGAGAGAGAAAGACAGAGACAACGAGAGAGGCTGAGCACAGAGAGATATAAAAAATAGCAGGTAGAATGAGTAGTTAGTGGGAGGGGAGCCCAAGAAGTGGACAAGCTAGGGTAGGGGAGGAGGTGAGAAGAGCTAGGATGCCAGCATGAACTCTGAAATACGTAACAAGCACTTGTGACACCGAGGGAGCCTGAAGGCCAGCATGTGCTTTGGTATGCTAATAAACACTGTATATAGTCATAAGTCCTTCTGCCATTTGGAATTTGAAAAATGGAGTTTCCTTTGGACCTGACAGAACACAGAAGCCCATCCATAGAAGCAGGTTTATTGAATCTCTTTTGGTCTGGTACCTAAGTCTTTGAGCCCCACCTGGAACCAGTTTGGACTTGTTAGTTCAGAAGCAGCGTCCCTGGAATGGGGGCAAGGCACAGATTCCATCTTTAGCAGTAGTCGGAGATCTAGTCCTCTTAATTTTGGAGTACCACAGCAGCCTAAGAATGAAGTCTGTCCTGAAGGATGTTAAACTGATCTAAATTTTCTTTATGCTTTGTTGTGAGCTGGTGAGACAGAGAAGTTAATGGATGCAAAGAAGCCTCAAACCAGCTGTCTTAGTTCCAAGTCCAGAGAAAAAAATAATGGCCAGAGTGGTAAGAAGAAAGATGAGGTAGATAGCACACTCGTGCCCTTCCACAGGTCACCTGGACTGCTGTAAGGGGTTTGGAGATGCAGACCACCCCAACTGTTTTGTGGTTGGCAACAAGGTCAATGTAGACCAGGCAGCAGTTAGAGTCCCTCAGAAGAAGGGATCTAAGGGCTCACATTAACAGACGGCAAAGATTCGGAATGTAAGCCAGCCATGTTGACAATAGCCATCCTTGGAGTTCAGGAAATGGGGCAGTTTGCCCGTACTGAAAGGAAATAGGCAAGAAAAGCCATCTAAAGAATGCTTGGCAGGCTTTGTTGTAGGTGTTAGCAAGACTTTTGCCACTGTCGTTCATTCCAAGATGAAAGACTATTGGTTTGGTAGAAGAACTTGAGACTATTTTCATTGGTCAGCCTAAGTTCAGAGTCGTCTATTCAGTCTCCCCTGTTACAACTTTGTGGGGAACATTAAGAAGCAAAGTTAATGAGAAAAATTTTAACATCCCAATTAATAAATTTTGTTTAATAAAGTGAATGCAATTGTATAACCTGCTGGACAATATACCAGAGTTCTTTATGAGGATAAGGTAACTAATCAGCTGTTTGTTCCTTCAGACTAGGAACAAGCATATGGAAGCTTTATTTAAAAGTCAGTTAATTCAGTATTAATTGACAGTTTTAAAGAGGACTAGAGTCCTCCTCTGATCTTCAGATCCTTTTAGTAGGATTATCTAGCGAAGTCCCAAGGAAATCCCTGGGATATCCGGAGTACTTCCCCAAGCCTGTGATTCTGATCTGGTGGCTTCCTTTATCAGGGGACATGGGTGGTCAGGATGCAGAAGAACACTGTATAGCTGTGATAAGTACTCTTCCAGAAAGAGATAGGGTTCAATAATTGGTAAATCCTGCTTTTAGATTTGGCCTCAGTATTTAAGAAGATAGGCTTGTTTTTCTCAGCTGTGATAGACACTGCAATGCTGAAGTAAGCCAAGTCTTGTCTTCTCTGTGGGAGATATCAGGAAGAGAATCAGTGAGAAATAGTTGGGAAGAGAATCAGTGAGAAATAGTTGTTCAAATAACATTTTATATGGTAAATATAATATCTGAGGACTGTGATCCCTTACGCTGTTAAATAAGCATACTGATCATTTTATTCTTGGTTATACATCCCTGCTGAGTGTTTCAGACCATGTAGATTTCCAAAATAAAATTTTCATTTTGTGTGTTGTCAAGGCCAATTTAGGATCTGGTCCTTTGGGGGTCACTTGGGTGTGGGGCAATCCTATGGCTCTTCTGGTCTTTCTTTTACAGTTAGTCTATCTATGATAGGATAAGTCAAAGTCCTTGCTTTTTAAAAATTGTGATGGTGTGTATCATTTGAGTTTGTATACACACACATTTGTGTGTGTGAGTGCAGAGGTACATGGCAACATGCTGTCTGTGTGAAGGTCAGAGGACAACCTTGGGAGTTGTCCTCTCCTTACACTTTGTTTGAGATGGAGACCCTTTTGTTGTTTGCCAGGCTATCGGGTTCTCATGTCTTTCCTTCTTGCTTCAGAAGTTCTATGATCATAGGCTATTCCTTCTACTTTTCCACTTGGTTCCCCTTCTAGTTTCCATTCAAGTTTTGATGAATATCTTGACAAAAGAAACTTAGAGGGAAAAGGTTTGTTTCAGCTGAAGTTGAGGTTTGGTCTTTTGCTATGTATTGTAATGCTAAAAATACTGTTCCACAAGGTCTGGTTTCCCCAGGGATAAGAGAATCTGCACATACACAAGTGATTCTATGTAACCTTAACCCCAAGTGGGAGGCTTTAGGGGTCATTTGGTAACTGGATGTATGTTTTCTCCCGATCCAACAAGACTTGTTATATGTAGGAAGGACTGTTCTTTCCTAATGGCTACGTGAGTCTGATGCAGCAACTCGCCCTTCACCTTGAAAAGTAGTTCCTTTTTCTTGTTTCCTTCTTCTCTTCCTTCGTTTTCCTCCTCTCCCTTTTTCTCCACCTCCTCCCCTTTCTCCTTTGAATAGGGTCTCTTGTAGCCCTGAGTAGCTGAGAATGATCCTTGAAATTCTGTCCCTCCTGCATCTACCTCTTAAATTCTAAAATTATAGATGTGTGTTACTATGGCAAATCTGAAAGAGATATCAAGATACAATTTACAAGGCCATAACATTCCATTGTCTTTTGGGAAAATTTATTTCTTTTGCCCCAATCCAAATATTATCTTTCTTGTTTGTTTGCTTGACTTCCTCCTTTCTAATTTGTATTCCTTTGATCTCCTTTACTTGTCTTACTGCTCTGGCTAGAACTTCAATTACTACATTGAATAGATAGGAAGAGAGTTGGCAGTCTTGTCTTGTCCCGATTTCAGTGCTATTTCTTTAAGTTTCTCTCCATATAATTTGATGTTGGCCATTGGCTTCCTGTATATTGGTTTTATTATGGTTAGATATATGCCTTGTATCTCTTATCTCTCTAAGACTTTTAACATGAAGAAGTATTGGATTTTGTCGAAGGCTTTTTCAGCATCTAATGAAGTGATCATCTGATATTTTTCATTCAGTTTATTTATAAGGTGGCTTACATTGATGGATTTTCTTATATTGAACCATCCCTGCATCCTTGGGATGAAATGTACTTGATTATTGTGGATGATTTTTTTTATGTGCTTTTGGATTCAGATTGTGAGTATTTTATTGAGTATTTTTGCATCAATGTTCAAAAGAGAACTTGATCTGAAATTCTCTTTCTATGTTGAGTCTTTGTGTGGTTTAAGTACCAGGGTGACTGTGGCCTCATAGAATGAGTTTGGCAGTATTTTTTCTGTTTTTATTTTGTTGAATAGTTTGAGAAGTATTGGTATTAGCTCTTTTTTGAAAGTCTGGTAGAATTCTGCACAGAAACCATCTGGCCCTGGGCTTTTTTTGGTTGAAAGATTTTTTACTGAGTGCTTCTATTTCCTTAAGGGTTATAGGGCTGTTTAAATAGTTTACCTAATCTTGATTTGACTTCAGTAAGTGGTATCTGTCTAAAAAAATCATCCATTTTATTGAGATTTTCCAATTTTGGGGAGCACAGGCTTTTGAAGTAAGACCCAATGATCCTTTAATTTCCTCAGTGTCTGTTGTGATGTCTCTCTTTTCATTTCTGATTTTGTCTATTTGGATACTCTCTTTCAGTGTCTTTTGGTTAGTTTGGCTAAGAGTTTATCTAGCTTGTTGATTTTCTCAAAGAACCAGCTCCTGGTTTTATTGATTCTTTGTATTGTTTTATTTCTAAATGATTGATTTCAATCCTGATTTTGATTATTTCCTGCCTTCTACTTCTCTTCAGTGTGCTTGCTTCTTTTTTTTTCCTAGAGCTTTCAGGTGTACTTTTAAATTGCAGCTGTGGGAATTTTTTAATTTTCTTTATGAAAGCGCTTAGTGCTATGAACTTTCCTTTTAGCACTGCTTTTGTTGTGTCCCATAAATTTGGCTATATTGTGGCTTTATTTTCATTGAATTCTAGACAATCTTTAATTTCTTTCTTTATTTCTTCCATGACCCAGAGATTATTGAGTAGAGAGTTGTTCAATTTTCATGAGTGTGTAGGCTTTCTGGTGTTTCTGGCATTGTTGAAGTCCACCTTTAATTCATGGTGGTCTGATAAGATACAGGGCATTATTTGAATTTTCTTGTATCTGTTGAGGCTTTCTTTGTGACCAACTATATGATCAGTTTTGAAGAAGGAACTATGAGGTTCTTTGAGAAGAAAGTTTATTTTTTTGTGTTTGGGTGAAATATTTGGTGGATGTCGACAGGTCCATTTGACTCAAAATGTCTGCTAGTTTCATTATTTTTCTGTTTATATTTTGTCTGAATGACCTGTCAATTGGTGAGAGTGAGGTGTTGAAGTCTCCCACTATTAATATATGGGGTTTGCTGTGTGATCTAAGATTTAGCAATGTTTCTTTTACAAATGTGGCTGCTGTTATGTTTGAGGTATGGATGGTCAGAATTGAGATATCATCTTGGTATATTTTTCCATTGATGAGTATGAAGTGTCCTTCTCTGTTTCTTTTGATTAATGTCTGTTGAAAGTCTATTTTATTAGATATTAGAATGTCTTCTTCAGCTTACTTCTTAGGTCTGTTTGCTTGGTAAATATTTTTTTCCAGCCCTTCATTCTGAAACAATTCCTATCTTTATGGATGAGGTCTGTTTCTTGTATGCAGCAGAATAATGAATCCACTTTTCATATCCATTCTGTTAACCTGTGTCTTTTTTTGTGGGGGATTGAGTACACTGATGTTCAGAGATATGAGTGACCAGAGATTCTTTTTTTTTGGTTTTTCGAGACAGGGTTTCTCTGTATAGCTCTAGCTGTCCTGGAACTCACTCTGTAGACCAGGCTGGCCTTGAACTCAGAAATCCGCCTGTCTCTGCCTCCCAAGTGCTGGGAATGACCAGAGATTCTTAATCCCTATTATTTTGGTGTTAGTGATGTTAGCCTATGTATGTATATTTGTGTGTGCTTCCCTTTTTTTTTTTTTTTTTTTTTTTACTGGTATGGAATTACTTATTTCCTGTGTTTTCTTGAATGTAGTTATCCTTCTTGGGTTCTTGGGTTGGAGTTTTCCTTCTAATATTTTCTGTAGGGCTAAATTTGTGGATAGATATTGTTTAAATTTGGATTTGTCTTTAAATATCTTGTTTTCTCCATCTACGGTGATTGAGAGTTTTGCTGGGTACAGTAGACTAGGCTGGCATCTATGGTTTTGTAGAGGTTCTAAGATATCTGTCCAGGCCCTTCTAGCATTTGGAGTTTCTGTTGAGAAGTTGGGTGTAATTCTGATGGGTCTGTATGTTAACTGGCCTTTTTCCCTTGCTGCTTTTAATATTCTTTCTTTGTTCTGTAGATTTTGTGTTTTATTATGCGGCAGAAGGATTTTCTTTTTTTGTCCTATCTAATTGGTGTTCTATAAGCTTTTTGTGTATTTATAGGCATTTCCTAGTTCTGGGACAGGCCAGATTCCTGGCATTTGTAACAGGGAAGAAAGAGAACAGCAGACAACTAATGGTATAAAGAACATGCACCTTGGAGTTGGAGAGATAGATCAGCTATTAAGAGCACTTGCTGCTCTTGCATAGATCCCAGGTTTGGTTTCCAGTATCCACATGATGGGTCACAACCATCTACAAATCCAGATCCAGGGGATCCAATGCCTTCTTCCTACCTTTGCACCCTGTACATGGTTGATAGGCAAAATACATTCAGGCAAAATACTCACACACACCAAAACAAATCAAAAAACCAAACCAAACCAAAACTCAAAGACATTCTGCCCACTAGAACAGATAAGAGGTAAGCCATTTCCAATAGAGATTACTATTGTCTATCCCATGCTGTAAAAATATCTTCAATGAGAACAAGAAATTGGGAGCTGGTTGGTGGAGACAATGGTCTGCTCTTTGTGGAAGTCAAGAACTGAGGTGCTAATGCTTCAGGAGGGCTTCCCAGTCTCTTGAGCTTGCTGTTGTAAGCACCCAATTTGATGATGTTTTACCAGCTATCTGCTATTGTTTATTTTTAAATTTCCTTACTTTTACTTGTTACTTGCTTAATAATCTCACTCATTCGAAACCAAAATAATGGCTATCCTTTATACAGATCACCTTAGCACTGCCGAAGATCAGTTAAGGTGTGTAGCTAGCCTTCACACTGCAAACAAACTTCTTTCAACAGTAGTCTTCATCAATCCAAAGTAAAGGACACTTTTGTGATTGATAGCCATCTACTGAACAGTGGAGGATGTGTTTATCTGTCCTGCCAACAAAGCTACTTCTGGAAGAGCGGTTGCCACTGAAGGCAGCACCCGGTACAAGATAGTCAGTCATTCTCCAAGCTCCATCTGTTTTCTAAACAGCCCAACCATTGGAGGCTAGTTCTATGATGCTGTTGTAGAAATAAACAACCTGTCATCAAAGGCTGAAATCCAGGTACCTCAGTCTGGGGCCACAATCCAAGTAGGAGGGTTGGTAGTAATGATGATTCCTGACTCTGCCTAGCAACTCCTAAAGTTCCGAAGGCTCTCTTGTGGGGATCCTATGAAGTACCGGATCTATGAGACTGAACCCTTGCTTCTGTCTGCTGGGAACTCTCTAACTTAGCAATGTACGTTCATCTCCAGGAGATGCTGTGGTGTCAGATACTCTCTGAGTGTCTTGTCTACATCTTCAGTCCTAACGTTTCCTTTGTCAGTGCAATTAAGTTTCATGAAAGAGCATTTAGGGGGCTGAGAAGATGACTCAGTCAGGAACATACTTTAATGAAAGCACAGGGTTTTGAGTTTAAGCCCCAGAATTCATGTTTAAAAGCTTCCTAATGCTGAGGAATCAGAGATAGGAGGATGCTTGGGACTTGCTGGGCAGCCAGTCTAGTTGAATCAGTGAGTTCCAGTCCCATTTTAAAATAGTAAGGTAGCATACGATTGAAGAAAACATTGGGTGTTGTTCTCTGGCCTACGATCTCACATGAGTGCACGTGCACACACATGCACACGCACACACATATGCACATATACATGCATGTGCACTTAGTTCTAGTCACATTTGAGTTTTTAGCTTTTTTTATTTTTACCTTTTTTGGCACTTTATTTCTATTTTTTATCCTCCCCTTTTCATATTTTGTATATCCTTTAAGCCATCTGCCATCCTTTCTGGAATTCAACCTCATATACATGCGTATATTTATACATACATAAACTACATGCTGATATTTGAGAAGGACAGATCCAACCCCAAATCAGCTCTTAAATTGTCTGCTATTCCAGAGAGTGAAGGCGAGAGGGAGGAGAGAGAGCTGGGATTTTCAAAATGTTTGCCTGTCCCTTCACTTCTTCCCTCAAAGCAACTAAGTAAGACTGGCATAGCCACTTGGGTAGCACTAGCATCACAGTAAAGGGCAGACAGCTCAAAGAGTCCAGCAGGTGGTTCTGAGGCACCCTGCTGTCGCCCCGCTCAGAGCCTCATCACCACCAGGGGGTGGGGTTCTCAGCTCTGCTTCTGATTTGGTCAGAAGCAGCCCACTCCACCCCCATTTCCCTGTGGAAATGTCACCCTGGAGCACTTGGTTTTCAGAGATACAGCTTAGGGAATGCTTAGCTGAAGGGCATTGCTGAACTACAAGCTTTGTATGAGACCACTGTCCATCTTATGACCAAATGTTGCCTAAATAAAGGTTTTTTCACATCCTTTAGGACAGACTACAGTGCTGGAGCAGAATCTGAGTCAGTGGGAGGAATTGAATTCTTCCATCTTATAGACCAGGAGAGTTGTTGTGCTGACCATGCCAGCAATTTTTCTTTTTTCATTATCTTCCAGCAGGCTCTCTTCAATCCAGCAAATATTGAATTCTAGGTGCCATGATATTTGCTGGATTAATAAAGATCAATTCAGTTCGTCTTGAGCTCTGAGTCACTTG
Source organism: Grammomys surdaster (assembly GCF_004785775.1). Lineage (NCBI taxonomy): Eukaryota > Metazoa > Chordata > Mammalia > Rodentia > Muridae > Grammomys > Grammomys surdaster. Next base: position 1,173,542 of record NW_021604653.1, read on the forward strand.
AGGTCTTGGGGACACAGAGCCAAATACATGTTCCAGTTAGCTATGCTTTCCTTCTATTTCTTTTATGAGACTATTTCTTCATTTTCAGTAGTTTAGAAAACCTGAATTCTCTGAATGTTTAATGCCCCTGCATACATGGAGCTTATCCCAATAGAGGCCAAGCCTTTGGAGTGTTATGTTTGTTTTATTGTTTTGTTTTTGACTAGTGACTACCTTATATTTTGTTCTTCTTCTAAAAAAAATGAAAATCACATTTATATGTCTATCAAAAAAATTAAAGTCACATTTGTCATCTATCCATCTATCTATCTTATCTATCATCTATCTATCTATCATTTATCTGTCTCATGTCTTTTTTTGTGTGTGTGTGTGTGTATGTGTGTGTATGTGTGCTTGCTGCAGTGCATGTGTGGGGGTTAGAGGACAATCTGTGGGTGTCTATCTCCTTCCATCATATGGGTTCTGGGGATTGAACTCAGGTACTCATGCTTGGTAGCAAGAAACTTTACCCGCTGAGCCATCTTCCTGGCCCAGTCTTATATTTTCTATGGCTGGCCTTTCCAACAGCCTCTTGTGAGATGAAACTCCTTTCCATGGCCACAGCTGACTGGCTAGAGGTTCAGACCTGTTGTGCTAACTTTTTCTGGGGAGACATGGACAGAGGTTGTCTCTTTAATCTAGATAGGGCCCAGGAAACAAAGTAAGGAACTTTGAAGCTGAACCTGGTAGATTCATGAGTTTATTGAACTTAATTACAGATGATGAGTGAGAGGTTGATATAGGGAACAAGAGTCACCCCTAAATGGCTACATCATCACAATCCTGAAAGATGACTTCATGAAAGCTATGTTATGATGCTCTTCCAGCCTTTGAAAGATTATTTATTTTAGTATGTGTATATGTGGGAGATAGGATACCTACTTCTCTTCTGTGTGTGTGTGTTAGTAAGAAAATAATTTGTGGAGTTGTTCCTCTCCTACCATGTGGGATCTAGAGAATTGAATCCAGATTATCAGACTTTGTGACAAGTGTCTTTAACCACCAAGCTGCCTTGCAGGTCCCAATCTTCTACTTGTGATATACTTTGCCATTTGCCAGACTCTCTTGCAGCTGCATGTGAGCAGGAGGGTGGAGTGGACGGAATACCAGGTGAGGTTCCTGTGATTCACCCTGCTCCTACTAGAGGTTGTCAGTGGCTCCATTACCATTGCCATAGTCCTGGTTAAAACTATATACCGCTGTGAAACTTGTTGTCATGACAACCTCTCTTCCAAGATGGCTGCAGGGTAATTATGTTATTTCTAGAGAGAAAAACAACACCTTACCTTAGTTAGGACAGTAAGACTTTTTTTTCCATACTGGGATTTATAATTGAAGTCCTGAGAGATGAGTCTTAGGGGCTCAGGCTACTACTTATGGAGTAATGTGATGAAACTCATGGCTGTGACCATGTGAAGGGAGAAGCACATTGCTTTTCTGAGGGAGGATGAAGGGCAAGGCCATGGGAAATGAAAAGAAAGGATGTGAGCAGAAGTATGGAGAAAAGCACCCAGGAGAGCACCCAAGGAAAGCACTCTTCTGCCATTGCTATTTTCTCAGTTAAATTCAGCTGATATAGGAATGGAAGGGGTGGACAACTTGCTAAGAGTGAAGTGTGAATTACTCATTGTAGAATAGAGGTGTGAACTGCCTGGCAGGAGTGATAAGTAGCTATGGGCCCCTTGGAAGTGTGTCCCACAGATTTAAACAGAGATAAGTCTTACTAGATGCCTGAATTTGTTTTGGTCACTTTTGGCTGCATGGTATAGCACAGAGAGGTTGATCCTTCCAGACCTGGGTTTTCCAATAGTTGATTGTGACTAAAGACATGGGGGTGGTGCAAAATGGTCATTTGTGACCAGGAAGAACTTTCACTTTGGGTGGTAATGAGAGAATTAGGGGACAAGGACTGGGAAGTTGAAAACGCAATTTGCCTTGTGATGTTACTATCACTCGCAGAGCCCAATAAGCAGAGTCAAGAATCAAGTATTAAAACTACACATTATTCAGAAAGCCAACAATGTGAAAGATTTTGCTTTTGGGGATCAAGGATGGACACTGAGGAAGACTGTCCTTTCAGGTAAATATTTATTAGGATAATTATTAACACCATAGAAAGACAGCAAAAATGGGATGTCTAAGAAGAGTTCAAGACAGACAGACAGACAGACAAGAAGGCAGGCAGGCAGACAGGCAGACAGACAGACAGACAGAGAGGGTCTGGGTCTCTGATGGGATATCAGGCCCATGAGGAAGAGTAGGAGTCTCTTCTCTAGGTATCAGAGACCTGGGAAAGTTTCACACTGCAGAGGGGATGAGTTGTCCACAGCTTGAGTCTGCAGCCAGACTGATCTTAATTTCTGGGTGGCAGAGGGCTAGGAGGGGATCCTGCCTTCTGGAGAAAGAGTATGTGACCTTGTTTAACTTCAAAGTTGTGGAGAGTGACAGACATCAAATTGAGGTAAATCTATTATATGTGTAGCCTTCTGATATTTTGGAGTCTGTGGCTCTGATTCTGTAAACTTCTTTGGAGAAGTGAGAATGGTGTCTGCTATTCTGGAATTCTAGCACCTGGAGAGTATTATGGAGGTTGGTTCTTGGTAGGAAGACTGCCATGCTATCTACCACAGGTATTAGAAAGGGGTCACTGCAGGTAGTTGTGACCTTATTAGCTCTTAGCTCCCAAACCTTACATAATCTGAGAAATGAGTGGAAATGATCTTAGAGCTATTTGTCTTCCAACTCATCTTTGGCCATCTGATTACATAGGGAGGGGAAATGAAAACTACCAATTATTTAAAGTCTTTCCCCTTTGGTTAGGTGATCAGTCTTGTCTCTGAGATCTATGGTGTTGGTGTTTTTCCTCCGTGCATAGTGGGGATTTTCCACATACTAAGGCCACAAATCTTTCATTTCTCCTAAGTTGTATTTTGTATGACATTTAAATTAAAGGTTAACTCAGGACTAGAAAACTGCTGACAGCATATTCATGCCAGGCTACTTCCAGTGTACTGTGTATATAGGTTCTTTTCTGCAATATGAAGTATACATGTGTGATTGTAATGGAGAATATAAAGTACCCCTCTCTGTCTTATATCAGTGTGACAGCAGAGCTGAAGTTTTGTCATTTGGTCTAAGAACCTTCGGTATTGGAGTATAGAAATGGGAAACAAGAGAGGCTTCTGGTTTGTTTTAACTGTCAACTTGACACAACCTAGAATCACATGGGAAGAGAATTTTAATGAGTAATAATCTAGGTCAGGTAGACCTGTGGGCATATCTATGGGGAATTTAACTGTTAATTGATGTGGGAAGACCCAGCCCATTATGGATGGCACCATTCCCTAGGCAGGTAGTACAGAACTGAGTAAGAGAAGAGAAAGCTAATGTGAAAAATAAAGCAGACAAGGAAACATTTATTTTCTGTGCTTATGCTTGTGACATGACCAACTGCATGAGTTGATGTCTTGACTTCTCCAAAATGATGAACTCTACCTGGAATTGTAAGTCAAATAAACTCTTCCATCCCAGAGTTGCCTTTTGTCACGATATTTTATCACCAGCAAGAGAAATGAAACTACAACAATGACAAAGAATACGATTGAGGAAAGGGATATGCCAGGTGACAAAAGGGGCCACAAGGCTGCCTTCCACCCACATATCAATCATGGGTCCCACACTGTGATCTATGCTTCTGATCCACAAGCTATTGTCAACACCAATACACAACTTTCTTCTTAAAGGGAATAAAAGATGATGTATTCTGGAGTTAAATATGAGTGACCATGGCCTGGGAACACAGATTGAGTTCACCCCCAATTACCAGGCTCAAACATGGTACCAGTGTCATGATATTTTTATTGTACAGAACAGTGAGAGTCATAAATTAAGACACTTATCAAATACATTGGTGGGAACAGCAGGTGGGCAAGTTATAGTAAGCCAGAGAAATCTCTGCTATAAGACTCAGACACTACCTGATTATATTTTGGGTTGGTAGATGCTAGGTTTCTGTTTGCACATTTCCAAGGAATTTACCTAGTAGTTACAAAGACATTAGGTCAGACGCAGAAGTGGGCAAGAAATGGCTATTAAAGAGGCCAGAGAGAACCCAAGATAAATTGTTATTAGACTCTAGACTCTAACATTCTGGTCTGTTCACAATCATTGAAGTTTGAATCAATTCTGCAAGGCTGGCCTTGAAGAGGTTCAACATGAAGCACAGGTTTTGTGGGGAAGGGAACTTTTGGGTCTGTTCCTACTATAGCTGGGCACTTCCATCACCCACTCCTGTATTCAAGCTACTTCCTAAGCCAGTTACTAGTTTCTTTCAAATGTGTGTATGTATGTGAGTGTGCATAGTCATGTGTATGCAGGTGTATGTGGGTGAATGTATACTTATACATGTGTGTGTGTGTGCATGTGTGTGTGCGTGTAGGCTTGAGAAGAACCTTCCATGTCAGGTGATATCCACCTTGGGTTGTTTGTTTGTTTGTTTTTGCACCAGGAATCTGCCTGTCTCTGTCTCTCTAGCCCTGGAATTATAAGTTTGTACCATCATGGCTGTTTTCTTTTCTTTTTTCTTTATTCTTCTCTCATATATTATATTCTTACTGCAGTTTCCCTTCCCCTTCCCCAGTCTCTCCCTAGTACCTCTCCTGTCCCCTGATCCATACCCCCTTCATCTCCTCTCAGAAAAGAGCAGGTCTTCGAAGGACATCAATCAAATACAGCATACCAAGCTAAAATAAGATCAGGTACATATTCTCATATCAAAGATGGATGAGGCAACCCAATAGAAGGAAAAGGGTCCCTAAATCAAGCAAAAGAGTCAGAGACAGTCCTTTCTTCCACTGTTAGGAATCTCACAAGAACATCTAGCTACACAATCATAACATATATGCAGAGGACCTAGGTCAGACCCATACAGGTTCCCTGATCTCTGTGAGCCCACTTGGAAGTCCTGGTCAGTTTGATTCTGGAGGCCATGTTCTTGTGGTGTGTCCTTGATCTCTTTGCCTCCTCTAATCCTTTCTCCCTGTTTTCCTCAGGACTCCTGAGCTCTGCCTAATACTTAGCTGTGGGACTCTGCATCTTCTCCCATCAGTTGCTGAATGAAGTCTCTTTGATGGTGATTATCCTAGGCTCTGGTCCTAGCACATGCTGTAGGCCAGATAAACTGTAGGTTAGAAGTTTTGTGGCTGGGTTGCTGTTTCAATTCCTCCACTTGAGGCTTTGCCTGGTATAGTTCAGGCTCCCTGTCCCCATTACTAGGACTCTTCTCTAGTGTCATTCTTGCAGATTCCATGGAGTTTCTGTTGCACTAGGCTTCTGTGTCACTCCTGAAGTGCCCCTCAATTCCAGTAGTTGCTCCCAGTATTCTTTCCCTCCCATATGATCTGTCCTTTTCCCATCCCCATCTGACCCCAGTTCACCCACAAAATCTATTTCATTTCCCCTTCCCAGGAAGTAAGTTCCTTGTTTCCTCCTTTAAGCTCTCTATTAATTAGCCTCTCTGAGTCTGTGGACTGTATCATGATTGTCTTTTACCTTATAGCTAATATCCACTTATAAGTGAGTGCATATCATGTTTGTCTTTCTGGGTCTGGGTTACCTCACTCAGGATGAACTTTTTTTCTAGTTCCATCCATTTGCAGACAAATTTCACGATGCTAAAATTGATTAATATTCCATTGTGTAAATGTACCACATTGTTTTTTATCCATTCTTTAGTTGAGGGGCATGTAGATTGTTTCCAGTTTCTGGCTATTCTGAATCAAGATGCTGTGAATATGGCTGAGCAGATATCCTCATGGTAGGATAGAGTGCCCTTTGGGAATGTGCCTTGAAGTGGTATGGCTGGGTCTTGAGGTATATAATTCCCAATTTTCTGAGAAGCCACCATATTGATTTCCAAAGTGGCTGTACTAGCTTGCATTCCCACTAGCAGTGGAGGAGTGTTCCCCTTGCTCCACATCCTACACGGCATGAGCTGTCAACTGTGTTATTGATCTTAGCCACTCTGACAGGTGTAAGACAGAATCTCAGAGTCATTTTGATTTTCATTTCCCTGGAGGCCACAGATGCTGAACATTTCTTTGTTTCTCAGCCATTTGACATTCCTCTGTTGAGAATTCTATGGTCAGATCTGTATACCATCTTTTAATTCTATTATTTGGTTTGTTGATGTCTACTTTGCTGAGTTCTTTATATATTTTCCATATTAGCGCTCTGTCAGATGTGGAGTTGGTGAAAATCTTTCCCAATCTATAGGCTCCCATTTTGTCCTATTGGTGGTGTCCTTACCCTTACAGAAGCTTTTCAGTTTCATGAGGTCCCATTTATTAATTGTTGATCTTAGTGCCTGAGCTATTGGTGTTCTGTTCAGATAGTTGTCTCCTGTGCAAATGTGTAGAGATAATCTTTTGTGGACTGTGTAACAGTATTCATCTGTTACTAAAAAAAGCCTTTGGCCAATGAGCTGAGACAGGATTAGAAGATGGGACATACAGCAGAGAGAGAGAGAGAGAGAGAGAGAGAGAGAGAGAGAGAGAGAGAGAGAGAGAGAGAGAGAGAGAATGAATATTTTGGGAAATAATGAGGTATGGGAGATTTCAATATTTCATCCTGGGAAAGCTGATGGAGACAGACACATGAAAAAGCTGAGCAGAGGTAACCAGCCATGTAGCAGAACTTAGTTTAGCATAAACAGAATATAAAGTTATGAGCCAGTCAGAGAACATGCAAACCTTTGACCTAGGCATTTGTAAATGTATTTAAATCTCGGAGTCGTTATTCTGAGAGTTTGGAGCCTGGGGGAAAACACAGCGTACAGATGGCACTGACAACACTAATGCCTTCAAGGCTATCCCCTACTTTCTCTTCTATTAGAATCAGTCTTGCTGGTTTTATGTTGAGTTCTTTGACCCACTTATAATTGAGTTTTGTGCAGAGTGATAGATATGGACCTATTTTCATTTCTCTACATGCAGACATCCAGTTAGACAAGCATCATAGATTGAAATGATTTCTTTTTTCTGTTGTATATTTCTGGCTTCTTTATCAAAAATCAGGTGTCTTTAGGTATGTGGATTTACCTCTGTGTCTTCAATTCAATTCTATTGATCAACTTGTCTGAATTTATGCCAACACCATTTGGTTTTTACTACTATTGTTCTGTAGTGCAGCTTTAAACCAGGGATAGCAATACCTCTGGACATTCTTTTATTGTACAGGATGTTTTAGCTATCTTGTTTTTTGTTTTTTGTTTTTTTTTGCATGTGAATTTGAGTATTGTTCTTTCAAGGTCTGTAAAGTAGTATGTTGTAATTTTGATGGGGTTGGTCTGAATCTGTAGATTGCTTTTGGTAAGATGGCCATGTTTATTATGTTATTCTACTGACCCATGACCATGGAAGATCCTTTGTCTTCTAATGTCCTCTTAAATTTACTCCATCAAAGACTTGAAATTTTTATCATACAGGTCTTTCACTTGCTTGATTAGAGTTACCCCAGGATATTTTACATTATTTGAGGCTATTGCAAAAGGTATTGGTTTTCCTGATTTCTTCTTCAGTCTGTTTGTCACATTTGTATGTAGTACAGCTACAGGTTTTTTTTTTTTTTTAGTTAATCTTCTATCCAGCCAGCTACTTCTCTGAAAGTTTTTTATCAGCTGTAAAACATCTCAGATAGAATTTTTAGGGTCACTTATTTATACTTCCATATAATCTGTGAATACCAATACTTTATTATCTCCCTTTCCAATTTGTAACCCCTTGATCTCCTTTAGTTGTCTTATTGCTCTAGCTAGAACTTCAAGTACTTTCTTGAGTAGATCCAGAGAGAGTAGACAACTTTGTCTTGTTCCTAATTTTAGAGGAATTGCTTTTAATTTCTCTTCATTTAATTTGATATTGGCTGTAGGCTTGCTGTAAATTGACTTTGTTATGTTTAGGCATGTGCCTTGTATCCTTGATCTCTCCAAGACCTTTAACATCAATGGGTGTTGGATTTTGTCAAAGGCTTTTTTTCAGCATGTAATGAGATGATTGTGTGTATGTGTGTGTTTTACTTTTAGTTTGTTTATATAATGGATTACATTTACTGGTTTTCAAGAATTGAAAACATTCTGGCATCTCTTGGATGAATCCTACTTAATCATGGTGGTTGATCTCTTTGATGTGTTCTTGGATTTTGTTTCCAAGTATTTTTGTATATGTTCATTAAGGAACTTGATCTGTAATTCTCTTCCTTTGTTGAATCTTTGTGTGATTTGCAAATCAGGTGACTGTGGTCTCATAAAATGAATTTAGCAATGTTCTTTCTGTTTCTCTTTCTGGAATAATGTGAGGAGTATTGGCATTAGCTCTTCTTTGAAAGTCTGATAGAATTCTTTGTTAAAACCATCTGTTCCTGGACTTTTATTGGCTGGGAGACATTTAATCACTGCTTTTATTTCCTTGGAAGTATCTATTGAGAAAAGTATCCATTTCTTTTAGATTTTCTATTTTTGTAGAGTATAGGTTTTTGAGGAATCCTAGTCATTCTTTGGATTTTCTTAGTGTCTGTTGCTATGTCTCTTTTTTCTTTTCTGATTTAGGTAATTTGGATATTCTATGTCTTTTAGTTAGTTTGGCTAAGGGTTTGTCTATCTTGTTGATTTTCTCAAAGAATCAACTCTTAGTTTCACTGATTCTGTGTATTGTTCGCCTTTTTTCTATTTTATTGGTTTCACCTGTCAGTTTGATTATTTCCTGCTGTCTACTCCTTTCGGGTGTGTTTGCTTCTTTTTTTTTTTTTTCCCTTGAGGTTTTAGGTGTGTTAAGCTGCTAGTAAGAGATGTCATTTCTTTATGTAGGCACTTAGTGCTATGAAGTTTCTTCTTAACACTGCTTTCATTGTGTCCCATAAGTTTGGGTATGTTGTGCATTCATTTTCATTGAATTCTAGAAAGTCTTTATCTTTCTTCTTTATTTATGCCTTGACCCAGTAGTTATTCAGTATAGAGTTGTTCAGTTTGCATGTATAGAGTTTTGTTATTTCTGTCATTGTTGAAATCTAGCTTTAATCTAAGGAGGTGACAGGTTGTAGGGTGTTATTTCAACTTTCTTATATCTATTGAGACTTGCTTTGTGACTAAGTGTGTGGTTAATCTTGGAGAATGTTCCATGAGGTGCAAAGAAGTAATGATATTGTTTTCTTGAGTTTGAGATGTGTTGGAATATTCAGGGCTTGTTGTAGTAGTATGGCTGGGCTCTGATGGAGAGACATATTGCCATGACTGTTGCTGATTTTGTTCTTACACTGATGTTTAGGCATCTAGATTTAGAGAGATTTTAGGTCTATAGGGCTAGGTGCCAAGTTCTGGGTTTGTCTTTGTTGGATGGGTGGTTTCTTCTTTGGTTTCAGTTTACTCTCTGGGATTCTGGCTGGAGGAGCTTGTGATTGAGTAGAGAGAGAGTCTCTGCTTCAGTTGGGGACTGGACTTCTGATGACCTGGATGGCCACTGCTCCACCAGGTCATTGGTGCCCAAGTAGGAAGCTGGAATTGTTACACATACACAGTGTGTGTGACCTCTGATCTGGTAGGGGATCCTCCATGGTTCAGGATGCTGGCCTGGCTTCTGGTTGAGTAGGAAGCTTCTGTCAGAGGTGTGGGCCAAGATATGGTTACTAGGGCAGGAGGAACAGCTGGGGATAGGGTAGAGGTAGGGTAGCAGTTTTACCAGAGGTTCAAAATGCCATCCTTGCCTCTGGTGAGATGGTCATGGCTAGCTTTTTAAGCTTTTGGGAACCAAACTTAGGCAAGTACTTTATAAGCCGATCTTTCTCCTCAGCCTTGCAAGTAAGATTTTGTTACACTAAAATCCGCTATGCCTTTTGTATAATGTAGTGACTGTGTGTGTGTGCACATGTGTGTGTAGTTATCACTTCTATCAAATTTATGAACAATTTTTTCATTACAGGAGAAACTTCACATCTATTAACAGTAGTGTCTCTCATGCCCTTAACAAGCATTAATCTACCACCTATCCTTGTGGATTTTCAAATTCCTGAAATAGTATATGTATGGAATAATGCAGTATGTGGTCTTTGTGAATGGGCTTCTTTCACTTTATGTACTGTCCTCCTCCTCATCCCCCAGAGTAATCTTAGGTCATAATCACCTTAGCTACATTATATTCCATATACATAACTATGATAGACTTTCATTTATAAATTAGTCAAGTAAGAGATTAAGAACATGGATAGTGCTTCTCCTCCTCCTCCTCCTCCTCCTCCTCCTCCTCCTCCTCCTCCTCCTTCTCCTCCTCCTCCTCCTCCTTGTGGAAAACACCAAATGGCGAATGAATTGGTGCAGTGGGACAGCCCAGAGGGCTTAGGACCCATGATTAGGAGGCCATGTTGCTTTCTGGAGGATTTGGCAGAAGTCTTAGATGATTCAGGGCTCTTGGAGGTAAAGCCAAAGACAAGGAATGGATTCCTCTCACCAAGCTACGCTGCCTGGATAAGGACCTGAAGATCAAGTCCCTGGAAGAGATCTACCTGTTCTTACTGTCCATTAAAGAATCTAAGATTATTGGCTTTTTTTATTCTCAGAAAATACCTAAAGGATGAGGTTCTAACAATTCTGCCAATGCAGACATAGACTCAGGCTGGCCAGTGGACCAGATTCAAGGATTTTGTTGTCATTGGGGACTACAATGGTTATGTTGCTCTTGGCGTTAAGTGTCCTAAGGAGGTAGCCACTGCCATCTGAGGGGTTATCAGCCTGGTCATGCTTTCTATCACCCTTGTACAGAGAGGCTGCTGAGAAAACAAGATCGACAAGCTCCACACTGTTGTGTGCAAGGTGACCGGCTGCTGTGGCTCTGTGTTGTTGCAGCTCATCATCCTGGCTCCAAGAGGCACTGGCATTGTCTCTCCTCCTGTGCCCAAGAAGTTGCTGCTGATTGCCAGTATTGATGACTGTTACCCATCAGCCAAGCACTCAACTGCCACCCTGGGCAACTTTGCCAAGGCGACTTTAAATGCCATTTTCAAGACCTATATGGACATATCTACTACCTCTAGAAAGAGACTGTGTTCACCAAGTCTCCACATCAGATCTCTGTTCAGAAGACCAAGGTTTCAGGGGTGGCTAAGACACAAGGGTTTTTATAGAAGAAAAATAAAGTGAATTAAGTCTGAAAAAAAAAATAAAAGAACTGGACAGTGAAGGTGAGATGGCTCAGTGGGTAAAAGCTGCTGCCATGCCTGATGACAGAAGTTCAATCCCCAAAACACACATGATGGAAGGAGAAAACTGACTCCCTAAAGTTGTCCTTTGATATACGTATGCACTGTGACGTGTATGTACATACACATACATATACACTAAGTAATTAAATAATTACACTGGATAATTAAATAATATAAATTGTAAATAATTACACTAAATAATTAATAAAAACAGTAACTAATTGTTGGGAGCCAACTCCTAACAGAAAGCGGCTATCATCTTTGCAGCCATCTCAGGCCATATACCCTGACAAGAGACTTGTTTTCAACAGCCCACGACAGCTGAGCACACTCTGATAAACATCTTGTTTTTCTCACATATCTTGTTTTGCTGTTTAGTGCCGCCAGCAGCTAAATGCACATGGTCTCCACACTGCTAGCTAGGTGCACGTGGTCTCCACACTGTTAGGTGCTCGTGATATTCATGCTGCAAGGCACATGACATAGTGCCTTCAGCTGTGCTTGTCCATGAGGCCAAGGCATGTGGTAAAGGGAATAAATACCCAGGATTTCCTTTCAATAAAAGAGACTTGATCAGACTCTGTCTTATCTCCATTCTTCGAGTCTCTTGCCCCTCCATCCCCACTCTCTCTCTGTTGACTGATAGAGTGGGCCCAGACAACTAATAATAAGATAAAGTAATTATAATAATATACAATGTATTTAGTATCATATGTGGTATATGTAACATGTTTGTGTGGGTTACATATTACACTATTGTAGTATGAGTATTTTAATAAATCCCAGCATGGGGTTACTACTCACCTCAATGGTTTATGCTACTGAATTAAAGACACACATAACCTTTATATTTAATATGCCTTAAGCATCACAATAGTTGGGCAACTACTTAATGTCCATGCTGTTAAAAACCACTTCCCCACTGATAACTCCGAGTTATTACTTACTGATTTTTACATTCCATCTTGGCTGCCCTTGACCCAATTGAACAGCCCTCTGCCTCCTTTCATGGCAGCTTTTTTGTCTTCCTCCCTCTTATTCCTCCTCCTGGTCCCAAGCCTAGGAAACCTAAACCCTATGTCTCTTTCTTCTCCCCAGCTATTCGCTGGTGGCATCTTTAATTACCAATCAGAATTAACTGGGGACAGGTGCCCAGAAGCTGTGTGCTGACCCTCTTGTGCAGTTTGGCGGGGGGGGGGGGGCAAATTAGCATTAGAATACAAGAAGGTACATGCTGTAAAGATGGAAGGCACCAGAAGTGACGTTTTGACTCTCCTCTCTCTCTCTCTCTCTCTCTCTCTCTCTCTCTCTCTCTCTCTCTTTCTCTCTCTCTCTCTGTGTGTGTGTGTAGGTTAATGGTTGAGTTTGTTCCATGGTTTCTCCATGCCTTTTTTTTCTCTACAGACTCTCACTGAACCTGGAGCTCATAGACTCAGCTAGACTGGTTAGCCAGTGAGCACCAAGGCTCTGCTTGTTCTGCCTCCCCAGCACCATGGTTACAGGCACTTACTACCACACCTGGCTGTTTACATGGGTGCTGGGGATCTGAACTCTGGTTCTCACACTTGTGCAGCAAGTACTTTATTTACTGAACTATCCCCCCCTCTTTATAGGGCTATTTTCAAGCAAAAGTAGTAACAATAACCTAATAGAAAAACAATAACAATGGTAAATATGGTTATTTTAGCCTCTAGCATGTATCAGACGCTGCCTGAGTACTTTGCAAACTTCAGCTCATTTTACCCCTTAGGAATAATGAGAACTTGATGACATAGTATCCACAGCAAGTGACAGACTTGATACTGGAGTTTGACTTTGCTTCTCTTTACAGACTTTACTTTAAAGCATATCACTATAATATCACTATATCCCTTTCCACCACAAGAAGACTGCTTGAAAGTATGTAATAGTGGGCCTGCAACATGGCTCAGTGGGTAAAGGTGATTGCAGTCAAGTCTGATGACCTGAGTTTGATTCCTGGGAACCATATGATAGAAAGAGAAAATTCACTCTGGCAAGTTGTCCTCTGACCCTAACATGCATGGACCCCAACAATAAAAGATATATAATTGTAAAGGAGAATAATGTTATGAGCATGGACATATGTGTTTATTTACATACATATCTCTAACCTCATAATGATTCATGTACAGATTCTTTTGGGTCAATTGTCAGGTAGAACTTAGATAAAAATATAATGCTATAATACTACTCATCTAAGAAAAATCTAGGAATATTAGGACAGTTGGCAGGGAAGTCATTTGGGGGAAAAAGGAAAGAAAGATGCATGTCAAACCTTATAAAGCCTCTGAGAATGCCACAGAGTGAGCAAAGAGGAAGCCAGGTAGATAGTCTCTTGACTCCTCTAACTCCCGATTGTATTTTCAAAGCTCAGACCATGTTACCCAGTGCTAAGGAGCCCTCAATGGCAGTGCGATATTTCAGAGATAATGTGCTAGCCCCAAAGCCCTTACAAATCTGCCTGAGCTAAGATGAGCAGAGCTGCTTCAGACCTTAGGGACCAAGACCTCAGCAATTTTCCTCAAAGCCCCTATTGTTCCAACAAGGCAAATTTCAATGAGTTCCTGAGAACAATTCAAGACATCTTTTCTCCGCCTTTCTTTCAAAGGAGCTGTGTTCATGTCAGCGCCTTTGTCCACAGTGGGAGAAAGAGGGTTTCTGTCCTGTTCTCCAGATCAAACCAGGCATGTTTGGACAGTTTCCAGTCAGTTATGTGTGTCTTCATCAACACTTCTTAACTCTGGTTTAAAAAAAATAAAAGGTGGGCCACAAAAGGGGCTGGGGATGTGGCTCAGTTGGTAGAGTGGTTGCCTAGTATGTACAAAACCTGAATTCTAGCCAGAGCACTGCATAATGGTTGCAGTGGCCCACACTCTGAATCCTGATTTTTTGTTAGGCAAAGGCAAGATTAGAAGTTCAAGGCCAGCCTTGGCCACAAAATGAACTTGAGGCTAGTTTGGGCTACACAGACCCTGTATTGAGAAAAAGATAGATAGATAGATAGATAGATAGATAGATAGATAGATAGATAGATAG
>NW_021604653.1:1187891-1191843 GCF_004785775.1 Grammomys surdaster
TAGATAGATAGATAGATAGATAGATAGATAGATAGATAGATAGATAGGAAGGAAGGACACTGTAGATTGGTGCTTCAAACAACTGGGCTGGAGAGATGGTTTGGCTGTTAAAGGCTAGGCTCACAACCAAAATCCTACAGCTGCTAGTCCATGCAGGCATGTAACATTTAAAATGAGGCTAGTCTGAATTAAGCCTTTCTGTGCATAAAAAATACATATAAGATCTGAAAGTCTCAATACCAAAAAAAAGTAATTCAGAACTTTAAAACTTTTCCAATGATTTTGTGTTTAAATGATGCTGTAAACATTTCTTGCCCTACATGTGAATTTAGGTCCATGGAAATAACCTTGCAAACTGGGATGAAGATTTACAAGTCATTTTAATAATGTATCAGGGCAAATTAGGATCATCATGCTTTCTTTTGTCAAATTATGAAGAATTCCTGCTACTGAAGGTTTCATTTCTGTGTGTGTGCACCATCATGTGCATGCAAGTACATGTGTAAACATGGTCAGAGGTGACTTTCTAAGTCACTCTCTCCACATTCTTTTATTTTTATTTTTATTTTTACTTTTTTGACACAGACTATCATTAGCTTGAAGCTCACTGACCTGTCTAGGCTGACTGGCTAGCAAGCCTCAGGGATCTACCTTCCCAGCACTGAGATTTCAAGGGTGTCCCACCATGTCTGACTTTCATTACATGAGTTTTGATGGTTGATCTTGGATCCTTAACACTTGTGTGGTGAGCATTTCTTTTTTCTGACTGACCCATCTCTCCGGACCGTTTTACTAATAGATGTCCAATGGCTGGAAGGATACATAAATAAACCAAATATTCATTCTTAAAATTGATCTGAGAAAGCATAGTAGTTTGAACGAGAAATGTCCTCTGGAGACTCAAGTACTTGGACAGTTGAAGCCCAGTTACTGGTGCTATTTGAGAAATGGAACCTTTAGAAGGAAGGAAGTATGCCACTGGGATTGGGCTTTGAGGGTTTATAATCTCACACCATTTCCTTCCCATCTCCCATTCCTGTGTGCAATCAACCAGCTTCCTGCTCTTGATGTCACGACTATGTCTCCATGATGGGCTCCATCCCTCTAGGACTGTAAACACAAATGCTTTTCTTCTCTAAGTTTTGGTTGTGGTATTTTATCAGTGTCAGAAAAGTAACTTACATGGGAACTCAGTCATAGAGGGCACTGTTTATTCTCTATGCTGATATCATAATGCTGTGCACTGCCAACTAAAAACCTACAGTGTAGAAACTGAGATGCCACCAGCCAGGTTTAAAGAGAAAATACTCGGGAAGGTTCGAGAATCCCAAGCATGACTTTGCTTGTGAGTGCTGTGGGCATTCAGGGAGCCAGAGTGGAGCCAGAAGCTTAAGCTGTCCAGGGGCATCAAGATATCAGAGTACCAGCTAAGTTCTTTCCCTCAAACCTTTCAGATCCGCTGTCCTTCCTGTCAGTACTATGTATGTTTAAAATTTGCATATGTTTAAATTTTGCATACATGTATGTGTAGTATGCATATGTATATGATCACTTGTATGGTGTGTACATAGAGATGTAGATGCATGTACATGCATATGGAAACCTGAGGTTGACATCTGAACTCTTCCTTGATTACACCATACAGTTATTCACTGAGGCAGCATCTCTCAACTGAACCCTGAGCTTATGGACATGATCCCTTGTCTCAGTTTTCCAAGGCTAGAATTACCTTGGAGGGTCACCACACATATCCAGCATTTATGTGGGTCCTGGGGATTCAAACTTGGGTCATGATGTGCACACAGCAATTGTTTTATCCACTGAACCATCTCCCCAGCCCCCAGGACTTGTGTTTTTTTTTTTTTGACACTTTTTCATAAGCTTTATTTTAATGAGAAAAACAAATGATCTTTTTTTGAGGTAGTAACACCTGCCATTGAAGGAAAAATAATGTTTCAGAGAACCCTCTAGAAAATTCTCTTTGATGTTGCAGAAACTTTGTACCTCAAATAGTATCCACATGTGGGATGCAGAGATAATTAATCTTCTATCCTGGGTGTTGCTGACATTTACAGCCAAAGGCTTTGACAGACTCATTTCCAAGCCATCACAGTTAGTTAAAGTGCTGGTGCCCAAAAGGTATTGATTAACGAACCTGTGTGGCTATTGAAGGAAGTTTCTAATGGGCTACAAGAAGACTTTGCCTATGACTTTATTCATTTTATAACCCACTTAATAGACGTAAAAGGAAAACTTTGGGCTAAGCAGGACAGCTTAGTGGAGGCCACTCCCACCAAGCCAGACATTCTGAGTTCAATCCCCAGAACCTATATGGTGGAAGGAGAGAGCTAATTTCTACACATTGTCTTCTGATTGCCACACAGTGGGTCTTGGCACACATTCATTTATTGGGATAAGTAAATGAAATAAAAAATTTGAAATCTAGACTTCGAAAAGTAGGAAAATGTTAGTAATAGATGTTGGGTAAATAATTGCATATTTTCAGATGGGGAGAGGGATCAGGTGGTAAGGTGCTTATTGTGCAAGCATGAGGGTATGAATTGATCTCCAGAACTTATATTTAAAAAAAAAAATCTGAGCCTGGTAGCACACTCTTGTAATACCAGCACTGAGAAGGTGGAGACAGGTGAATCCCTTAAGCTTTCTGACCAGTCTAGCCTACTTGGCATATTCTAGACCAGTGAGAGATCCCATGTTTTGCTATAGTTCAGTGTCTATTTCTGGGAGAAAACAATGGCTAAATTTATTTGGCTTAACACATTCCAGTCACACTCCATTATCAATGGAATCCAGGGCAGAAATCTGGAGGCTAGAACTGACACAGAGACTATGGAGGAATACTACCTACTGGTTTGCTCCCCATGGTTTGCTCAGTTTGCTTTATTACGCAGTGAGGACCACCTGTCTGGGGTGACACCACCCACAGTGGACTGGATCCTCTCACATCAATCATCGGTCAAGAAAATGTCTCATAGATTTCCTTTCAGGCATTTTCTCATTTGTGGTTCCCTGATCTCAAGTGACACTAGCTTGTGTCAAGTTGCCAAAAAATTAACCAGCACACCCCATCTCTAAAAACAAGGTAGATAAGAGCTGGAGAGAGGGTGGCTCAGTGGTGAAGAGTACTTACTGCTGGTCCAGATGACTAGAGTTCAGTTCCTAGCACCCACATCAGGCAGCTCATAACCACCTGTATTTCATCTCCAGGAGGACCAGACATACTGTGGCCTCCACTGGGAGTTACAGTCATGTGCACTCCCATCCTTGGCACACATACACACACACATATCCATAATTAAAAATAATACTGAATAGAGAAATAAGATGAGTGCTCCATAGGAATGACACCAGTAGGTGTCCTGTTTTCTTCATGCATGTGCATCTTTGTACATATGAATACAGGCATCCACACACACACATACACAATTCAGAAATAAATAACTTACACATTTGGATTTGGACACCTTCCTATGAAGTGTTGTGACAGGCCTCCAACCTTGTTTCATCCTGTCTGAGACACGAGTTATTTTCTGGTTCAGGGTATCAATGCTGAATAGGCTGCCCACCTATTTGTCACTCAGAATCCAGTTAGTCCTGGCTGACTTGGTTATCAGTTTGAATTTTGTTATATCACTGAGCTGTGTTCAAGTAACTTTTATTTTACTGAATGGTGGCTCTGGAGCTCAAGATGCTTATAATTGGATGTGTCTCTGAGAAGCCGTGAATTAATTATTTTTCTTTTAAAAAGATTCAAGTTCCTGAGCTAACAAGGAGCATGATGGTGTATACCTATGACTGAGACATTTGAGAAGTAGAGGCAGGAGGATCAGGGGTCCAAGGCCATCTCAGCTACATAAGACCAGCCTGGACTGTCACCAAAGGCAAAAGCAAAGCAAAGCAAAGCAAAGCAAAGCAAAGCAAAGCAAAGCAA
>NW_021604653.1:1191853-1216894 GCF_004785775.1 Grammomys surdaster
AAAGCAAAGCAAAGCAAAGCAAAGCAAAGCAAAGCAAAGCAAAGCAAAGCAAAGCAAAGCAAAGCAAAGCAAAGCAAAGCAAAGCAAAGCAAAGCAAAGCAAAGCAAAGTAAAGCAAAACACTCCTACCTTCTGATTCACTTTTATTGAATACTACACATAATGGTCATCAACCTGACTGGATCTAAAATCAGCTAAGAGATAAGCTGCTGGGTATATAATTGAGGGTTTTTTGTTTGTTTGTTTGTTTGTTTTGTTTTGATCAGGTTATCTGAAGGAGAAGGACTCACTATAAATGTAGATGCTATTTTCCAGTGACAGGCAGATAAAAGGAGGCCCAGGGGAAAGTCTTGCCTTTTGTTTCATTGCCTTCACATCTTGCTGGTGAGTGCATCTACTCTGTTTCTCCTGACAGTCATTCCTTCAGTGGTGTCAGAACACAGCCATCACATGGGCTGAAGATCAGTGGCTTTTCCAGAATCCTTTAGACCTTTAGCACCAGACTGAGGTTGCTGCAGCATGAAGCATCACAGACGAGATAGCTAGCAGTTCTGAGCCACCCCAGTGTGCAGATATCCATTGATAGACACACAGCCTGTGTTGCTTAAGCCAATATAATACATCCCTTTTGTAGTATATAAGCAAGCTATGTTTTGTTGGGAAACCCTATTGCTAAGGTCAAAGTATGACATTACTGGACAGCCTGCCCGTGCAAAACTGGCAGATTCCCTTTGTCAGCAGGGCTCCCTCTTCTCTGGGGAATCCCAGACCCCATACTTGAGGACTGTCACATAGTCCTGAGATTCCTGGAATGCCTCCTCATGCTAATGAGGCATCTCAGCACCTTAAACCTTAATGACCTTTTCCCATCCTGGACATCCTCACCCCCTTTCCCAAAACTGTATAACCCTTGATTCACCCTAAATAAAGTGTATGAGTTCAAGGCCACCCTGAATAAAGAAATACACACAAGCCAAGACTGTCTCAAAGAGCTGTTTTATTGAGGATTGTTTGAGAAGGTTTTCGATTAAAAGACTTGTAACACTAAGATTCTGGGAGAAGACCCACCCTTCTGCCCCAGTCTGGATTCGGACGGACACAGAAATATAGTTGTTCTATTTCTTTAGAGAACTCTAAGGCAACACACAAACGCTGATCCACCTCACCCCACCACGCTTTACTTTCATCCATTTTCTTTCCCTTGTTTGTCCCACACTCCCCTTTTTTTATGAAATGTCAGATAAGAGATGAAACCCAAATATTCAAAGACCATAGCTAAGCCAGATGTGGAGCAAAAGGAATGAATGGCAGACTCCAGGGATTCTCTTGACTTTAAATATTCAGTGCCAGGTGGTTGAGTTGGCTGCATAAAAGAACACGTGTTTATGAGGGATCTGAGGATAGAGCTGGTGAGAGCAGTTATCATTCAGATGGAATGGAGTTGTTTAATGAAAGCACAGGAGAAAGTTTGCAAATAAGTAAAAAGGAAATTGACTGAAATCATTTATTCACATCTGTCCAGAAAGAAACATTGCTGTCATTTGTAATCTTTTCCAAATTAATACTTAGGACAAATACTAGCATTTACAACAGCTCAAGAGAAAAAAATCCTTTGGCTTTGGCGACAGAAAACTATTAAATTGATTTGTTCCCCAAACTTTATAGAATTGGTAATGATTAAGATAGTTTTTAAGGAAATAGGAGTCCATTTTTAAGAATTAGT
The DNA here is from genome assembly GCF_004785775.1 of Grammomys surdaster. Lineage (NCBI taxonomy): Eukaryota > Metazoa > Chordata > Mammalia > Rodentia > Muridae > Grammomys > Grammomys surdaster. The sequence goes on from NW_021604653.1 coordinate 1,193,576, forward strand.
TTTATTTATGTGTGTGTGTCCGTCCATGTTGAGTGTATGTCGAATGTGTGCAGATTTGTAGGGATGCCAGATGAAGGCTCTGTTCCCCTGGGGCTGGAGTTACAGGTGGTTGTGAACCAGACCATGTGGGTGCTGGGAACCAAATCAGTATTATCAAGTGCAGCAAAATGATCTTAACTGTATAGCCTTCTCTCCAGCTCAAGAAATAGATTTCTTGAAGAGGAAGAGGAAGAGGAAGAGGAAAAAGAAGAGGAAGAGGAAGAGAAAGAAGGAGGAGGAAGAGGCGGAGGCGGAGAAGGAGGAGGAGGAGGAGGAGGAGGAGGAGGAGGAGGAGGTATTTTTTGCCCTGAAAGGCTGCACTGCTCAAATGTAGGTTTGTATCTTTAGAACTGGCTGCCATCCAAATTAGACTTAGTGGGTTATTTAAAAAAAAATGACATAAAGTTTGGGAGGTGGGTAGGGAGGTGGAACTGGATCTTGGAGGAGTTAGGGGGAGGAGTAGGAGATTACAAAGATAAAACTGCATTGTATGAATTTTTCAAAGATTCAAAAGTGTTTTTAAAGGATGACAAGTTACGTTGGATGTGAAGCTCAGTTATGTGGACAGTGTAGTGCATTTGAGCTTGATCAAATGGGGCAAAAACTGGCATGAGTTAATTGACAGGAGTCTCCTTATAGTGTGAAAAACCTTCGGAAAGAGCTACTATCTAAACCCCATACAAATTCTTAAAACACAGCAATAAAAATATGGTCAACCAGATACAAAGCAGGTGAGAGAGCTGGATGTGATAGCATGCATGTGCTAGCCATCCCAGCTCCTGGGGGCTGGGGACAGCTGAGGTAGGAGGATACTCAATACAGCTCAGTGGTAGAGCATTTGTCTAACAAGTGGGAAGCTCTGGGTTTGAGCTCCAGCATCATAAATATAAATTTATGGATAAATAAGGAAGGAAAGACAGACAGACATAAAGGAAGAAAGAAAAAAAGAAAGGAAGGAAGGTACACGATCCTAACAGACACTGTATCAAAGAACCACACCTGGCAGACAAATGAGCGTGTCCAGAGATCCACACGATAAGTCATTGGGAAATGTGAATTAAAACAATCATGATACACCACTGTATACTGCTAGTAGCATCATATCCACTTGGATGGGGTTTGGACCAAGGGGAACTCTCACTCATTGCCTGCAGGGATACATAATAGAGCAGCCGCTTTGGAAGATAATTTGGTGATCCCTTAAGAAACTCTTACCATGTAATTTATCTCCTTGGCATTTGATCAAAGGAGTTGACAACATGCTCCACAAGACCTGCATGCAGATGTTTATTCCAACTTGATTCATAATCGTCCAAACTTAGAAGCAACAAGAATATTTTTCCGTAGGTGAGTAAAGATACTCTGACATGTCCAGACAGTCGACTATAGGCACTCTGTAGACATGCACTGTGGAGCCTTGGAAAGAGGTGGAGTGCTTCCCTTCCTATTGTCACGTGAAAGAAGCAGGCTTGAAGGCTGTGTGCTGGATAACTATAGAAAACAGCATCTCACAAACCAGTTAAAAACTATGGTCTGCAATTCCCAGGGGTCACAGAGGGGTGAGCAGGTAGAAAGCAGGTAGTCATTAGAAGTGGTTGGCATCTGACCCCTCTAGAATCACCTAGAAGGCAAATCTCTGGTATTCTGTGAGAAGTTTCCAGGTTGGGTTAACTGAGGTGAGAAGATCCATCCAGTCCGTGAGTGCCACTATTCCAGGTCTGGGGTCTTGACCTGAATAAAAAGGAGAAAGTGAGCTGAGCGCCAGCACTCTTCTCTCTCTGCATCTAGACCATGGATGCTATGCAACCAGCTTTCTCTCATTCTTGCCATCACACCTCCCACCATGATGGACTGTACCATTAAAAACAAAGCCGTCCTCCCTTAAGTAGCTTTTGTCGGGGGACTTTTGAGAACATGAGAAGTAACCAACTTAGTGAGATGCTTTAATGTTGAATCCAGGTCTCCAGACCCATGTTCTAACACACAAAGGGAGGGCCGCCAAGAATGGAAGGTGAACCGAGGACCGTGGTGGATCTGGATGTGTCAGTGACTATCACCAGCTTTCCACTGTGGAGGGAAATGCTGACGGAAGCAGTGTTTCTGGGAACTTTTCAACAGTCCTAAAAAATAGAGCCCTTTTGAGACAGAATCTCTTGCATCCCTGGCTACATGAATTTCTAAATTTCTAAATTTGCTGTGTAGCTGAAGATGACTTGAACTTCTGATCTTCCCGCCTTCAATTGTGAGTGCTGAAATAGCAGGCATAGACCAGCACATCTGATTTATATGTTTCTCAGGTAGGAACCCAGGGCTTTGTACATACCCAGCAAACACTCTACTGAGTAAGCTACATCCCAACCCCTAAATTCTATTTTGTAGAGAATGTTGCTTCTGTCTCACATGTTGTTTAACAATACATTTAAAAAATGGGGTCTGGAGAGATGGTTTAACAGTTAAAAGAACAGTGGTTGCTCTTGTAAAGGAACTAGATTAGGTTCCCAAAATCCACATGGCAGCGCACCGCCATCTGTAACTTCAATTCCAGGAGACCTGACACCTTCTTCTGGCCTCTGAGAACACCAGACCTGCACAGTATGCACATACATACATGTGGGGAAACATTCATATACATAGAATAAAAAGATCTCTTAAAAATGATGCTATCTCCCATTTATAATTACAAATTGAAGCTATTGTGATGCATGTAATTTTTTTTTAAAATAAATAACAGCATCCTTTGCTTTTAGGTAGAAATGGGAAGTTATTTCCAATAATATTTTTGTTTTCCTCTGTGGAATGTCCCTCTCTAGTGCATTGCATGGTAGGCCTGGCCAGAAACCTAGCAGTAGATACTTTAAAGGTAATATTATCAGTATCATCTTCTCCAAGTTATGTGAAAGAAAAAGTCACTAGAATTGAAGAGTCATATATATATAAGAGACATATATATATATATATATATATATATATATATTGCAAACTTGGCATCTCAATAAACATGAATTTTCAACAATGGTATTTTTCATGGCTTAGGAGAATGCCAATTTATGTTTCTGACAAACTGCCTATTGTCATCTTAATTATGACATAATACTTGGTTTTGTAAGTATACTGCCCTTTTGAGATCTTACATGGTAACACAAAGATCAATTCATGTGTTCTGAATTCTTCATTTGCATATAGTTAATCACTGTCCCTATGAAGACTTGGGTACTGGTTTCTATGAATCAGGTCATCTCTAAGGGCAGCTAAAGTCAGATCTCTGGGGCAGGTGGGTCCAAAGAGGCAACTGTGTGTGCCTAAGACTTCTCATATCCTGATGGATCAGGAGGCCATGTTGCACAGGAAATAGAGTTGGGCTCTAAAACAGAAAGGCTCAGCCCCACAACGACTTACTTCATTTAGCCATCTATTAAAGGTTCCAGAACCTTCTGAAACAGTGCTACCACCTGGGGACAAATGTTTAAACAAATGAACCTATGGGAAGAGTGCACTGCATATTTATATATATAATAGGAATTTAACTTTAAAAAATGCTCCTAATTTTTAAAAGGAACATTTTTCATATCCACCAGGCATGTGGAAGGAGTTCTCTTGCTCCTACATCAACGCCAGGATCTGGTAGTATTAATGATTTGAATTTCACCCATTCTGGATCGTTTGTAGTGATATTTAACTAATATTTTAATTTTCATTTCATTGATACCTAATGATGCTAAACTTTTTTTTTTTTTTCTGTGCTTGTAGGCCATTCACAAATCTTCCCTTTCTGAAATACTGTTGAAGCTTTTTCACAGTTTTTCTTTGGGTTACTTGTTTTTTTTTTTTTTTTCAGTTTCAGTTTTATATATTTGTTTGTATGTGACTGTATGAAGGAGCATGGGGTATATGTATGTGTTCATGTGGGTATATACTCACATGATCGAATCTGTCCATAAGTGTTTATGTAGGTCAGGGGACAGCCTTGTGTGTCTTCTTCTGTTCTCTCCACCTTATTTACTTAGTTATTTTAAAGATTTCTTTTTATTCTTATTTACGTGTGTGTATCTGCTCCTATGTATGTTGCCTGCCTATGGAAGAGGCTGTCAGATCCCCTGGCACTAGACTTACAAGTGATTTTGACTTGGGTGTTGGGAATTCAGATCATCTGCAAGAGTAGCAAGTGGTCTTAATAGAGGAGCCATCCCTTTTGCCCATTTCTTCATCCCCTCCTCCTTTTTTCGAACCCAAACTCTCAGTGAGCCTGGATCTTGTCATTTTGGTCAGATTGGCTAGCCAGTGAGCTGTGGAGGTCTCTGAACCCCACAGTAGTGGGGCTGCAGGCCCACGATGCTAAGACCTTTACATGATCCAAACTCAGGTCATCATGCTTGTGAAGTGAGAGCTTTACCACTGTGCCAGCTCCCTAGTCCCTAGAGCAGTGGCTCTCAACCTCCCTAATTCTATGACCCTTTAATATAATTCTTTATGTTGTGGTAACCCCCAACCATAAACTTATTTTTATTACTACTTCCTAACTGAAATCTTGCTGCTGTAACAAATTGCAATGTGAATATCTGTGTTTTCAGATGGTCTTAGGTGACCCCTGTGAGAAGGCCACTCAACCTCAAAAGCAATCACAACTTACAGGTTGGGAACCACTGTCCCTAGAAGGTTCGAAATCACATTTCCCTTTTCCCTTTGTGTTTCTTAGGTGTCTCTGATAGAAAGTGTTTTACTGTTCTGGTCAGAGTCATTTTCTGGATTCTTTGTTTTGTTAATCTATTCTTCTACCCTCTCTCAACTCCTTGCTATTAGGCAGCTTAATAAAGGTGTAAAATCAGCTTGAATAAGTCTTCTAAATTTGCCTTTCATTTTTAATATTGTTTTGGCTATTCTGCATCCTTCTTGCTTCTCTAAAAGAATTGGGTTCATTTACTAGTTTCTCTGTGCTATCAAGCAGGTAAAGGGTTCTCCTACTACTAGAAGCTAATTGCCACCTGGACAAACATTGGTTTGTCCTAGTTTCAATTTTGTTGCTGTAATAAAATAGTCTGAGTGAAAAGCAATGTAGAGATGAAAGATTTATTTAATTTTTTCAATTTTAGGCCATAATATATCACTGAAGACGACAGGAACTTCAAACAACTATTCACTTCACATTCACAGTCAAGAACAGAAAGAAATAAATGTGTGCGTTCTCACTAGCTTGTCTGCTTGTGTTCAGCTAGAATTCTCTGTCTTTATACATTTAGCACCATCTGCCTAGGGAATAGTGCTGCCCACACTGGGCTTGGTCTTCTCACATCAGTTAACTTAAAACAATCCCCTACAGACATGCCCACCGGAAAACCCAACCTAGATAAACCATCAGAGTCATCTCCGGAGCTTGTAGGTTGTGTCAAGTTGACAATGGCAGCTACCTATCACATAGTTCTTTAGTTTCTTACAACATCAACTCTTCTTTCAGGCTTCTCAAAATTGTGACTTTGTAGGTTTTATCAACTAGTCTCTCTTGAGTTTGTCTAGATCTCTAGTGGGAGAGGAATTGAACACAGCTTTTCATACTGCTTTATATCAAAATGACTGACAGCTAATGTAGATGATAGAACAACTTTTAGAATGGTTGAATGTTCCTGGTTTTGGGTTCATCACTCCAGGCTTCTCCCAGCTACACAGAGGGCTGGTAGAACCAGTATGCCTATGTTTATTTACACCCATTGGTGGCTCACCTATGGGAAAGCTTAGAGAGAGAGCACACCTCTACACTGCTACTAAGAATACAAATAATGGGTGGCAGTCAGCTGGAGAGGTGTTTTAGTATAGTTACGAAACTTCGGTGTGATTTGAATCTCAATTCTACTTAACTAAGCTGTGGGAAGTGGGTGACCAGTGTTTTACTTCTGTCTTTTACGTCTTCATGATACAATTTGTACAGACCTCACAAGGTCTCTGTGTCCCCAACAGGTTTCTACTGCTCAGAGGGTACACTGTCTTTGTCAAAAAAGAAGTTTGCTGCTCCCAGTAGAATTACAAACAGAAGCCTGCCTCCTCTTCCTTCTTTTTCTTTTGTATATGTATAAATGTGTGTGTGTGTGTGTGTGTGTGTGTGTGTGTGTGTGTGTGTAGGCCAGAGATCAACCTTCACAATCACTCCTCAGCTATTATCTGCTATTGTTATTTTTTGGTTGAGAGGGTTCCCAATAGAACCTGGAGCTCACCAATTTGGCTAGACTAGCTGCCCAGCAAGCCTTGGGGTTCTGCCTATCTATCCCACTCACCTAGAATTAAGATTATAAATGTGCTTCACTGTAACAGCCCCACGTTTGGAAACCACTATGTATCAGCCCATTCTGCCCCATGTTTGGGGGCCACTCTTTACCGGCCCGAGCTGCTGCTCTGGTACTTGGGTCAGGATCTAGCAAGAGGGAGAGTGGGGATGGAGGGGCGAGAGATGTGAAGAATGGAGACAAGACAGAGTCTGATCAAGTCTCTCTCTTTCTTCAAAGGAAATCCGGGGTATTTATACGCTTTATCACGTGCCTTGCCCTCGTGGACAAGCAGGGGGACACAGCTGAAGGCACTATGTCACATGCCTTGCAGCGTGGATACCACGAGCACCTTGCAGCTGGGGGCACTAAACAGCAAAACAAGATATGGGAGAAAACAAGATGTTTATCAGGGTGTGCTCAGCTGTTGCGGGCTGTTGAAAAACAAGTCTCTTGTCAGGGCATATGGCCTGAGATGGCTGCAAAGATGATAGCCACTTTCGGCTAAGAGTTGGCTCCCAACACTTCACCATTCCTAGCTTTTTTTTTTTTTTTAATGAGTTCTGGACATTGAACCCAGGTCTTCATGCCTGTATGGGAAGTACTTTACTAAGTGAGCCATCTCCCATCCCCAACCTCTTCTCTTTTTAAAAATAAGCGTTTACCTAAAATATGGGTATATGTTTCACAGGAAAAAGCTCCAACTGAAGACATTTCTGAGATCAAAGGCCTGAGAAATGCTCACTTCATCCATCCCCTTAGAGCTTCCCAGCATGTGTCTGCACATCAGAGCATCCATTATGAAACAATTTGTTCCATTTGATTGACACATGATGTTGTACATTTATTTAGATAGGAAATACTTTTTAAGGTTATATATTAACATTCTGTGAAATGATTTTCACTGGTTCATGACTCAGTTTAAAAATATTCCTTCAATCTAAGTGAGAGAAGGTGAAGACGGATTCTGTTTATGGATAGAGCAAGAAGTAAAAGGGTAAGGTATGTTGAGAGGCAAATTTATTAGGCCGGTTTTTATCAAGTAGAGTTTATTTGGGCAAATCAAAACCCAACAAAATGCCTGTCTAGAACCCAGTAGCTCCCAGAATCTTGTTTATACATTTTCTGAGCTGCCCTGAACAAATGTCTACTCACTTCAGATACAGAACAAACACCACACACCAAAGAAATGATTGTACCTACCTAGTTTGATAAACCAATGAGTTTGATTAGGGTCACTTCCAGGAGCAAGGGTAAGGGATGACTCAAAGCAACATGGATGAGGGATGTTGTGATGCACACCTGTAATCTCAGCACCTTCAAGACAGAGGTAGGAGAATCAGAAGCTCAAGGTTAATTTTGGCTACACGAGACCCCGGGAAGATGGCTAACTGGGTAAGAGCATGTGCTTCACAAGCACAAGGACCTAAGCCCCAGCACCCTTGTCAAAAATTGGGCATGGCCTACGGGCCAATAACCTCAACGTTGTTAGGAGTGGAGGCAAGAGGATCACTGAGGTTTTCTTCATGCCATCTTATCTTTAGGTTCAGGTAGAGACTCTCTTTCAAGGGAATAAGGTAGAGATCAATAGAGCAGGCTACTCAATGTCCTCCTCTCACCTATACCTACACATACCACACACCACATCACACATATGACAACACAATACACCACATACATATCATACATGGACCTTCCTCTTTCCAATAAAGGACACAAATATTAATAAACTCCTGGAAATAGGGATCAGTGTGCTGGTATGCAATCCAGGAGATCTCCCAGATTAGTATCCAAAGAAGCAGTAATACCTACCCATCATTGTAATACCCATCATTGTAATACCCATCATCGGTAGCTCCCTAAAAGTGCTGTTGTTCACTATAAGCACCCTCAAAACCTGTTTCACAGAATTTGTGCATGTACTATTTGGAGGAAAAACATGAGATATATAAATATAAATCTTTGCACATTCTGAGCTTCCAAAACTGGTTTACTTCTCAGTCCCTGGTGCAGAGCCCACCCTAGAATCCATGAAAAAAGAATGTTGAGGGAGGGAGGGCGGCAGCCCCCACCCCAACTGCCATCACCACCCACACCTCCACCATTCTAACTGCAAATGGAGCTGTGATCCATCATGGCTAGCCAGCTGGAACTTCACGGGCCGCTTCCCACTTGCTCCCTTTCCATTCTGCACTTGCTTTAATCACCGCCCTCCCCCTCCCTCCTTTTCTTCACGTTTCATATCAGCCTGCAGTTCTATATTGCAGTGTGAGATTAAAAAGCAACTACCGAGAGCCCTGGGCGACTGGCTGATGGGTGAATTCAGCTACTATACTATCTCCACAATATTATAACTATTTTTTTTCTCCCAGAAACTCCATATATACTTTTGCCCCCTCCTGGTTTTAAGCAGATTCTGAGAACTCACTGTGATTCCTAAGGCAGGATGCAGCTGGCTTTAGACACAAGTCTTGGGTTTTGTGTGTACTCTCTTAAAGAGCCAGGGTTTCTAAATGGTTGATTAAATGATTGATTCTGCCTGGATTTAATTTCTTGCTTTTCTGGAATTCGGTTGTGGTCTAGATTAAATCATTAATCATTTATTTAAGGACTTGAATTCAGTTTCATCTGGTGCACCTGTTAGAAACAAATTTTTATCCCACAAAAAAAAAAAAAACAGCTGAACTCACCTGCTGTCTAAACACTCCCTTCTCTGCCCACACGTCACTTCTTAATTTTTATTTTCAAACAAGTCTCATGTATTCGAGGCTGACCTTGAACTCACCATGTATCTGAGTTATGATCTTGAACTGTCAATGTTACCTCTACCTCCCAAGTGCTGGGATTACAGGCATGAGCTACCACCTGGCTTATGTGGTGCTAGGTGCTGAACTCAGGGTTTCTTGTACAGTAGGCAAACTCTCTACCAATTGAGCTGCATCCCCAGTGCCCCCCTTCTCTCCCTACTTTTATTTTTACTTGTTTAGACAGGATGTAACACATTATTTGCTCTTATGCTGTACTACAGTCTGTTAGCTATCTGCTCTCACCTTGCTAAAAGACACACACACAGCTCGGGTGTCCAGGCCCCTTCTATTTGAGTACAGTTAGGACTGTGTATACGATGGGAAATCCCTCCTTGGCCAGGTAGGTAACTTTATAGAGCAGAGGAGATTGGATAGTTAATCTGTGGTCCCCTAAGTTATACAAGTGTGTTGTAGTCAATAGCAAGTCAGTCCTGCCCATGTATTAAATGTAGCCCACTGAGACTGATTGTGCACGTCTGGTTTCAAGAGCTGTGCGTGAAAGAAAAACACGTGTGTTGTTTCAAGCCTCAAAACGTGTGGCCACTTGTGGTAGCAGCAATGGGAGGCCCTGAAGGCTTCCTGTCTTTTAATGGCTTGGCTGGCAATTCAAGCACAGATTCTCTTTTTCTAGGGAAGAGAAGACATGCCTAGAGTTTCTCCCTTGGCTTCACTTAACATTTTAAGTGAACTGAGACTAGAATGGGATGGAAAGCATTTGGAGCTAAAGTTGTCCCAGAGGTAGAATGGTGTGTGGTATGAACTTTAGCACCAGAGTTTCAACCGGCCAGTCATTCCAAAGCCAAGGATTCTGACCACCCTTTAAGAGTAACTTACCATAATTCCAGGATAAGGTCCATTTCATCTGTAAGAAACACATATATCTCTATCTCCATCTTTATCTCTATGAACATACATAGCAAACATGTACACACACACACACACACACACACACACACACACACACATATATATATATATGTATATATGTTCATATATATATATGTTCAGGTACACACACACACACACACAGAGGCCAAGTTTTTCATTGTCACCTATGTATTTCCTGTAGTGTCTGGATTCAAACATGAGTCTCCAGCAGGATGTAGCTCAGTTGGTAGAGGGCTTGCCAAGCACACATGAAACCTCAGGTTCTATCCCCAGTACCACATAAACAAGGCCTGGTGGTCCTGACTTCCAACTCTAGACTGGGAGTGTGGTGGGGTTAGGAGATCAGGTATTCACTGTCATCCTTGGCTACATAGTGAATGTGAAGCCTGCCTGGGATACAGGAGCCCTCATGTTACATGAGTCTAAAGCAAACAAACAAACACAGGTCTCAAAAGTCCCTTTGCCTGGACATCCAGATATATTATTTTAAAATAAGTGATAACCACCAAAGAAAGATAAACAAAACATTCATCACAGAGCAGAAGGCTCTAAGGGAGAAGATGGGGGAGGAGAGAGAGAAATTGTAACTATGGAAACTGAGGTGGGAGGGCATTTTCAGGAAAGAAGAAACCGGACAGGTAGAGGAGCTAATGAACTACTCTTGGTTGTCCCAAGTCCAGCCCAGTACCAACCCTTGAACCGTGATATCTGAACAAAACAAGACAGAGAGGGCTGAGAACAAGAAGTTTCTGTGATCAGACCATGGAAAGAAAAGAGCTCTTGGGAGGATTATGTATAAAGAATGAACTTAGTGAGGTGTTTGGTAACTGCCTGGGCTCAGTAAACATTTGCTCTCACCCCAGGACCAAGCCACCCTTTTGTAAGGAGAGATTTTCCCTTGAGATACAGCAAGGCACTTCCAACGGAAACTTGCCCCAGCCTGCAGCCTCAATCCCAGGCTATTTGGTTTTCTGTCTGTTTGCCTAAGGATGATCTTATTTTTCTTCTTTATAGTGAGTTTCCTCTAGGGCCTTAGTCCTTTACCCACATCGATTACCACCCATACCTAGTCAGGAGTGGGGTGGGCCGAGATATTTTTCACCCTGTCACTCAACTTCCTGAACTGGGTGGCCAGAATACCCTCCTTGAGATGGGGAGGAGGGGTTTGTGTAACAGTCATAATAGCTCTGTTGAAGGATGGCTGTGTTCAGCGATTCCCGCCCAGGCTGCGTTGTTCAGCTCAACAGAATACCTGCAGCTCAGTCAGGGAAGTGCCTGCTGTCCTGCAAACATCAGGGCCCAAGTTCAGTCTCCAGCATCCCTGTGAAACAGCCAGTGTCGTGATGGCATGCCTGTAGCTCCAGCATCGACAAGGGATCAAGCGACAAGAGGAGTCCTGCGGCTTGTTGAATGGATAAGCTCAAAGTTCAGTGAGAGATCCTGTCTCAAAAATAAGGTAGGGCTCTGTGGTTAAGAGCACTTGTTCTTACAGAGACATAGGTTCAACTCCCAGCATCTACAAGGTGATTCACGATCATTTATAGCTCTGGTTTCAGGGGATCTGAAAACACCCCCCCACACACACATCTATACAAATACAGTATCTACCAATATCTACCCCAAGGAAATGGAAGACCTAAAACATTTCTTTCAGGCTCCATCTAGGGGGAACTAACAGGTAGTGTAGTGCTTCAGAGCAAGAAAGGTAGAGAGATGTCATCATCAATAAAGGGGGGCAGAAATGAAAGTGAAATCTGGAGTGTCTTACCTTGTAAGTCATGAGCATTGGAAGCAAGGAGGAACCAGACTGATCGTCCATTCTAGAGATGCTCGTGGACATTTACTGTATTTCAGAGAACATGCATTGTTGAGATGACATGTACCATCATGCCTTGCACATGTAAGCAAGTACGCTACAAACAGATTTCTTGCTTCTCCTAGATCTGGGATATGCTTTAAAAGAAGGCCTAGGGATGTGGTGGAATGATGGGATGGTAGATTTGGCTTGCCACCAAGCGTGATGATCTGAGTTTGATTCCCAGGACTTATAAGGTGGAAAGAGAGATCTGATGCTGCAAGTTGTTCCTTTGACCTTGGCCTGTGCTCCTGGTATGCATGCCTCATCCCCCATATACAATAAGCAAGCAAACAAATAACTGAAGGCCACTAGTGCCACATTCTGCACAGCTTGATCCAGGAATCTTGACCTTCGGTGACATAGGAATGAAAAATGACAGATGTGAAGAAACCACAAGGACATACGAAAAAACCTCTCTGTCTCTCTCTGTCTCTCTCTGTCTCTCTCTGTCTCTCTCTCTCTCTCTCTCTGATGGGGGGCACTTTCTATAAGACCCAGAAACTCAGAACATTTATTTTATGTAGCACAAGGAGGAGAGGCTAGCTAGTCTTGCTAGGAGGTCTCTATAGGGAAGCAGCCTCGGGTTGCAGTCACTTGAGAGGAGGAAGCTGCAGTTGCTAGTGTTTGCACACAAGTCCTCCATTGGTAAACACTCATATGTGGGCAAGAGGGAGTTTAACATTTCCCTTAGTTTCTCTTGGTAGAAGGCTTTGCCATTTCCGTGGGTCTCAGTATTGGGCTCCATTCCATGGCTGTGCCCACAGTGACACTATGCCTTCACTTGGGCTTCCTCTTCTCCCCACACACTACCCTTAAAGAACTCTTACAACAGTGTAAGTGCAAGCAAGAAACACCTGAGCTAAGGGAGAAGGAAGATGGTTTCAGAGATTGATCAGTGCTGAATGAGAAGACAAAGATAATTGTCTGCTACAAAGTGCCTGGGTAGGAGAGAGGTGGCCTGGGAGGGTCTCTGAAGTGTCACAGTCATGAAGAAGACTGTGTGACAAGAAGGCAGCATCTGGAAATGGAAACAAGCAGTGTTCTAGACAAGCAACCATCGCAAAAGATGATGGGATTGAGCTTGGGGGATGGCTTTGCAGATAAAGCTCTGACTTTGAATACATGAGGACCTGAGTTTGAATCAGAAAAGCTGGGTATGGTGGTTGGTGGATGCTTGTAGTCCTGGCACTGGGGAGACTGAGGCAGGAGGATCCATGGGGCTCATTGGCCAGACATCCTAACCAACGTTGTTGGTTCTAAGCCAGTGAGAGACACTATTTAAAAAAAAAAGAAGGAAGGAAGGAAGGAAGGAAGGAAGGAAGGAAGGAAGGAAGGAAGGATGGAAGGAAGGAAGAAAGGATAGGTGGTAAACTTGAAAACAATGCCTGGAGTTGTAACACACACTCACATATGCATACACACACACACACACACACACACACACACACACACACGCACACGCACATACAGGAGGAGGGGGAATGAGGGGGGGGCAAGTTTAATAGGGAGGTAAATAGAAAGTTTGATTTAGCCAGGAGGAAAAACAAGGTCCTTGTCCTTGTGCTGGTGACCATGAACTTGATATAGGCCTTCAATGAGTCTCTCAGTGGCCTGGAACTTGCTAAGTAGGTTAGGCTGGATGGCCAGTGAACCCCAGGAAGCTGCCTGCCTCTGCCTTCCCAGCACTGGGATAACTATAGTGTACCATCAGGCTGGGATTCAATGTGGGTCTGTGGCAAATACTTTACCAAATTAGCCGTCTTCAAAGTCCTGACTTGATTCATTAGAGTTTCAAGAGTAGGGATTGATACTTCTTAAATATAATTGGGACTTAATATTGAGAAAACATTATTTACTAGTACAACTACAGAGAAATAACACATAAATGCCAGTCCCATGAGGCTTAGCAGGTAAAGTCACTCTATGGCCAGGAGTGAGGTGTGGATGGGTGGGGCTGTTGTCAGATGTTCCTAGCCTAGACTCCGAGTCTTGGCTCTGTCATCTTAGGTGAGGTCATTGTACTGCTTGGGTTTAAGCTTTATCACTGGAACGGGTAATCCCCTAACCTGTCTGTCAGGCAGTGCCAGGTAAGTGCCTGGCTCCTGTTGGCTGCCTAACATGCTCTCTCACTTTCTTTTCCTTTTGACTTTCAGCTAGGAAATCTCTCCTCCCTTCCTTCAAAGATCTAAAGGAAGACTTTTGAGAATTTGTTACACACCATTCACATGACAACACATGTATGTAATCTAGACCTTTGGAGCTTGGGAGACAAAGGCAGGAAGATCACAGGTTCAAAGTCAGCAGTGACCTAAGTAGTGAGATCTTATCTCAAAAATCTTTAAAGAAGCATCACAATATAGTGTGCGTGCCACCTCTGGGCATATGCTTCATGGAACTAGTATATTGTCTGAACCAAGAGGTCAGATGCAGCCAACACATCAGACACATATAGTGTGTATGCACCCAGATACACACATGCACACACGCGCACACACACACACACACACACACACACAAGCACACATGCACACAGACAGACAGACAGACAGACAGGCAGGCAGACAGATACATAATTTCAAAACTCATAGAATTCCCTATCTATGTTGAAGCAAGATGTATACCCTGGGAATGCCAATGTGTGGTCTGAGTAAGGTCCATGCATTAATAAGTTTATAGAGGAGAAAAGCAATTACATTGAGATACAGTTATGAAGATTTTGAAAAACAGATACACAATGATGTCATATGTAATTATAGTTAATGTACTTGTTTGTACTAATGCACTGAATATTCATGTTGACTTCAGACTGCCATACATTTGGAACTCAGACAAACATAAATACTTACAAATAGTTGCAACCATTACAGTATGAATGAAAATACCTATAGTTTCTATTTGTCACAAAAATTACAGAGAGTTCTCTGTGTTCCTTGAAGGAAATTCTTCATCTTACTTGGAGGGTGGTGAAAATTAGGTCATAAATTTTCCTGATTCAAATTCATGAATTTTCCTATACTTTCTGTTTGCCTCAGCCTGAGGAGTCCTGCTCCTGAGTGTAAAGATGAACACTGGGGTTGAAGAGATGGTTCAGCCAGTAAAGTGCTTGCTGTACAAGCATGGGGGCCTGAGTTTGATTCTCAGAGCTCAGGAAACACCTCTGAGCATGGTGACATACACCTGTGATCCCTTGCTGGGGACATAAACACAAGTCTATCTCTGCAACTCAATGGCCAGCCAGACTAGCCTACTCAGTAGGCCTCCAGGCAGTGAGGGACCCTGTCTCAAAAAACCAAGGTGGATGACACCCAAGGATGACAGTTGAGGTTGAGGTTGATGTCTGATTGCTGCAGTTGTATATACACACTCAGACTACACACACACACACACACACACACACACACACACACACACGCATGTGTGCATATGCCTGTCCCCCAAATCACAGAATTTTCTGTCTCTGTCTATCCTGGGAATGCCAACATGTAGGAGATTTTCATTCATTTGACCTTTTCTTCCCTTCTCCCTCTAGAAGACAAGTTTGGGTAAACACAGACTTGTGTGCCCGTTAAAATAGTGTCCAGTTCAGAAGGCATTCAATAGCAGTTACTGAGTAAGAATTTACTGAGACAGGCACATTACCCAAGTGGCAATAGTCAGATGTGGACTCTATCACCCAATTTAACTGCTCTCAGTTTCAGTACACCTGGTGCTTTCTCCCTGCTCTTCAGGTTCTGAGGGCACTGGCTTCTAGAACCTTCTGGAACCAGCTTCTGGATCTTTCCATCATCACTCCCCATTCTTCACTGCCACCCTGTCATGTCTCAACACGTCCTCCTGTACTTTTGAACAAAAGCAATCCTCTCCTCCATGTCCATCCTTGTCCTGTTCCCAGTCTTTCTTTCTTTTTCTGTCTTCTATTCCATTAACTAGGAATCTTCTCCTCCCTTCAAAAGAGAACTTGATGACAGACAAAGCACAGAGGCTGGAGTCATAGGGACACCTGAGATACTGGACCACTGAGCTACGTCCCTATCCTTTATATTAGTGACATTTCTTTAGTGCTGAGACAAAAGCACTGCGAGGGAGGAAGGGTTTCCTTGGCTCATAGAATTCTGTGAGTTTGGGGCATCTGCATGTGTGTGCGCGTGTGCATGCATGTGCATGTGCGTGTGTCTAGATGCACACATATCATATGTGTCTGTTGCACCTGGTCTCTTGGTTCACAAACCACACACAAGAACACACTGTGTGGCTACAAGGTTGTTACATCATAGATAATATATTAGTCCCATGAAGCATACTCCCAGAGGTGGCATGCACACAGCACTTACCACTTGCCCAGGGAGCAGCCCAGTCCATGGGGATAGTGCTACCCTTCAGTCAGGGTAGGTCTCCATCCTCAGGTAAACTTCTCTGGGATCACTCCCATAGGCACCCCACAGGTTGGTTCCATGGTTAGTCTAAGTTCGGTGAACTTGACAATGAAGATGAACCACCACAGTGCCCAGTACACTTATTTTCTTGAAAACAAAATGGGTTTTGTTAAAAAACAAAATACAAAGATGTAAAAGGGTATCCTTGGTAAAGAGAAAGAGTCTGAGAGGTTGAAGAGGATGAATATCCAGTTTCTGCATGCCTACGCTCTTTCATGTTATTCTTCAGCCCATAGAGCATATCAGTAGACACATTTCAGTCCTGGGATAAGAAAGGTTAGGCAACAAGCCTAGGGCTGTACAGCTGACTAAGAACAGATAAGATTAGATCTCTCTCTGTCTCTATCACACACCCTCAACTACTGCCTCTTCTTTCCTAATAAAGGTTGGGAAACCGGATGGAGCAGCCTGCAGTAACCTGTCTCCCCTCCCCTTGGCTTTCAGACTACTGAAACAGAGAACCCCAAGACATTGACATTTCCCCAGGAATTTTATGCTGGGAAAGGGAAAGGGTGAATCTTGGGCCCGTCCAAGGAGGAACTTGCCTTCTGGAAAGCCAGTTCAGATATTTGTGGCAATTTGTCAGCCCACTTTATGGCAGAGCCTGGAGCTGAGACTGGGATGGGTTAAAGGTGAACAGGATCATACCTCGACCAAGATTGTTTAGTTCTATGCTTCTTGCCCCCCTGTTTAAATCTACAGAAGGACTTGGGTGGACTAGACCTCTCTCTGCCCCTCTTCCCAATGTGGCTATATTGACTCCATCCCTTTCCTGTTTTTTGATAATATTTGTGTCTTTAATTGACAGATTGTTAGGGCTGCCAGGGCCCAGACCCAGGCCCTAACTCCAGTAATGTTTCCTTCTTAAAAAGCAAGTTGTGTGTGTGTGTGTGTGTGTGTGTGTGTGTGTATTTGAAAGAGAGGGAGACAGAGACAGAGATGGTGGGCACACAAATTTTGTGGAGTTGGTTCTCCCATCCTATCTTTACAAGGCTTCTAAGATCAAATTCATGTCAATGAGCTTTGCAGTAAGTATCTTTACCTGATGAGTCATCTCGTAGTCCTGTCCAGTAACGTCATCCCTCCCAGAGGGTCCTGCCTGGTCACACTGGCCACAGCCTCTCAATCTGTGGTGATGTGAAATGGCTGTGAAAAGTTTTCACACCCACTGTCATTTCTTGACTCCTAGGGGAGTGAGCTCTAAATGCCCTCCAGAGGGCCAGTGCTCCACTGGTTAGATGTTGAGTAGCTGTTTCTCAGAGTACCACATCTTGGCCTGTAACTAGGTCTGCAGACCAGGGACAGAGTTGATGCTTGACTGACGGCTCCTGCTGGAGGCAAATCTGTAGACATTTTACAACCTGGTGGGATTCACAGCTGCCTCTAGATAAATAATTTGTCAGTTTTTTCATTCTAAGAGAAGAACACCTAGGACCCCTCAGAGACCTTCAACGAAATATTTTCCGAGTTCCCCTTGCTTGGCATGCGATGTTAATTATTGTGTGTTTATGGCAGTTGCTATGGCTTAGACTAAGAGACATTTAAGAGTTGCTTTTGAAACAAGGACATCCGAGAAGCTGGGAACTGTGCCAAAATTTTTCTTTATTTCCTGTGTGTGCGTGCTTGCGTGCATATGTGCGTGTGCATGTGTGTGATCTAGGTGCACTTTGGATGCTGAGACAGGGATATTTTCTTCTGTGTAGCCACTCCTAAGCTATCCATTCTCCTATAAATAATCCCAATTAAATGGACTGGTTCACTAAACTGGGCTTGGGTGGAATCGTTGCTTTGCTTTGCCACGTCTGCCCTACCTATGGTGTATAGGTATGTGTTCATCTCTCTGGAAACAGTTCACAGGACACTCAGGCAGAGCAGCTTCTGAAGAGAGAGGCCAGTTGCTGTGGCTCCTCTCAGTAGAGAGAAAGTACATGCTCAGACACTAGATGGGACTGCTGAGAAAGATATCGTCTCTCTCATTGTTGGTTCATACTCTGCCTCATGATTTTTTCTTTGCAAATAAAATAGACCTTGGATTTAGTGTCTCTTTTTGGTATATCGTTTCCTTCATAGAAGGGAAACATTCCACCTTAAAGGGTTTGACAAGTGAAACTACAAATTAGGGGCTGGCTTTTCCTACTGTGAAAAGGATCTCTGATGGAGAAAAAGGATTTGTCATGACATTTAAGGTATTTGAAACACGATCCTGACTACAAAGACTCAGTGTGTACACTAGGTTTTGGGTACACAAGACTTTCTTTTCTATAGGACATTTGCATATTGGAACCTGAGGAATGAGCAACTAAAAATGACAAAAATGGGCTTTCTTTATATACACTTGGGAATGTACACACTTAAGTGCTATAGAAGCCTGCTTTTTGTGTTTACTCAGAGCCTAGTGGTCTCAAGAAGGACACAGATCTAGTTTTGGGGTGGACTTGAAAGTGTGGCCCTCAAAGGGTTCTGGGTTTACCAGGCACCTGGCCCCCGAGAAAGATTGGATTCCCTCTTTCCTGAAGGCCATACCTGGCCAGTATTCACTGTGAATACTGGCTATAGGTCTGGAAATGGCCTTCTGTAGCTCCAGGCTTCTGAGAGATGCACAGGGCTGCAGAGGTCTAGTTTCTGAGGTAGAGTGAGACCAGTACCTGTAGATACTTTTCTTCATGTTGCCTCTTGCAAGGCCCCAGGTTCTCCATCGCACTGTGCGTGTGTGTGTGTGTGTGTGTGTGTGTGTGTGTGTGTGTGTGTGTATGTATGTGTATGTATACACTGTATGAGGCAGAAGCTGAGTAGGTGAATAGTCCTCAATGCTGAGAATCTTCCATGTGAGACTAGAGTGTTTTTACACAGTGTTTGGGAAAGTGCCTCTGTTCTATACCCAGTTGGTGGAAGAGGAGGGCTATCAGAGGTGGCATGGGCTTCTGAAGGTCCCAGACACAGCGTCCTCATATGACTGACAAGCCTTACTCCCTACTAAAACAGGGGAACTTATTGAGGTCTAGATTCTATCTTCCTTTCTCCCAGCCTTTTCCTTTCAGGGTTACGTGAGTCCATATTGACTGTCCTGTGGCTCCCCATGGAGGCCACTCTGTGTTAAGTCTCTCCATTTCTGAGAAAGTCTTTTCCCTTGCTGTCTACTTGATGAACTCCAACATACCCTTTGATTTTCACCTCTGTTTTTCCTTTATAGAGTCATCTCTGATCTTCCAAACTGAATTAATCACCAGCCCCCTCCGGGAACCCGCTGCAACGTGTACCATGCCACCGCTGTTGTTCCGTTCAAAATTGCTTTTTTATGAGTTGTCTTTCCCATTAGACCGTGAGCGCCAAAGGGCAGGAACCTGGTCAGATTCATTTCTGCTATCTTCCACCTGTGGCTCGAGGCCATAATGTCGACATTAAATAGACACTCAGGTTCAGACCTCAAGTGTCTCACTGAAGACCTTCCTGCATTTAGAAGGACTTGGCTCAGGAAATGGTCTACCTAGCTCTCAGTTGTCACCCCAGTGCTGGCTGGCTCTCTGAGCAGCTTATATCCGTCTGTCCCCCTCTCCAGCCATGGCCTCCCCATTCTGTTCTCAGAACGTTTGAATTCTGTTCTTTTCCTGCTTGCTGGTAGATACTTAAACCAATTGGCTAACTCAGACCAAAGTATCAGTGGCTCATGGTATGCCAGAAGGGGTGGTGGATGCTTCTAATTGTAGCACGTAGTAGGCTGAGACAGAAGGATTGCTTTGAGCTATAGAGTGAGACTATATGTCAATATATGTATTATGTATGCCTGGGGGTAGAAATAAGAAATCAAGGCAGTAGTGTTTCTGAGATACAATTATTCTTTGTGTTCAATTACTACCAGTAATCAGGATTTTCTAAAATAAATTTCGAATTATCACTTGACCACTGTCAAAAGGAACGGTATTGATATGACTAAAAGAAAAACTGTCATATTGCTGTTAGTTAAATGTTTCTTCCAGCATGCCGTGACAGTTTCTTGAAAAGCTTTCTAAGACTTGTAAAGAAGATTATGAGAGCTGTAAGAAAGTATAATCGGTTCATGTGTGGAGCTGCCTGCCCTGACGTGACACTCTGTGTACTGGCTTTGGATTTTTGTAATGACTCTTTTCAGGTCACACCCTCCTCTGTGTGTCGGAAACCAGCTGTACACATCAGGAAAGTCCCATCTACCTAGAGACTGTGGGAAGGGAAAGCTCAAGACAGCCACGGCAGTGGAGTGGTGAGCAGAATCTTTTAAAACTACACATGTGCGCACATGTACATACACACACATGGACGCACTCATTCACATGCACTCACGCATGCAGGCCCGCACACACACATAAGCTCATTCTTCTTGGGCATTGTTTTAACTACGTGCTCTGAGATCATAGTTAACGGGAGGAGGTAGCAAACAGCACGAAACTCAAAGATCACTCACAGGGACCCTGAATCTTCTTCATGACATCACAGCCGTTGAGTTCTTTCACAGCGCCCCTCTACAGATGGAATTCTCATAATGTGAACCAGTAAAGCCTCCTCCTTGTTTACGCCAGTGGTTAGAAGGCTCTAAACAATTGCAAACCAAAATTTCCTATAAACCAGAAAACTCTGCTAAAATGCAAATGTTCATAGAAAGAAGAAAACTAGCAACATGGAGCTTAGTAGAAGTGAAATGGCTGAATAGATCTGTAGCAAAAATGTCTTTCATTTCTATTGCTGCGGCTGAAAAGATACCACAGGGAAGAAGGGGCTATTCGGCTTACATCCAGGTTACAGTCCACCATGGAGTGGAAGTCAAGGCGGGAACTCAGCATCTGGTTATGTCAGAGTCACACAAGAGCAGAAAGACCAGAACACACTCCTGCTGCCTGCCTTCTGCCCCAGAGCTTTCATGCAGCTTTTGCCTGTCATCCAGCTTTGGGGCCTCTGCCTAGGGACTGTGGGCTAGGTGCTTCTTATCTTAATTAACAGCCATGACAGTCTCCCCCAGAGATTTCCCACGGCCCAAGTTGATCTAGACAAGTCTTCGACTGGAGCTCTTTTCTCAGGTTGAGGGGAGTTGACATTTAAAGTCAACCATCAGGGTTTGTAATAATAATATAAGAAAGGACCAGGTGATGGCACCATCGATAAACTTATTGGTGGCCCTGGTGTGCTTTGGGGGATTATACTTTGTCCTTGGGACCTTAGGAGGAAGGGCTTGTTTACACCTGTCCAGGGAAGGAATTCTTGCAAAAGTAACAGAGAAAGCTCTTATTTTGGAAGGACTCTGAACCAGGAATCAGTCAGCAGGGAATCTGACTTCACTCCTCTTATTCGCTGCACCACTTGAGGCTCTCATCCCTCTTTGTTGTGAGACAGAGAGTAGCAGCAGCCGCTCCTTACAGGATTAGTGGGAGGATCCAACGGGATGAAATTATTATCCTATTTGTAAAATGCTATAAGTGTATTATTTTCCTGCCTTCACTTGGAGCATCCCGAAAGCTGTCAGCGAGTGGGAAACAAAAGGATGTCACAGCTCCTGTCACCTTTCATTCCTTCTTAATGAATATCCCCCAGCTAATCTGCAGTCACCGAGGACTCTCATTAATATGGAAACTTATATAATTCATAAACAGCTACAGCAGCGCAGAAAGGGTTTAATCAGTTGCCTTCACACTTAATTATTTTAAAACCTCAATAATGGTCAAATGAGCTGCATGGCACTTTAATTAATTTGCATTAAGCCCAGAGGTCTTGAATGAGTGGCTGAGTTTATGAACACACAGTCTAAGGGCTTGGCAAGGGCATGTCAAGCCTGAATGAACATCTGGGTTAGTTCCCATCAGTACCTCCCAAATCAGTCTCTCCGTGTGTGAGTTATATTTACATAATTCCTTTCTTTGTTTATTTTATTAAAATTGGCCTTGAAGCCTCTGAAAGTGAGCTCATTGCTGTAATTTGCTGGGGAGAGCTCTGGGATTAGCTATGGGTTTCCATTGTTTATTTCTTCCTCCTCCAATGTCGATGGTTAATAGAGAGATGAAAGGATACTACTTTAGTTTTCAATTTTAAGTTTAAGTTGTGTGTGTGTGTGTGTGTGTGTGTGTGTGTTTTGTTTGCCTGATGGGGCATGTGCTCCTATATGTGTCTATGGAAAGAAAAATTGGTGTTTTGAACCCCCTACAACAGGGGTCTGGTAATCACTGCACCCTATGAAAAATCTCCAGTGGATATCAAAGACCTCATTCAACCTTGCACCCATTCAACCTGAGCCACATGAACTTTGAGCTGGCTGTGTATGCTCAGTTGTGGAGGGCTCCCAAGGCCCAGATCTATAGAGAAGGAACACAATTCCTTCTCTAAAATCAGGAACATGCTTGGCAGAGCCAGTTATGTCCAGGGCTCTGGGGAAGCAGCAGATCCTGAGAACTCACCTCTTCTCATGCTAGGAAGCTGTGGTTATCAGTCCCAAGGCCACCCTGTACAGGTCTCTGACACCCTTGAGATACTCTATGTTCCCCTTTGCAACATTGTTTGATTAGCCAACTTATTCCCATTATATGATTTAGCTGTCCTTTAACACTGTCCATTTCTCCCCTGGAAACTATGTGTGTGTGTGTGTGTGTGTGTGTATACACACACATACTGCTGTACTTCTTAATAAGCTTGCTTGGCATAAAACATAGCTTGCTCAAGACGTCTGGAGCCCACCTACTCCATCTTCTTTTTCTCTGATTTCTGCAGCCCTTCTTCCGCAGGACCCTGTCACTGAAGAAGGACCTGTTGGTCTGGGTTACTCAGTGACATTGCCACTTGTCCCAAGCCCCAGATGCTACTCTCTCAAGCATGGCTGAGGGGAGAATATATTACCCACAGTACCACCTCTCTAGATTTGGGGTAAAAACCATTTTGAGACATTTTTTAAAATTCAAATTAATGGTAGACAAAAAAGAAAAAGAAAGAAGTGGGTAAGAGCCAAACCCATGACTCATTTCACTGCTGTATTTTCTTTTTAAAAATTGTGTGTGTGTGTGTGTGTGTGTGTATGTGTGTGCATGTGTGTGTGT
>NW_021604653.1:1216994-1223396 GCF_004785775.1 Grammomys surdaster
ATGTGTGTGTGTGTGTGTGTGTGTGTGTGTGTGTGTATGTATGTGTGGTATGTGCACAGAAGAGGTCAGGTGCCTATGAATCCAGAGGATGGCATTAGTAATGTCCTAGAGCAGGAGTTACAAAGTCACAGGCAGTTGTGTGCCACTTCATGAGGGTGCTTGGGACATGGGTCCTCTGCAAGGGCAGTGTGTGCACTTATCCACTGAATCATCTCTTCAGTCTGTCCCTGTTGTAGTTCCTATCATTCCCAGAATGCTGTTGGTTCTAGGGAAAGAAAGCAGTCTTTAGGCAAAGTTGATTGTCATAGCTCCCACCGCCCCTTCTATTCCATCAATGGCATTGATTTTTAATCAAGAGACAAATTGTGAAAACAGCTAAGCCATTCAGAATAAACAGTCAGGGCGCTCCCAGAATTTGGAGTAATTAAATCTGCTGTAACATGCAGTGTGAACTGTGCCGTGGTTTGTTAGAACACCTGTTAGATTTAGATTAGATTTAGGAGCCAAGTGTTGACAAGAAGTTGATGATCTGGCCTGTGTAAACTTTTGGGGTTAATTAACAGAATGGATATTGTTGTGAAGTCTCCTGCATTAACCTTAGGACCTTGCAGGCGTGCCTTCCAACAGAAATGCCAAGCTAGGGAGGGTATGGAACTGGCAGTATCTGCTACACATGTTTAACTTAGCAAGTTATACTCCAACTGGTGCCAGGAGGTCTAGTTTAGATCTGACCCTTAAGTGAGCAAACTGGTTTATTCAGATCTATAGACAGCTCTTGGTTACAAGGTAAGAGTAGAAGTTATCAATTTGTCATATTGCATACAAAGAAATCAGGTCTTTTGTGGTATCTTGTGATAGGAGAGAAACGGACAGGGAGAATGAGGTTAGCTCCTGCCCATTGTACAGCAGTCAAATTCAGAAACTTGCAAGTCATATAGATCTGTGTTCAAGTCCTTACTGGACCACACAATGTAATACTGATACGCTGAGCTTTTCTGGGTTAGTAGCCTCATATACAAAAGGGGGCATTGAGAAATGAATTGTATCCTTCCCATTCATATAAATCACACACACACACACACACACACACACACACACACACACACACACAGTATGGGGGTCATGTAGCCCAGGCTAGCTTTGAACTCCCTATGTAGCTGAGAACAACCTTGATCTCCTGCCTCCTTTTGGCCAGTGCTGTAGTTACAGATATATACAAGCATGCCTGGGTAACATAGCGCTGGGGATCAAACAGGTCTCTGCACATCCTAGGCAAGCACTTTACCAGCTGAGCCACATCCTCAGTTCTGAAATCCTAACACCAAGTATCTGAGAAGGAGACTTTTTGGAGCTCAAGTCCTGATGGGGGATAACGAAGTCAAATCAAGTCATTGTTATAACCTCTAATCTCACGTATTTGGTTTTCCTATGTTGTAGTTTGAATGTGAAACATCTCCCATAGGTTCACATGTTCAAATGCTTGTTCCAAGTTGGTAACACTGTGTGGGAAGATGATAGAACCTTCAGGAAGTAGTGCTTTGCTGAGGGAAAGCAGATCACTGAATGTGGGGCCCAGGCCTTTATAGCCTGGTCACTTTCCCCTCTGCTTTCTACTTTCTGAGTGCAGACGCAGTGTGAGCAGCTGCCTCACGCTCCTGCCACCATGCCTTCTCCACCGAGGTGCACTGTGCCCTCAAACTGCCAGGCCAAATAAACTCTTCCTGCTTTAAACTGACTTTGTGACGTGGAGCAACAAGACAAGTAATGATACCTCCGTAAGAAGAGCGGGAGCACAGGTTCTAGGGAGGAGACTGCCATCTGCAGGCTGGAGGAAGAGTCAGAGTGGAAACTGCTAGAAACTTAACTTCTGGAGTCCCAGCATTCAAAACATTGAGAAAATACTTTTGTGTTGTTTAGTCAGCTTGTCTGTGGCATTTTGTTATAGCAGTCCTTGCCAGTGAATGCAATGGATAGCGAATTTTGTATATATCTCCAACTCTGTGTGGATTTAATGAGCCCCTGGGTCAAAACAAGTCTACAGAATCTGACGTTCAGTGATGCAAATTCTCTTTTTCAAACTTTATTATTATTATTATCATTATTAATTATTATTAGTGTGTGTGCCAATGAACTTGAGACTGTGAGCTGAGCACAGGCACGCATTAATTCATTGCTCTCTGCTCTTGACTATGAGTGTGACGTTACTGGCTGCTTCAAGTTCCTGCTGCCTTGATGTCCCCGAAGGGATGGGCCATAACTGGCAATTGTGAAATGAAATAAGCCCCTTTACCATTAAACTGCTTCTTTCAAGGTATTTTCTCATAGCAACAGATGTGAAACTAGAACACCCCACTACAGAGACAAATGCCTGTGTGTCCGGCTCCAGATAGGGTCCCATGAGGATTTCTGACTTGGTTGAGGACAAGGTGTGAATGGCGGCTGCCTCTGTCCACAAGTGGTCCCGGAGGGATGGAGTGCAGACAGGAAGAGTACACTGGCTGCTGCCTCTGCTACCAACCACATCTCTGTGGAGAGGGGGAAAGTGTTACAGCTCTTTGAAAAGTGTTACAGCTCTTTGAAGTACCCTGGTGAGGCACCAGCTGGCTGGCCAGGGAAGAGGGGAGGGACCGAGACAGAAGCTCTCAGACAACGGGATGAATCTCACACACATTTTACTTCTGAGTTTGGCCCATATAAACAGTTTTGGAGTGGGTTAAGGTCTGACAGCAGGTAATCCCTATTGGCTTGATCTGAGAGCTTGGAGATGCCTCATCTGCATGTGCTGGTGCTACTCCTACCTGTCCAATGGCCATGGGCCTCTCTGTGAGAGGGGCTGTAGAGAGCTGAAGCTGAGAGAGTCAGAGGCCTAGGAAGAACTTGAATACCTTCCGTCCCAGTGGGTATCCGGGGTTCAAAAGCTCATTTGACCAGACACCTGGCTTTTTCTCATAACTCACCACCCCACAAATGTCCACTGAGAGTCACTATGTTTTCATTGTCTTTCCCAGATCAATGGCATTTGATTCAGCTGTACTTCATGTCCTGTACTACAAGAGCAGATGTAAATATCATTTGAAATACGGTGCATATGGGGCATTCTTTTTATAAGCTACAAATGGTTTCCTTAAGACTTTGATTTATTGCTAATCTCCTTTCCCATTCAGTAATCACTGCACTTGACTGTAGTTTAATATGCATGTGTGGGAACCATGGGAATTATTACTGGGAAGCCCGAGTCGGATTAAGCAGTTAATGCTGATTGGAGAGCAAAGAGCAAAACCAGATTGGAATGCTATGATAGAAGGGCAGACTTAAGGAAGACTGTGGGGTAGCTGTACTGTGACTGAGGTATTGAAGAGTACACAAGGAAAAGACTGGAGAGCCATGGTTCTCAGCCTGGGAATTGAACAACCCTTTCACAGGAGTCTCCTAGGACCATTAAAATATCAGATATTAACATTATGATTCATAACCGAAGCAAGATTACAGGTATGAAGTAGCAATGAAAATAGTTTTATGGTTGAGGGGGTCACCACAACATGAGGAACTGCAGTAAAGATTTGCAGCATTAGGGAGGTTGAGAACCACTGCTGTAGAGGGTTATCTGGGGTTCCGAGAATGGATATCCACTAAGTGTTATGTTGTGTTGTTGAATGAACAAGCCACATAAGCAATGAAGGAATGAATAGTGAGTGTATGTGAGTTGTGTATATGTACATTTATGTACATATATATATACATATACATATATGTGCTGGCTACAAAAGGACATTGGACGTCCTGTTTTATCATGCCTACCTTGTTCTCTTGAGGTGGGGTCCCTTATTGAACCTGGGATAGGCTGATAGCCAGTGTGGTGAATTGAATAAGTTTGGCCCCCATACACTCCTGTGTTTGAATTCTTGGCCCACAGCAAGTGGCTTCATCAGGAGGTGTGGCCTTGTTGGAGTAGGTATGGTCTGGTTGGAGGGAGTGTGTCATTGTGAGGGTGGGCTTTGAAGTTTCCTATGCTCAAACTCTGCCCACTGTAGAATCAGAGCCTCCCTCTGGCTACCTGCAGAAGTCAGTCCCCTTTTGCTGCCAGTGGATCAAGAGGTAGAGGGCTCTCAGCACCTTCTCTAGCACTATGTTGGCCTGCATGCTGCCATGCTTCTTGCCATGATGATAGTGGACCGAACCTCTGAAACTGTAAGCCAGACCCAATTAAATGTTCTCTTTTGTAAGAGTTGCTTCAGTCTTGGTGTCTCTTCACAGCAATAAAACTGGAACTAAGACAGCCAACCAGCCCCAGCTATCTTTCTTTCCCATCCCCAATGCTGGGATCACAGTCACACATGTGACCAAGTCTGGCTTTTCATGTGGATGCAAGAGATCCACATGCTCTTACCAGCTGAGCCATCTTCAAGCCCTGTGAATTAATTTGTAATTTGAAATTATTCAGATAAATGATCCTAAGATAATATAGCAGCCTGGCACATACTCTTCAGAGAAGAGCCTGCTTGCAGAATTGCCTGGCTTTTCGGACCTTGGCTGTGGACAGCATCTGAGGGGAAAGTGGTTATCACTGCTGTCACCTGAGAAGGAAGCTTTCCTTGGGGATAATTGAAATAGAACACATCCACCAGGCTGATTGCCTGAAGTCTGCAGGAACAGTAGGTTGACCACAAGTCCCCTGGTAATTTGATCTATTCTTAGTTGAGAAATCAGCACTTTCTTCTTTCTTTCTTCCCAGATCTTTGGCAGACTGACTGTGAATGAAACTCATGCGGAAAACAGAAGTGATGGACAGGCTGGGTTGTCAGCTCTCCGACCCAGAGTGTGGAGTTGGATTTGATTCAGCAGAAAACAATTTTAAGGGAAACAAGTTTACCTCTCTGGATGTCCAGC
This sequence comes from Grammomys surdaster, assembly GCF_004785775.1. Taxonomy (NCBI): domain Eukaryota; kingdom Metazoa; phylum Chordata; class Mammalia; order Rodentia; family Muridae; genus Grammomys; species Grammomys surdaster. The sequence goes on from NW_021604653.1 coordinate 1,221,882, forward strand.
ACTACAGGAGGCTGAATAACTTCAGTGGCTTCCCTGTGCTATGAAGACAGCTGAGTTTCCAGGTCCTGATGGCACCTGGTGGCAGAGGGGAGGAGCAGATGGACACACAATGTCATTAGCGACTAGAAGAGAGGTCTGTTTAACTTGGCCATCTGCTTCAGAGCCAGCTATAAGAGGCCACTGTATGGATGCCGTTACAAAACTTTTGTAGGTGGTGTGTGTGTGTGTGTGTGTGTGTATGTGTGTAGGTGTGTGTGTGTGTTCACATAGAGACCAGAGGTCAACTTCAGGTGTTTTCTCAATGATTTTCTACTTTGTTTTTTGACACGGTCTCTTATCCTGGAGATTACAGATTTGACCAGCTTTGGTTACCATTCAGCCTTTATCTCTCTAGTCTGCAGTTATAGGCATGTGTCTCTACATCTATTTGTTGTGGATGTTGTTTGTTTTATTTAACCTGACTGCTGAAGATTGAACTCACATCCTCAATGCTTGCATGGTAAGCACTTCATCAACTCAGACAATCACCCCAGCTCCTCTGTATCATTAAAGAAAAGGCATCTTATTTTTATTTTTGGCTATGTGTGAGGGTGTGCATGTATGAAAAAAGAACTTGCATGATTGTACCTGAAGGGTCCAGGAGTTATTGGATCTCCTGGAGCTAGAGTGCAAGGTGATTGTGAGCTGCACAATGTGGGAGCTGGGAACTGATCTCTGGTCCTCTGATGAGCAGCAAGTGGTTCTAAAGACTGAGCACTCTCTGCCACCATTTTAAAATGTGAGCAAAGTTTGGAAATTTTCAAGAAGGCCAGGGACATGCTTAACCCTCCTCTCTTTACCTAGCTTCTGAATGATTTGAGAGCTCAGACAAAGAAGAGTAAGTAAGAACAGTGTGGAATAGTTTTCTGGGAAGCAAGTCCCTTCTCAGGATGACACCAGGATTCAGACTTTTTCTTCCTGGGGGAGGGGGTTCAATTCGTTAGGGTCCATTGTCTCAATAATCTTAGAGCCAAGGGGAAGAGCACAAGCATCTCTAAAGAATATTCATATTCATGCAAGAATAGTTACTCAGGTGGCTCAGGATTGGGCAGATTCATCCATGGTCATACCCACCCCAAACTTAACCTGTGACACATGAGCAGGTAGGCCTGCTCTTCCCATGTAAGAAAGACCCTGTCTCAGGGTAGGTACCAAGAACAACCACCTCCCTAAGAAAAACTCATTACCTTGAAGAGAAAGGATGAGCTGAAATAAGCAGATTGACTCCTCCTTATTTACCAGACTGCCCCTTAACAGGAAGATAGCAGGCGGGAAAGGGAGTGTGGAGCAAGCTTTGACAGGAGACAGCATCTTCCTTCAATAACTGATTGAACCAGGTAGTGCTCTGACTCATTCAGGAACTTACTGGGCAGCTCCCTCTTCTCCTGTCTTCTCTAACTCCAGTTCTCTCTCTCTCTCTCTCTCTCTCTCTCTCTCTCTCTCTCTCTCTCTCTCTCTCCCTCCCTCCCTCCCTCC
>NW_021604653.1:1223796-1347194 GCF_004785775.1 Grammomys surdaster
CCCTCCCTCCCTTCCTTCCTTTCCTAAGATCTAATTTTAAAGTGTTCCAGAGCCTCAAATCTGTGGAGTTTATTGCATAGCCACAGCCCCTTTTCTGCTACAGGATATCTTATGATCCCTTTCTTCATGGTTGTAGGTGATCCATGTCTTCTCTCATTGGTCTGTCTAAAAGTCACAAGTCACCTTATCAATTCCTTTCTTGTTTCCATCTTTGTGTGTTACCCTATTTCTTTGTGACGTTGTCTCTCTGTAGACATTTTTGAAAAATGTATTCTACTCTGCCCCAACTTGTTAGAACTGAGTTTTCTAAGAAAATGACCACATAATCCAACATGTTTGACAAAATAGAAAGTTTTCCTTCTGCAGTACGGTGTGTGGCCATACGAAGTCAAGCAGGCATGCATACCAACAAGAGTGCTGGTGGCATTTTACTCCAAAGACAAAGAACTCCTGTGCCTCCCTGAGAGTGGTCAAAGCTCACCTTCACCTTGTTCTAAGCTGATTTAAAGAGTTGGTGTTGATAAGTGGAATGCAACCTTGAACATACACTTTGTTTCAGAATAGTGCTAAGTCAGGAGAGATTTTTGCTTAATGCATCTTTCCAGTTTTCTTTGTAAAAAATGATGTCTCTCTTGTCTTATTATACCTTTAGTAAAAAATACAATATGTTTCCTTTTCACTTACCACATAACTTCAGATGCTTGGTTTAGGATGTGGAGGAGACACACGTATATTAATTACTTTTTCTGTTGCTATGACAAAGCATCATGACCGAAAGTGACTTAAGAAAGAAAGAATTTATTTTAGCTCATGGTTCCAGAGGGATCAGATTCTATCATGATGAGGAGGCATGACATCCTGTGGCAGATATGGCTGCAGGAGCAGGAATCTAAGAGATCCTACGTTCAATCACAAGCACATAACAGAGAACTGGGTGAGGTGGTGAACTCTTAAAGCCTCCTCCCTACTGACATACGTCCTTTATCAATTCTGTACCAACTCCCTACACAGTGCCACCACATGGGAACCAAGTCTTCAAATATCCAAACCTGTGAGGTACATTTCTTATACAAACTGTCACAGGACCTAAATATTCTTTAAGTTCATCTAGAAGGTTATAAGAGCAATTGCAATGGTTTGTGCAGAATGGTGGGGTGATCACGAGTGGCCCATGTTTGTCATGTTAAGCCTCTCTGCTGTTTCTCTGGAGCCCAGCGATGGCAGCTGTTAATGTGAGAGAATAAGCACAAGGGAGCATCACCAATAAACCTGTGAGCATCTAAGTGTCTGAGAGTCTGGTGTGCCAAATGAGGGCTCCAGATGGTCCACGAAGAGGAAGAGAGTAGATATATTGACTATTGTGAGCTGAAGTTCCCAGAAAAGAGAAAAGCCCCACACATGTTACCAATTCTACAAGAGCCAATGACTAAAGTCAAATTATTTTGGAATATTTTTAGTCTCTGAACAAGCCATTCAGTGTGTACCTCTGTGTCTGACATAGCATTTTTGTCTGTTAGAACTTTGAAAATGTGCAAACCAATAGTTTCAACCAATCCAAAAGGACACAACCAGATAGCCCCTGAGGCCCATAACAGAGATCTCCATTACTTTGCTATGAGTTGCCTACCCAATGTTTCCACCAATATCTTTGAAAAGTGTCTTGCTTTATGATTTTCTTTTGTTGTGTCCCTATAAAAACTTAATAAATCCGTTACATGGAACTTGAGGAAAGCTGAGTCTATAGTCCCAGGCCACGGTCATTTATCTATGGCTCCAGAACAAATGATCTCTTCTCCCCTTTGATGGGAAAGAGATACATTAATACCCTGTTCCCATAAGACTTATCCAGAACTCTCCAGATCAGTGTCCTACACTCAGAGGGACTCTGTTTCCAGTGGTCCACTATGTGGATGGAGCCTTTTGTCATTCTATCTTCTAAGGTATATTGTGGTATCACATGCATGTGAGAGGGCTCATGTGAGTTATTAACCAAAAAATTCTAGAAACTATGAGGTTTTCCCATAAGAAATTTAGACTCAGAATATTTTGCTTTGAAAAATTAGGAAGAGAGACTATTTATTACAACTTTATTTACACCAAGTTCACTTATCCTGTTTATCTACTGCAAGAGCCAACCATCTGGAGTGGTTTAGATTAGATCTAAATATTTTTCCACAGTTGAATGAGCTCCAAGAACCTGCTCCACAGCCAGAACTGAGTATCTGCCCATTCCATAGGGGAGCAAATTTGTTTGTGTATTCTGGCCCTGTCTGGCTAGACATGATCAAGGTAACATCCCTCAGTCAGTTACCCTCAAGCTTTCTCTATGGCTCAGAGCTCATGATCAGTGTCAGGATCCGGAACTAGGTCACCATGGGGATCTAGCAGATGCTCTACCCAACTGGCTCACCTCTCAGACACTCATTGTTCATGCTGTGAGAGCAAAGGCTCATCATAGTACTGTTGGAGAGGTAATTCCACACTAGGAGCCATTCTTAGGTAAGTCCTGTGACAATTCACTTAGAATTTGTGGTTTTTATGGTAGCACCACTGTTCTCATGTGGAGATAAAGAAGTTCAGATGTGGAGAGAAGGAAGTTCAGATGTGAAAAAGCCTTAGAGTAAATGACAATGGGGAGATCCATTTGTTTAATTTGGGGACTGTATGTGCCCATGGGCAGAGGGCAGAGGATGGTATCAAGTGCCCTGCTCTAGTACTCTCTGCCCCATTTTCTTGAGTCAGCATCTTTCAGTGAACTACAGATGCTAGCTTGGATGTAGGTTGTGAGCCAGCTAACCATAGCCATCTTCCTGTCTCTATTTGACAGAACAGCATGTACGGCCACACCTGAATTTTTATGTAGGTGCTGGAGTCCAAATTCAGGTTCTCACACTTACCTAGGTTTGCTGAGCCATCTCCCCAGCTCAGGGGTACCACTGAGTGAGCAAGATCCAGGCAGTGTCCATGAATAGGCAAGATTCTATATACTATACTATAGATGCTATCTAGAAACCAAACTGACTTAGCCATGTCTATATTAACTATATTAATAGCTAATCGTCATCCCTGATGGGGACTCACATGCAGACAGATCACCTCTACAATCTACTTCCCTGTAGTCCTGGGTGCTGATGTAGAGTAGGTCTTCAGGAACTGTTCTACTCTGAGTGTAGGGAAGGGCTGCTTTCATCCTCTCTCAGCCTGGGTCACATCCTTCCTGTGCACACTTGTCTGGAGAAGGTGGATGCTGATCAATTGTGGAAAACTGTCCTCTAGGCATGGTATGCTTCTTCGAACTCAGAATCTGTGACTAGCCACAGGAGGACTGTACAAGACTGTCTTTATTTATTTATTTAAGACTGGTCCATCTTGGGAGGGAGAGGGGACTTCACACCTCCTTGAGACTTTTCTTTGGTGGTGTAGCTGCCTATAAGCTTCTCATGCTCCAACCCTTCATCCATGATCCCCTAAGTAACCCCAGTCAAACTCAGTGATAGACTCAGGTTGACTCATGTCCTTATGAGGAGACATTTGCATATCTTCACAGGAAAAATTCAAGTGGTACCAGTACCCCCACATCTGCCCTTGCTTGCTTGAATTCAAGGACTGCTCAATGATGTGAGTATGGTAGTAACTATGAACAGCCAGAAGGAACATATGTAAACTGTTTTGTAGTGTGCACTATCTTAGTGAATTGTGCTATGCTGTTTGATTCCACTGAGAAACTGGCTCTAGAAATGTGTGTGTGTGTGTGTGGAGTCCTTTCAGATCTAAACATGTTTACCTCAAAATATCCTCCAAGACCTGATATCTAGGAAAGGCCTAGTCCTCCTAACTCCAATAGGGATGGAAGAGAACAGCAAAACATCCCAGGAGTGAAAACATTGTATCCTTGAGAACAGCTAGAAGGGAAACCGTTTCCAACAGAGGTTACTGCTGGGCATCTCCTGGTAGAAGAGCGCCTGTAGCGGAGAGCGGAGCTAGAAACTCAGTCTTAGGATGCTCAACCATGGAAAGAAAGCTCATCTGGGAACTCCAGCTAATTGCTTCAATTTCCCTGGTTGGTTATGCTGGATATTGTGAGCATCATATCTGATGATGTCATCTCTGTCTGTTGCCATACGTTCTTTTATTAGAAAGCCTCACCTTGGCTGTGCCTGGCTACCTTAAAGGGGGGGCGTCTACCGTCAATGTCTGCTGGGTGTCTTGAGCACCTGATTTGATGTTTTTATCTATCTATCTATCTATCTATCTATCTATCTATCTATCCATCCATCTATAATCTATCTATCTGTCCATCTATCTCTTATTATTTATGTTTTATTTCAGGTGCCTAGTGTCATTCTGCCAGGAATCTTATCTTCAAAATGTCAGAAAGGCAAACTAAAAACTCTCTTGTACTCTACCTCTACTCCCCACCAACTACTTTTCCTTCTCAGGACAGCAATGCCCTTCTCTGGAGCTTTCTCCATGCAACCATCTATATGATAGCTTTCACCTCTGTGAACCCTGAGCAGAGCAGGAACATTTTTACTTCCACATGTTGGCACCAGGTTAGATACAGCAACCAGAGGGCATAGCTCTCTACTCTGCTCATTCTTGTGAAAATGTGGAACCTATTCCAGGCCCATTCAAGGTGTGATGAGTAAATGTGCAAACGATGATTAGAAAGATGAGACAGCTCAGTAGGTGTGGTATGCTCTGCCTGGGTGGTTATCAGGTTCCAACCGTGTCACCATTAGCTGTCTTGAGCAGGTGCAAACTTAGTTTAGATTGGGATTTCTCCTTGGCATAGTGCACATCACAGCATTGTTATAGAGTTGATGATAACGGTAGAGAATATATCTAGTAGGCAGACCATTTGTGAAGCTACTGTCACAGTGGCTGGTACACTGTATATAGTCAGACAGTGGTATCTATGGCTATCAATGGGGACAGGAATCACATGCTGGGTAGATGTGGAGGTTGGTGGGTGGGACAGATGCGATAAACAGTCCTTGGGCTGTTTGACAATACTATCTTCAGTACTAAAAAGGGAAAGGATTAGGAGACTTCTGAGGGTAGAAGCTAAGGATAAGAATGTAATTCTAGAATCTAGCTGCTGTTTAGGTCACAATATTTGCATGCCCACTCCACTTTCACAGACTCAGAATCCCACTAAGACCTTCTCTGTGAATTTTAGATAGTAGAGTCTCCGGGGCCAGAGTTTCTCACTTGGGAAAGTTAGTTTACACCAGAGGCAGTGGTCACATATCTGACTCCCCACCCCCTTCCTGGTCTCCTGCCTGAGTATCAAACAGCCTGTACACAGGCTTACACTGTGAAGCAAACTTGTGCTTAAAAATCAGTAAGACAAGAGTCCCCTTCCACCACCTGGGGCCTGATTCGTTTCTTCACAGCCCCCACCATGCTGTTGTCTGTCTGTCTGTATGTATGTCCATGCCACTAATAACTCTTCTAATAAACTTCTTAAACGCCCAACAGTGTGACTCAGTGTCTGTAGGAGGAGCTAAGGTGGGAGGAGTTAGGAGAGGAAGAGGTTGAGTAAGGAGGAGAGGAGAAAAAGGAAGAGGAGGAGCTAGGAGACAGGAGAGGAGAACGAGAGACAGAGAAGAGATGGAGGCAGATGTTCACGGGTCTGTAGCAGTCAAAGGTAGTTGGTATATCTAGGTTGGGTATTGGGTTACACTTCTGATTGTATGGGTATCTTGTTACTGATCACTACCAAATATATAAGCCTTTGATTAATCTTTAAGCATTAGAGTCTCATCTTTCTACAGGGCCCACGTGGATGGCAAGATGATCTAGACAATGCCCAGCCTTGCAGAGACAGCATGGGAGATTGAGCCATCTCCCACTCTGACATCTCGTGGGTGGCAGGGCAGGTGTTTCTAGTTGGCCATTTCTAACTGGAGCACGCACGTGGCCTCCGGTGAGAAACATGGCGGCTGAGCTAGGCAGAGCCACTGCAGCTTAGATAGTCAGATTAACAAGTGGCCAATTTTAAATACTTACTACAACAAGTGTCCCCCTTGAACCTGCATCTGTGACCTTCCAATGTGTCCTGTCCATGAGACAGAGCCAGAGACCCTGGAAAAAGGTAGGATAGACAGCAGGAACATGCTTCATCCTCTGGTCTTTGCTTCTGTTTCTGTGGCTTTTTTGTTTAGTTCGCCATCCAACCTCTTTCACAGACTTCCTTTCTGTCTGTGTCTATCAGGGGCTCTTGGTTCCACGCAAGCTAGAGGCAATCCCAATAGAACTTGAACAGACTTGTGCTGAGAGCTATGACCTCATGGGTCTATCTGTACTTGATGGGAGAGTTTGGTGGTAATGCTGTTTTCTATGTACACATGATATGTCAAGACTCTTCATAAAACACCCCTTGTTTAATCCCCTTAGCTGTGTTTGATGTTTGTATTAGCTAACCTCTCTTTTGAGTTGTGGGAAGACATACTATGCAAGGTGGTGGGTGTTCCAAGTTCCAGTATTACTAGTTTCAGAGTGACTCTCTTCCCTTCCTAGGCCCGTGGAAGTCAGGCCCCCTTACGAATGTTGAGCTGCATGCCCAGCTCTGGCCTCTTGTGAGCAGAGGCAAACCAAAGCCCACTTATATCAGTTTGTCTGTCTATCCATATGTCTGTGACCCAGGAGGAAGCTTTGTTGTAAGGAGAGAAGCCTAATGCAACCAGGACCCCTAAGCTCCAGCACAGAGGAGAGGAGGGCCTTACATACCCTCTATGGCTGTTTTCATTCTGTACAACTGCAGAGCTGAGCAGTCACAATGGGAACAATGGGCTTGTAATCAACCCCAAGACAAGATTACTGGCTTTCAAACTGGGGGCGTGCACCAGAAATACCTGATCATAAAAAAAAAAAAAAAAACAAACTAAAACACTGATTTCTGGTTTCTGTTTCAGAGTTCCTGACTTGTATGAGGATCTGACTTCTGCCCAAGCCTAGGTAAACCTGAAGGTACCTGCTTCATTGGGAAAGTATATTTCTGGACTCACAAGACCAGAGATCATAATTTACCGATGTCTTTTTGTGACAAACTCTAATGGGACAGAGTATGCATGTGCTTTTCCTGGGCTGCTTGCTCTTCAATATCCAGGACAGGAGAGGATAGAAATGGGCCAGTGCTACTTCTTTTGTGGATCTAGGGCACAGTAAAAAAAAATGTTGAGGGTTCTAAGCCATAGTTACTCAGAACTGAGGCCCCAGGGCTTTGGTGACTGAGTTCATGCAGAACATGTGTTTGGAGAGAGCTCTGTGAACAAAGTTGGCTCCATAACAGCCCTTTTATTTACTGGGGTGTGGGAATCTTGTAAATCTGTTGCACCCAAGGCAAAAGGCTCCCTGGGTATAGTCAGCAGGTTGTAGCTTGTGGTACGGTAATTATCGAATTCCAGAAGAGTGCGGTAATCCACCCGAGCACATCTTTCCGGGGAGGATAGGCTATTTCACCCTGGAAAGGCAGCTTTGGGACATGGTAGAAATAAATGGTGGACAACTTTGCTTCACCCATGTTATTTACTCACTTTATTCCCCTCCCCCACCTTCCTCACCCCATTCATTCCTTGGGACATTAGCTAATTTATGCAGGGATTTTTACAGATGACACCAAAGTAGAGGAGACGGTAAGTGAGCGAGTCAGAGCAGGGCTAGGATGCCGAGTGGAGCTGATAGCTCCAAGAGCCCTTGTGTTTAAATTCAGCTCTTCAAGAAAAAAGCAGGAATTGAGCCTGATGCTGTGGTAGGAACCTCAGGAGTGATATTCATGGTTTTGTTGGGAGTTCCCCAAACTCCCTCCACATAGGCAGGAGCATGAAGTGAAGGGGAGGTGTTTCTGGTCCTTACTCTTCTATACCTATTAGGCAGGGCCTGCGTAGACAGCTCCTTAGAGACTGCCAATAATGTCTGAGCTTTACTAGGAGCTGTGCTTTCTCCTTCTTCTCCCCTCTCTCTTTCTCCATATATTTTTCTTTGTGTTTGTGTATGTGAACATGAGTACAAGTGACTGCAGAGGCCAGAGAGGGAGTTGGATGCCCTGGAACTGGAGCTATAGACAGTTGTGAGCTCCCCAGTGTGGGCACTATAAAGCAAACTCAGGTCTTCTATAAGAGCAGCAAGTGCTCTTACTTCTGAGACATGTCCTCAGCCCCTCCCTCTTCATCTCTTGAACATGTTGCCTTCCAGACTGTCATGGAAACTTGGCTGCTGTCTCCAGGAGAAAATCCAAAAAACTCCTTTCTGATGTAGCAGTTGGCTCAGCTCTAATGATCACAGAGCAGCCGTGCTGACCATGGGGAAGAGGGCTGCCACTGTCTTATGTCAAAGAGGTTCTAGCCATTTTTTTGTTTTGAAAAGTTTTTCCCACCTCCTGATTGGGGCCACCCACCTCTATGAGTATCCAGAACAAATCTACATCAGGATTCTTTTCCCATAAATAAGGTTACTTCATTGCGTGTCTGTTTTTGCCTGTGAACTGTATACCTCTTTATTTTCCTTGTTTAAAAACACTTGATAGCTAGGCATGGTAGTGCATACCCATAACCGTAGTGCTCAGGAGACTCAAACAGAAAGATACTCAATCCATGTTCACCTGGGCTAAATGGTGATTTCAAGTTCAGCCTGGATATTAAATAGCAAGATTCAGTCAAAAAAAATCAATAGACAAAAATAAAAATAAGTGATAACTGTAGTGGGTTTGCCTTATGCTGCTTAAATTTTAATGCTAATATTGGTTCCTTAAAACTCGGTTGCCCCAAAGTCGAGAGAGTCCACACGTAGACCCTAATGATATTATATGACCTTTCCCCCAAGTTATTTTTGATTAGTGAAGAAAGATGCTGATAGCCAATAGCTGGGTAGAAGAGATATAGGTGGAGTTTAGGGTTTCTGGGCTTGGAGGTTGGAGGAGAACCAGCAGGAGAGGAGGGAAAGGAAGAAAAAAGGAAATGGAGAAGGAAGACGCCATGGGTTAGGTGAGTCAAGAAAACATGGTCCTGAGGGCTGGCCAATAGGAGTTAAGAGCAGCCCGGATAAAACATAGTAAGTAATAATTTGAGGTTATCAATAGGAAATAGATTTTAATATCATAGAGGGTAGATATCTACTAAACACTAGTGATTATTAAGACTTATTATAAATACAAAGGTCGAATATGTCTTTTTTACCAGGGGCTGAGTGATCAAAGGTGGTATAGAAACTCCGGATTGGGATTAAAAATTTCTACAGTATGTAAGTCTTAACAGTTTAACAGCTAATAAATCAATTGACTTCACAGTAGCCTCATGAGGTGGTCACTAAAGTAAAACTCATCTCGCAGATGCAAAACCTCATCACAAAGTTATATAGCTTCTAGTTGGCTCTGGTGCCACAGTAGCCAGAGCTGGCACTCTTAAATAGCCACTCTGGATCTAGAGTCTCAGGTGCTGCCAGGTAAGGACAGGATTCCTGTCCCACTCAGTTAGGATTTTCAGCTTTTAACTGGGCCTGGAAGAACGCAACACATTAACAGATGGTTTGGAGAAAAAAAGAACATAAGGTCTATTTATTATAGAGGGAAAGGAAAGAATGATTGTTCTGGAACCAGTACCTACATTTTCCATCTAATGAAATCTGTGCTGTGCTAATTTAATATGTTATTTGTCTCTGAACTCATTTCCCTAGGGAAAAGATATATGCGTGTGCACATAGCAAAACCCTTTTTATGGCTCGCTGTTATATATTTTCCTGGTGTCTGAGAGCTTCTGTATATGTCCACTTGATACGTGGGAGATGCTGGGGAGATGCTCAGGGTACTGCTCTTTCACAGAGCACAAGTTCAGTTCCCAGCACCTGTGTTGGGTGGCTCACAACTGCCACATCTGTAGCTCCAGGGGATCTGATGCCTCTGGCCTTGACAAGCACCTGCACTCATGTGAACCTACTCACATGTAAACTCATACTCATACATATGATTAAAAACAATTTAAAAATATTTTTAAGAAGTGGCAGTCTTTTTGTATATTCTTTCCAAAAGGAAAAAAAATATTTTGTTTGTTTGAGTATCTTATATTGTCTAGGTTGTCTTAATCTCACACTGTAGGGTAGCTGAGGCTACCCCTCATCCTGTAGCTGAGGCTGTCCCTGGTCCTTCTTCCTCTTCCACCCAAGGTCTTGGATTCCTGTTCCTCTTCCACCCAAGGTCTTGGATTCCTGTCATGTGCTGTCATACTCTGATTGATTCTTTATGCCCTTAAATAAGGCAAACCACTCTAGAAAGAGGGTCTTCAATCCTTCTGTAGCTTCTGTCTCTTCCATTTGTTTTGTGTCCTAGTAGGTTTTTTTGTTTTTGTTTTTTTTTATTTTTTAACTAAGAATAACTGATGGGGAAACCTAGTGTGTAATTTGTAGCCATGAGCTAGTCTCAAAGAAAGATTGGGGCATACTGGAAAAAGCGTGACGCATTGTTCTCTGGACCTAGCCTTGGGAACTAGTATGGCTCCAAGGCTGTGGATTTTGAAAGAGAAATCCAAGCCCTCTTTAACTACCTTCAACAACTAAGGAAGAACCACAGACTAACCCCTCAAGGAATCAGCCTGGCTGGTTTGGCAGATTTACATGGTGGACAACGGGACAGAGTAGAAGCCAGTGTCAGCAATGAGCTGTGTTTGGATTCCTGAGTTCCCAAGGGCTACTGAATCCTAGCATTGGCTCTCATGGATTATTTGCATTATGGATAAACCTGGCTTTTGTTGGAAGTCTGTGACTACAAGCCCTTGACCTTCAGAGAAAGAGCCAGACTATAGGCATGTCCAACATAAGGCTGAGAACAGCCATGGATGTAGCCCAACACAAAACAAGCAATGGGCTTAAAAGGTTGTGAGATATATTGTTCATCAAGCAGTTTAATCATAACTCAACTGCATAGTTCTGGAGTGCGAGCTGTGCAGATGACCGAGTTTATGTCAAAAGGATGGACATGCATGGGTGTGTGATGGCTGTCCACTCCTACTGGGCACCACACATGGACATGCATGAGTGTGTGACAAATATTCACTCCCACTGGGCACTCTGCATGGACATGCATGAGTGTGTGGCAGCTATCTACTTTCACTGGGTACCCTACTTTGGGCAGAGCCCAAGACCTCATGGTTTATTGTCCCTAAATGACAGATGGCACTGTCTTCCCAAGTGGCTACATTAGCCACATCAGGCTTGTATGGTCCCAGAAGAATACGACATTTTCTGAATTAGATTTTCCCTTACTAGAATGCATTTATGACACACTATATTTTTGTGAGTACGAATATTTTTGTGCTAGTTTAAAAGAAGTGTGGAGTTGACTGTCCCAAAGTGGATTCCACATTGCAGCTCAGACGTGTTTGTGAACATTTATGAGGTATTTGGCATATTGACGAAATAAGATGGCCATTTTCCCCTACAAATCATGATGGACTGAATATTCCTTCTAGAGTGTTCCTCCATCCCATGATCCTCTAGAAAAGCCCACAAAAGGGGAGGAGGGTCAACACCACAAATCAAATAAATATCAAATGTGATGTGGGCCTTTTGAGGTTGTGGACAGGTGCAGGAAAGGGCCCCATGACTTAATTTCTGCCATAGTGCCACACAGCCTATCTGCAGCCTAAAGGATGTTGAAGCACAAAGAGACTTTCTGTCAAACACAGCTGCCCAGAAGCGGCTTTCCTCAGTTACCTCATCTTTTTCCACCATTATTTCTTTTTATTTCATGATCTGTTTATTTGAGGAGCATATACCATGTCACACAAGCATATATCAGAGGACATGTAGGACTCAGTTCTTCCCTCCCACTGTGTGACTTCCAGGGACTGAGGTCAGGCCATCATCAGCTTGGCAGTAAGCCCCTTTACCCACTGAGTCATTTCAGTGAGTCTAGAACTCACTTGAAAATTTTAATATTTTTTATGTGTATGTGTGTTTGCGTATGTGAGCTTACATGCAGCCCACACATGTAGGAGCCCACAGAAACTAGAAGAGGGTGCAGGACCGTAGCAGCTGGGGTTTTAGGTGGTTGTGGCTACCATGTAGGTGTTGAGACCCAAACCAGAGCAGTTAGGGGTCTATCACAGTTAGCCATCTTTCCAGCCACTAGAACTTACTTTAAATTGTGGGAAAAAAACCCACCAAAGCTAAACAAAACAACTTGAGTGCTTTATTTTTATTTTTTTATTTTTTTATTTTTTAAACTATTGGGGGTTTTGATATAGTCAGTATAGGGATGGTAGAAAATCTTCTAATGTTGTCAAAAAGCCTAGCTTCTGTCTTTTTGTTAGAGCTCCATTTTCTGTGAGACCTCATACACACCTTCCTCATGGTCCTTAGACAGCTGCCAGACTCCAGCCATCTCATTGGCATTACTGGCCAAAAGAAAGAAATGGGAAAGTGCATAGATTCAATACATTAGAGATTTCTCACATGGGGCACTAAAATGTGGTGAGTATGAATGCATCTTATGTATTAATAATAAACCCAGAGTGGCCAATAATGCATCGGCATTGCATTAAGGAGGGAATGGAAGCATTCCCCTTGGTGGCAGTTGACTACGAGTGAGCTTAGACTTGAATTCTCTACTGGCTCCTGTGTCCTCTGTAGTCCCTGTCTGTTGTATGAGTCTGACTCTGTGCCTGCCTGAATGCTGTCTTGAGAATCCAACTATCTCCATCTCTATTCCTAACAAAGGGTTTGCTCGCTCTTTTTTTTTGAACATCACAGAAAGCATCACATGGGTAAGGAATGAAGAATACTTATAGAAGTCTTAAACAGAGTTTTACAAGAGATTAAGTCACTGGCTCCAACTGATTCTAACTGACCCAGACAATAAAGAACAGTACAAACACCATTGTTTATCAAACAACATCCACATGTTTTGTTCAACATTTATGGTGAATATTCATTTATAACACTGCTTTCAGACTATTTGCTGTTTCCAGAAAAGTGTTACTGCAATACACGCAAACACAAATGCATTATTCTGGGTCAGGGGCTTGAAAGAGCCCATGATTTAAGATTGTAGCTAGGAAATAGCTTAAGTTGTACCAAGTTGTTTACATGGGGAATTTAGGACAAGTAAGGTTGGTTGTTACATTATTTTCTTTAAGGATCAAACTGAGTACATAGTAGGCTAGCTGCCTTATGTCATCTCAAGGTGCATTATTAACTCTGGTTGTGGGCTCCAGCAGAAGTTCCAGTCAGTGTGAGTGTGAGAGAGATTTGCATCATAATACACAACCTCAGGAAGGACCACACTATCCTCCTCTTGCTCCTCAGACCACACCCGTGTCATGCATTCACCTTTTGTAATGAAAGCTAAGAAAGAAAATGAGTTATGGTGTGTGTGTGTGTGTGTGTGTGTGTGTGTGTGTGTGTGTGTATGTTGGCTCCTGCCCTTGAGCTTTGGTTTAATGTTCAGTTTTTATAGTCACACGAATAACTGTTGGTGGGACAGAGCAAGCGCAAGCACATAGGTTCTAGCTTCCTCCACATGTGGATGGAGGCACAGTCAGAGGAATCAAAGGTTAAATCAGAGGCAGGTAACAGGAGCAAGAAACAGCATCTCTGGACTCAATGTGACTTTTGTTCTCTTGCTTCATTTGAAAGCTATAAGATAGCTGGACCTTGAGCATCTTAGTGGATGGCTCATGGAAATAGAAACTAAGCTAGACGCTCTAGAAATCAGGGCATCTGGCTGCTGAGGAGCCACAGGCAGCAGCTGACTGTTCTCAACCTCCTGGCAGGGAGGCTAGCTGGAAAAGTGATGCCTATGTTTGTATTGCTAGTGGCTTGAGAGAACAAATGTCCATCCAGCAAAGGTTCTTTTTGGAGCCTTGTGTCTTCAAGGTTATTCCCACTCCTGTGTCCAGCTGGAGTGAGTATTGTCCAGATGTGTCTTTCTTTCTGCCCTTTAAGCAAGTGTGGAATAGGGAAGGTCAGTCTAGAGTCCGCTGAGATGTTGTATAACTTCTCTATAGCCATAGACTTGTAAGATAGTGTAGGGGAAAAAATAGGCTGCAGCCGGTGGTGGAGTCCCAGAGGCTTTCTACGCTGGCGGGTTCCACATACACGAGGAAGTCTAAGGTTCCAGAGGCTGGGGGCTTTGGCGGTGGCAGCCCCCAATGACACAAGAAAGTCCTTGGCTCCAAAAGGGTTTATTGTCATGGCGGATGGTGGATGGATTTGGATGTACCCCTCATAAAACTCAGGCCAGACCTGAGTTAAATAGGGAGGGAGAAAGGGGGAGGTTCTGGGGAAGCATGCTTAATTTGCTCCGCCCTCTGGCCTTCATTAGTACGCAAATCCCTAGGGCCTGAGGCCTATGGTCAGGCCCTTTACCTGTGCGCTTTGGGAGGGGCTGTAATGGCCTACTTGACTGAACAATGTAGGTCTATGGAGACAAGACTGCGTTTCATGACTCTGGGTTTTGGGGACTTGGCTGAACGCCTGCCAGTTCTTACTTAGAGTCTCGAGGTTCCAGGCCCATGCCCAGCCATGAACCAGGATACCCTTACACAGTCCCACAAGATAGATAGGCAGAGAGTCCTTTATACTGTAAAGACACGAGGGGCATAAAGTGCTGGACCTGGCTGGGAAGATGGCTCAGCATGTAAAGTACCAGCTGTATGAGTGGGAGGTCTCTCAGGTCTCTAGGACTCCTGTTGAAATACCACAACAGTGCAGGTCTATAGTCCCATGGATCCCTGTGTAAGATGGGAGGTGGACACAGAGACAAGAGAAACTTCAGAAGCTCTGAGAGAAGCTCACCTGGACTATGCTACAGGGAACAGCAAGAGATCCTGCCACAAACAAGGCAGAACATGAAGACCAGCACTCAAGGCTGTCCTCTTACCTGTATATACAAGCGTGATACACATATGCCTGTACACAGAGAGAGAGAGAGAGAGAGAGAGAGAGAGAGAGAGAGAGAGAGAGAGAGAGAGACAAATGCAAACATATAGATAGACGCAGACAGACAGACAGACAGACAGACAGACAGACACACACACACATACACACACGGAGGTGGGGTGGAGTACAGGGCCCACATAGTTAAGAATGGAACTTTGAGGTGGTGCTGATTCTGTGAAAAACCATATATCAAGTATGATGTAATAAAATTATAATTGATGGTACAATAAAAAAAATTATACCTCATCTTTGGGACGTTCAGCCTCCAGAATATTACCTCCATTAACAAACTTAAGCCAGGCAGCAGATGTCTGTGAACCTTGCACTGAAGAAATTGGGGTTAAGGGTGGGAAATGTGGACTAGGGCACATGGCCAGGATTGATGAGCTAGTTTCTCACCATGAATGCTTCCCACCAGACTCTGGATCATTTAAATGCAAACAGAAACTATGGGTTGGCAACCCTCATGAGGCTGGTATCCATGAGGTGCTCTCAGCTCAGCTGTGACCATAGATTTCCAGTAGATGGTGCCAGAGAACTGAAAATAGGTTCAGAGACATGACACTGACCACCAAAGCTGGGTAGGGACAATCACAGGGTAGGGAATGGGTTTAAGCATTGTCCACCCTTGTAGTTGCAAGGGAGACGGGTGGAGTCAGAGGGTAGGGACCTATGGTTGGCATTTTCCACTCATTCAGGCCCTAGGAGGTGGTTCATGCCTGGCCCAGACACTCAGCCTAGGCAAAGGGGACATGTGGGGAATGTTTGGGAAGGGAGTTCACAGTTTAAAGGGGAGACTGGCTTTAGGAATGGTTTCTGGATGGCTGAGAGGAATCAAAGAAGTTACTGTAGCTGGATATGGAATGCCCTCAGAGCCCACATGTTGAAGACTGGGTGTGCCCAGCAGAGCAGATCGGGTGGTGGTAGAAACTAGGAGGCAGACCTACTGGGAGTCCTCCAGGAGGCGGTGGATGCACCCTCAGAGAGCACTGGGGCCTCTTCCTGGTGTAGGGGCATCACGTTGTTTAGGCACCTGATAGCAGGTTAGGGGCCACATGCCTTTTTAGAGAGAGCGGCAGATTAGGAAAAAAAAGGAGCTCTGATGAGCGAGAGGTGGGTTCCCTGTTCTAGAGAGAGAGGAGGCAAGGTTCAAGAAAGCAGACAGGTGCCATTTATTCAGGCAGCAGAAGGCCAGCATTGCTTAGAATCATGGGGCATCTCCTTTGCTGAGTGGAGCTGGCAGTCTGAGCTGGCACTGAGCCTTTTCCAGCAAAACTCAGGCACATAAAGGGACCCTCATGGCCAACAGCAACAAATGCTGCCTCAAATTGTGCTCAGAGACTCTCTCCAGGGATCCTCCTGGCTCCCCAAAGCAGCCTGGCAGACAAGTCTGGTTAGCAGATGGAGTGAGCAGGCAGATGCGAGGCCCTCCCAGCTGAGACATTCCTGTGGACGTTAAATAGGGCCACCGTGGCCCAGGGGAGCCATTGCCAGTCTCCTGACCATCCCAGATGTCAGTCAGACAAGACAACCAGATGGGTATCTGTCTCTATGTAAGTGTTTTAAGTAAAATCTGGTTCTGGCTGACACAGAGACCACTTTTTATGAGTGTCCCAGCACTGCACAGAATACAATCTCTTATCTCTCAGATCCTTTGAAGGGAAACACTGAAGCCCAGTATTTAGGGAGATCACTGGAGGAGGTGGGTTGGTACAACCCTCTGTTTACATAGCCCTGCAGGTGAGTAGGTCAGAGGAAATGGCATCATCTTCACTTATATACAGCCTAGACATATTTCTATATCAAGCACTTCATTTCCTGAGCAACCTCTGTGGCTCTGAGGCCACCCAACTCCTTGGAATTTGGTTTTGGCACAAGTTGAAGAAAGAGTGCCTCTCCCGCTTACTGCACCCCTTCACCCTACCCCCATCCTCACCACGCCCATATCCCCTGTGGGCCTCAGTTACAAATCAGATCGCAGTTTTGATCTGTAGGATGAACCCAGAGAGACATGGGGGACAATGGCAGCCTTTGTGGGCACCTTGGATCTTGGCATTGATTCACAATCCAAGCCTGGAGATTTAGGTCTCTGATGTTTGAGCGTCTTGGTGTGCCTCTGAGGGTCCCGTATATGCAGTCTGATGCTAACCGCTCTCATTTCTGTTTTCTGCTTTATTGGAGTGTTGGCCTCTCTTTGGTCCTAGCTCCTTGCCATGATTTCCTATTTGCTGGTGTGTTGATTAGCCTGTGGAATTCTTTTCATTCAAGTGGGGTCATCTGAACCCACTGACTTCCACGTGGCAGGTTGTGGCCAGTGTGATTTTGTGTATGTTAGACAACTTGTCTACCACAAAGATCCATCCCTAACCCTTAAAAAACAAAACCTTGTACTTACTTTGAGGTAAAGGCTAGCTTTGAACTCACCTGTGGTCCTTCTCTGTGGTGCTCCTCTGGAGGCCTCCACCACCAAGCCCTGAGCCCATCTCCAAACACATCTTTGAATTTGGATGTTTTGATGTCTGGAGCATTGCTGACCTTGAACAGGCCTCCAAATCCCAGAAATTGCCAATTCATAGACAGTAAAGGACTTGACTTTTACACTTCTGTTTGTGAGTGTGCGTGTACGTGTGTCTGTGTGTGTGTGTGTGTGTGTGTGTGAGTGTGAGTGTG
The DNA here is from genome assembly GCF_004785775.1 of Grammomys surdaster. Classification (NCBI taxonomy): domain Eukaryota; kingdom Metazoa; phylum Chordata; class Mammalia; order Rodentia; family Muridae; genus Grammomys; species Grammomys surdaster. The sequence continues at coordinate 1,241,401 of NW_021604653.1, forward strand.
TGTAGTCCAGATATTGACATCAAGTGGGTCTTCCTCAACCACTGCTTTGCCTTAGCCTTTTGAGACAGGGTCTCTTGCTGAGCTTGGAGCTCACTGATCACGGATGGCCAGCTAGCTCCACAAATCCTCGTGCCTCTGCCTCCTCTGTGCTAAGATTATAAACCTTGCCTGGCTTTTTGATACAGGTCCAGGGGAGAAAGCACTTTACCAGCTCAAACCTGCCTTTCATGGGAACCAATACTAGGCCTCTGTGTTCCACATTCCTTTCCAAATTCACATTCAGGACCAACAATCACCCAGAGCCAGGCAACAATGAGGGCCAACCCAGGAGTTATTCAGGACTCCCAGTCCTGGCCTGATTTCCCTGCCTCCCCTTCTCCCCTCTCATGGACACCATAAAGCTCTTGCCTGTGTCTCACCCTTGCTTACTGTCTCCTGACCATTGTAAGGGCTTCCTTTACACTGCTGGGTGCAGTGGGGGAAGATGCCTGCAGCTGCCTGCAAGTGTAGAAACTTCTTGGAATGGGGCAAAGCTCCCTAGTTGACTAGTGCTTGCCTAGCATACCCAAAGCACTGGGTAGTCCCATTCCCAGAACAGGATATACCAGGCATGGCTGTACAGGCCTGTAGTCCCAGCTCTGGGGTTCTGGGAGAGTCGAAGTAGGAGGTTCAGGAGTTCAAGGTCATCCTCAGGATACTCAGAAGAGTGAAGTCAGCCTGGTCTACCTGAAATTCTGTCTCAAAACTCAAACCTTCCTTGATGATAACCACTTCTGTGTTTGTGTATTTTGCTGTTTCTAAGGAAAACAACTGTGTAGTAAAATGTTCCATTGGCTTATACTCCTATACCGCACCCTTGGCATGTTCCCCATAGAAGTGTAACCTGTCCTTAAGGTTCCTACACTCTCCCTCGGGGCTGACTTCTCACCTCCACCCACTTTTTAGCCATCCCACGGCCAGGACCTAATATGAAGATCTCAGACACTACCCCTGCCTCGCTGGAATACATTTCCTGAGTGGGTGCTGTTACTTGTGAGGAGGGATTTGTAGAGAGGGCAATGTGCGGTTAGTTTTGAAGCTGTTCCAAAAAGCTGTCACTATTCATATTTCCACTGAACTCTTTCCCTCCAAGTCCCTGTGGGGGATCTTGTTTCTGGAGTCTAATCCCCCATCATGCAGGTGAGTGAAGAGCCCAGAGGCCTAAAGTAGGGAGCCCCTGCAGCTTCCAGGTGCAGCCACCAAGACAGACACTGACAAGCAAAAGGAGGGAGCTTCCTACTGGCCAGCTCAGCAGCAGGTCACTGGGGTCTTTGACCTGAGATTATGTAGTAACATGGTCCATGGTTTCCTGGCTAGATCTCCCAGGGGTAACAGGGAAAAACTTCCTGTCAAATGCCTTCTGCTCCATTTGCTTTCCTGATTAGCCAAATAGCGAGGATTTTATGGTTCCTGGGTTCATTTGTCTTTTTAATGTCTTTTTTTTAAATTCATTTCCCCCAGCTCTTGACTTGCAGGGTAGGACATGTCTTAGTAGCAGTTAGCTGGTTTTGGGGGTAGGAGGAAGTTCCTAGGGCAATTCAGATCCAAGGCCTGGTTGTTTATTTCTCAGAGGCATGCCAACTGTCAGACTGAGCACAGGGACCCCAATGGAGGAGTTAGGGGAAGGGCTGAAGGAGCTGAAGGGGATTGCAACTCCACAGAATCAATAGCAGTATCAACCAACCAGATCCCCCAGAGCTCCCAGGGACTAAACCACCAACCACAGAGTACACATGGAGGGTCCATGGCTCCAGCTGCATATGTAGCAGAGGATGGCCTTATCTGGCATCAACAGAAGGGGAGGCCCTTGGTCCTGTGGAGGCCTGATGCCCCAGTAGAGGGGAATACTAGAGCAGTGAGGTAGGAGTGGATGAGTGGGTGCGGGAAGCACCCTCATAGAAGCAGGGGAAGGGGAATATGATAGGGGGTTTCTGGAGGGGAAACCAGGAAAAGGGATAACATTTGTAATATAAATAAATAAAATAACCAATAAAAAATAAAATTAAGACATCTTAGAAACAGAAAAAATGTATTAAACATCTTTAAAATTACAAAACTATACTGTTTTATAGAAAAAAAATACATGCATGTAAGCCCCAATCCTCTGGAAGGGCAAGCAATATTCATAGTCACTAAGCCATCTCTCCAGTACCCAAGGGAAAAAAACACTATTTAAAAATGTCACAAACCAGGAATAACTTTTACTAACATTTTGGATAGGTTGTTTTCCAAACTTTTCTTTATTTACTAAACATCTTATTTTGAGTTTTGATGAGTAATCTCCAGTTAAAATTTTTCTTTACCCTTGAGAATGCCATACATGTATGTAACAAAATATGATTATACCTATATCCCGTCCCCTCATAAATCTCTCCACCTGCCTCCTCCCAATTTCATGTTTTTTTAAAAAATACTTTAATGAAACAAATTTTTTTCAATATTTTAATGAAACAAAACAAACCAGTAAATGTCCCCATCATGGTACCTCCATCATCAGTACACCAGCTCTCAGTGGCAGCTTCTATGGACGTGTAGGTCTGTCAAGCCTAGAGTTGTTTAAGCAATCTCTGGTTCTTATGTGGTTTTCCCCTAGGTTTTTACTATTGTAATAACGTCTCTAACAAACAGCTTGTCTCATATGTCTCCATAATTGTCCAATTATCCTCTCAGGCCAAATGCTTGGAAATGAGATTACAGAATTAAAACACAGTCATGTTGAATAAACACTCGAGAAAACATGGACCAATTTATACTCTGCAAAGAAGGATTTGAGCAGTGTGTTCCCCAAGCTCTGCCTAACACTGAAAAGAGTTTGGCCTCTGACAGGTGAACCAGATGTGTTTACCAGTTATTGCTAATGCAGTAATTATCCTCCCAAGAAAGCCCTCTCCTCATGATCACAGGATGTAATATGAACTTGGGGTCTATAGACCAATGGGCTCTGTCTGTAGAAACCAGAGGAGGGTTAGTCAGTGTCCTCAACTGTAGCATGAGCATCATTTAAATATGCTGTATAACTGTATGGTTGAGAGGATTGATGAGGTGGTAAAGTAGGGAACAACATCTCCACCATGTTCAAAACACTATGTTTCTCAGTAAATATCTTTTTAGAGGGTCTTTAAGATATCACATGGAGCTCGGTATGGTAAGTGCTTATAATCCCAGCTCTTGGAAGAAAGCTGAAGGCCAGCTTGAACTGTCATGAGACTGAGGGCCAGGAATGTAGCTCAAAAGAGAAGTGTTTGCTTAGCATGTGCAGACTCCAGGTTTCATCCATAGCACTGCAAGAAAAAGAGTCAATTGACCTTACTTGCTTTAAGCAGACCCGCATGTGCTATTGAATACTGCTGAACATAGAGGACCACTATGCACAATCCAAGTTCTTGGAGCAGTTCGGCATACACACTGCATGGGAGTTCCCACTGCCTGTCCTATATATGCACAAACACATACATGTATGCACACATAGTAAATGCATGTTGAATTTGGCTAATGATTAATGGGCACATATAGCCTGTAAGATTTAGCTTCTGGAGAAGTTTGAGCAGATTGAGCAGAAGTTTGAGCTCCTCAATGGAGGAGCAGGAAGAGTAGAAAAGAGATGGGCTTGCCTCAATTTCCCTGAAGGGACACCCGCCATCCAACAACTGGATCATATGTGTGTTTCATCACCTCTCTCTTCTACTCTCTTAGTTCCAGCATCACATCAGTGGAAACAATCCTCTCAATGCAATTCGAACCTGAAAATGCAGCTCAGAAAGCGCTGGGTCAGCTTCCTGGCTTTGGGTGTGGAATGGTCCTTGGGATACTTCCCAGTTTCTTGTCATCTGTTGTGTCTGTAGGCCTGGCCAGGCCTTGAGCCACAAACAAGCCATGCTCCTGAACATGTACGTGTGAGTGGTCCTCTTCCAGATCTAAGCTGGGAGCAGCTCCTGCTCACTTTGTCTTTTGTATTTGGGCCAGGACCCCAATATTTGAAACAGTGCCACCCTCATTTAGGGTGGATCTTCCCACCTCATTTAACCCAATCTAGAACCGCTCACAGATATGCTCAGAGGCTGGTCGAGCATGTGACTCTAGAGCTTGTCTATATTGAGATTCGCCATCATAAGGACCAGTCCTTTAAGACATTCGCCTTTAGGGAATTTTAAATAGGCAAACATTAGCAGTCATAAAACACAAGGACCCAGCTAAATGGATGTCTACAGTCTTATGGATGTATGATAGTGACAGTTTAGGGGCTTCAGGGTGGCATATGCTGCTGTTGGAGGCTGTGTGGTAGGATTTTTTTCCCCATCTGTGACACTGAGAACTTAGAGGATGTTAGGCTGGAACCAGTAGAGTGTGCACGGAAGACAGGGCAAGCTTTTCTGAGTGAGATAACAACACAGAAGGGAATGGAGAGAAGAGCAGTGGCCTTGCTCTGACAACATGGCGGCAGTCCCAGGACTCTGGCCAGCCCCTTGGTTGACAAGCAAGGGAGCCAGTTGGTTCTCCAGTTGATGAAGTCACCCTGAACTCATTTTCTATTGTTTTGAAACTATGAATTCCAACTTCTGCTGCCTAGAGGAGTGTGCAGTGGGCTTGCAGGAGTTAGCCTAGTCTTGTCAATCTTGTCCATACATCTTTACCTTTGTCTTCCTCTGTACTGTGACAAGGGCCACATGAAGAAAGAAAGACAAAGTAATTAAGGGCTGCATCAGAGCCCCCTCCATTCAAGGAAATGGTTGTTGATCCAAACGAGAGGAATGGACATTATCTGACCAATTTCCTTACGTCCTTCTATGTCCTTGATCTTTTCTGGTCTTCTGTTGTCTCAGGCTTAAGGAAAGGTGCTGCCCCTCAAGACATTATGTCTATATTTAAGACAGAATAACACAGAAAAGAAGGATTTTATAGTTTTCCTTTTTCTTTTTTGGTTTTTTCGAGACAGGATTTCTCTGTATAGTTCTGGCTGTCCTGGAACTCACTCTGTAGACCAGGCTGGCCTCAAACTCAGAAATCTGCCTGCCTCTGCCTTCCAAGTGCTGGGATTAAAGGTGTGCACCACCACTGCCCAGCAATTTTATAGTTTTCAAATCCTCCTTTATAAAGCATCAGTTTGCTTAGAATTCCTGTGAAATTTTCTGCTCATGCCTTCTTGGCCATAACTCAGTAATGTGATTGCTTCTGTCAAGCTGAGAAACTAAATGTTTAGGCAGGTGTATTGACACTCCTACCCAATATTTGGGTTCATTCAGTAAGGAGTGGGCGGGTTCTTAGCCACTCAGTGGGCATGTGGCTGATCCCCCACAGCCTCATCAGCATGATATCTTTTTCTAAGATGTTCCTCAAATTTCTGGGCAGAATTGCTTTTGGAAGCCTCTCTCCTTGCCAGGTAGTTAGATGTTTCTAGATCATCCTGTACTGCCTTCTACATTTGACAAGAATAGACTTGCTTGATAAAAGCAAAAGTCAAGTTACAAATACTGGCATCAATTTACTCAGTGTAAAAAGGGTAAAATAAAAATGGTTGCCATTAGACAGCTGAGATAATAGACAGACAGTGTGGGGTATAATGCCTAGCAGATGCTCAGCTTCCAATGAGGCTGGCTTCATTGTTTGCTTCTGATTTTGTAGTGCCCCCTCTTCTTCTTTGGGTTATTAATATAAGTGTTAATAAGCAGTGAGAAATTACCTCTACAGTTCCTGACCCAGAACTCACAGACAAGGATCTCAAGAAACATAACTGTACCCAGGACTCAAGAAACATCTACCTCTGGCTTAATTCAATTTGCAATTTGCTCAGCCAGAAAACTCAGATCTATATAGCAAACCAGACCCAATTAGTTCTGGAGCTGGCTTCATGGATCTGCTTGTTACCCCGTAATAACGTGATCAATACTGCCCACCTGGCATAGTGGCAGAGGTTCTACAACGTGCAGAGGAATTCAGGAGGTTGTCCAGCCTGCAGCATGACACAGGAGACCTTATCCCAGTGTCTACAATGAAACCATGTGAAGATGACCTTCACATGACAGATATTGGGAAAGCACAGACAGGATCGTTCCTCTCCCTCCTTCTTCCGGCCCTCCCTCTATCTCTTCTTCATTACTTCATTTAGACGTGGTCTCTATTTCAAGCTGGCCTCAAACTCACTAGATAGTCAAAGATGACTGTGAACTTCTGACCTCTTAACTCCACCTCCTCAGGACTGGGGTTGCAGATGGACAGCATCCTAGACTGATTTATGCAGTGCTAAGGGTGGAGCCCAGGGCTTCATGCATGCTAGGCAGGTACTGTTCAAAATGAGCTACACTTCAGCTGCCCCCTTTTTAGTGTGGAATATAGACTCAACTAGTAGTCTTATTTGGATTTCAGCACTTGATTGTCTCTGTGAGTTGACGCACATTATTTGATAATCTTCTACCCTTTCCAGGTAAAACATGTTGAATAAGAAGAGAACTTTTGTGAAATCATGTGATACAACTCATGCCTCCCCAAGGGTTTATACAATGGCAGCACTTGCTGGGAGAAAAAGAGAATGATGGAGGGACAGGCAGGGAATGTTTCTTCAGTGGTAGAGCTGCCCACTTATATACCTGTAACTAAGCCCTCTGAAACTCATTGCTTCAGCAACCTCCACTTGGTGAGTATCATCTCTTTGTTTCTGGATTGTCCTGTGCTCAGAAGATGCTCACACAGTACTGTCCTCTACAGGTATTCCTACTTTGGGGGTGGGGTTGGAAGGCGGCCATCCAGCCCAGAGCACAGAGTTCAGAATCAATCATTGTGAGGTACATAGTGACAAGGGGGATGAATCGAGTTTAGAAGGATGAATCATTTCATTCACAGAAGAAATGTACAAGTCAGAGCTGGTGATTGATGGACAGCTAAGAGTCCTTTGAAGTTACAGAGAATGCAAGCTATTTCCATCGTGTATGTGTATGTGTGTGTGTGTGTGTGTGTGTGCACATGCACTCACTCATACCACTTGGGCACATGCTTCAGGGTGAGTTATTAGTGTGTGTATAAGTGTCTTTCCATGCTTGCATGTGTGTACATGAACATACATGTTTCTGGAAGTTAGCAGGCAAGGAAGAGAGAGATGAAATCCAACCGGATTTTCCCCTCTGTCTTTTTTCTTTGATGCGGGCTCTGCGAGGGCCCCTTTGATGCTTGGCTTCTGATCCCGTTGATGAGTTGCAGGTGGCTTATAGAAGAGTTATGTGCTCCTCTGCCCTTTCTCTGTTGCATAGTTTGCCAGCAGTGGAGTTTTAAATTTAATTTTTTTTCAGGGCCGATTTATGAAAACAAAACATGACAGGTACATTTCACATCTTTATTTGGGGTAGTGGGATGACCTTCCTTGGTTTAAGTGAACGCACTCAGGTAGCTATCAAACATTTAGGGTTGTGTATAGGAAGAAGAGGAGTCTGGAGATGACCATGAAAGTCACTCAGGCACCAGGAATCATTTACAGATGCCTAGCTGTGTGCTCCCCATAAACTGTGGCTGGAAACAACAAGGCAACAATGACTCAAAGCTTTCCTGAGGAGAGGGATGCTATTTTTGTGATTCCAGGAAACCATCCCACGCATGACCCCATCCTATACTTCTCATGTGCTTTAGTGGAAAAGAATCAAGGAAGCCGAGTTGAATTCTTTAGGGCAGGGATGGTGGCTGAATTGGCTAGTGTACTAACCCTGAACTTGAAGTTTCTCCAGCTGTATTGTTAGATTATTACAGTATAGCCACTGAAAATATTTGCTCAACAATAGTTTTTGTATGTCTGTATATGTTCATGTGTGTGCACATATGTGTGTGCACATATGTGTGTGCACATATGTGTGTGCACATATGGAGGCCAGAGGTGTCTTCTTCAATCACTCTTTACCTTGTTTTTTGAGACAGGTTTCCTCACTGAACCTGGAGCTTGCCAATTAGGCCAGTGGGCTCCATGACCCACAGTCTCTGTTTCACCACGACTTCGATTATAATTTTGTGTGACACAGCTTGCCCTTTTTATGTCAGTTCTGGGGATGCGAACTCAGGTCTTTGTGCTGGTGTGGAAATCACTTTACCAACAGAGCTATCTCCTCAGCTCTTAATTTCTTTATGCTTTTAAAGTTGAAATCAATGTATGTTTTCCCAGATTACAGCTTTTGTATACTCTGAGCCCAAACCCATAGTTCCTGGGTTGTCATGGGTGGCTAAATATTTTGTTTGGATTGGCTCTTTGTGGTACAGTCACCTCTAGTGACAGAGCTGCCCACTGTCTGTGCTGTTCCGTACAGAGCAGCCAGGCACATCTAACACTGAGCATTTTCAATTGAATGTTAATGAATTCCAATTGCACGCGTGGCTAGTGCCTAATTTGTTGGACAGAGCAGCCTTGGAACATTGTCTGGGGAGATGTTATAGGCTCCACATGTCTGCACTTGGCTGTGTCATATAGAAGAGACAAGTGTCTCTTTTTGGTCATGCGAATGTGTTGAGCCACAAACTGTTTCTCCAGCCTGACCAAGTGTCATAGTTATAAAGTTTCATTCTGCTAGGTAACAAGGAGTCATCACTCATGGCCCTGCCTTGTTACTCTGCACCCAGAAGCTCAGCATTCTGTGTCCCTCTTATAAACTGTGCAGAAGTTGTACCATGAGGCTTTTGCAAGCTCCCATGTCAGCTCACAAGAAGCCAGGAAACAAGGCAGAAAGACCAGAGCCAGGGCCAGTGAACATTCCTGAGGCGCTCGGCATGCTGCCTCTATCTGCCTTCCTAAAATGGAAGTTTCTGGATATGTCAAGCGATACAGACTCACGTGGTATTTTTCTGAGGCAAGACCTGTGGGAAGACACATGATGTTTGGAGAAAGTATAAATAGGATTCAATGGACAGTGATGAAGCACTTGCTTGCATAGATGGTTTTACAATGCTCATTGGTCTTGTGTCTTCATCTTTGCTGATCTTTACTTCATTGAGAGAGGCATGGCAGACAACTTCTCCTGGAATCCTGGATGGTCCTGGTCGCTCCAGCTTACTTGTGCCAGTTTGGTGGAATCCTGGCTGTTTCTGCTGGATTGTGCCACTGCTGCTGATTCGTGTTGTGTTTAGTAGCCTGACACTATTGAACTGGACTGCTGGTATCCTGACAAACAGAGACTGCAATTGCCCCAAGGAACTCGTAAACAGGTCTGTATCCTTTGTCCTATTTATTATCTTTTCTCTCCTACATTTGGATGTTGGGCTAAGGGGTTGGGAGTTGAAGTGCTTGTGAACTCTAATTAAAAGTAAGTTTTAGAAAGTCAAAGCCTATGCTTCTCATGTCATTTTAGAAACTCCATTGTCCAGGTCCCACAATGCCATTCATTTCCTGTTGTCAACTTCTAATCCCCATGAAGGGGCCTGTCTCTGGTCTCTGATACACAGTGAGGATTGTGTTGTGCTCCCAACCTCTTTGGGGGGTGTGTGCTATTGCATTGTTCTAGTTTCTTTTTTGTTATTGTGATAAAACAGTCTGACTGAAGGCAACAAAGGGGAGGAAAGGGACTATTTGGCTTATATTTCTAGATTGCATTCCGAGTTAGGGCAGGAACTTGAAGTAGACACCAGGGAATCTGGCTTGTTCACAGGTTAATGCTTAGTTAGCTTCCTTATTCATCTCAGGCTCATGTTACTAGGGGATGGTGCCACCCTTAGTGGGCTGGGCCTTCCTTCATCTTAAATTGCCCATGGACCAATCTGATCTAGGCAATCCCTCAACTCAGGCTTCTTTCTCAGATGACTTTAGGCTCTATTAGTTTGACAATTAAAGCTACCTAGGAAAGGGGAGAATATGGTTTTGCACCCAAGAGACTCACTGACATGATTGACATCATGGTAGTATTAGAAGGTGGGGCTTTTAAGAGAGAGTTTGAGTAATAGAGACTATAAGTTCTCAGTAATTCAAGATTTGTTTTGCTTTCTAATCGGTTGTTATAAAACATGTTTACTTCCTTCTTGCTCTTCTCGATGGTTCTGCTTGCCTGTCTGCTTTCTGTCATGCAATGAGGTAGTGTGAGAGGCTCATTTAGACTTCTCAGCCTACAGAGCCACAAGCTAGAATTCTATGTGTATATTTATGTATATGTACAAATATAAATGTTCATGTGTTCATATGTGTGCAGGTACATGTATGAATAGGTATGTATTCATATGTGTGGAGGCCCGACTGGGGTCAACCTTAGGTGCTGTCCTCAGGTACCAGTCACCTTTTTTCCCCTTCACATAGAATCCAGGGTTTGAACTCAGTCCTCATAATTGCAAGGCTTTTACAAACTGAGCCATCGCTCTATCTCCTATACCCTGCAATTGTTATGTATCTACTCAGCCTCGGGCATTCTGTTACAGCAATGGAACATGAGTTCAAAATAGGGATAAACATAAGCATGCTTCTGAGGTTGGATCCGGGGGCAGATCTTGCCAAAGTGAGGCTATCTCCCCATCCCATTAGGCATAAGAGACTATAGCTTCTTGTTCATTATCTGACGTTGACAAAGCTTTCTTCCAATAGTCAGCTCTGTTCCTGTGAACTGCTACACAGCTGAAAAGTGTGTGTAGCAGCTTTGAAAAAGCAAAGTCACGACCAAGGGACAGCATGGTCACCTGAGCTGCCTAACATCACAACAAAAGGACAGCATGGTCACCTGAGCTGTCAATTAAATCTTTTTTCTCCACTCTGCCAATTCTGGGATGCAGTAAGGTTTGCATTCATGAGGCTCCATATTATCTGGATCTAGCAATAGGACAGAGGACAGGTATAGTGTGCAATAATGACTGTTCTACTGTCAGTGGATGGGTAGAGTGTCCCCCGGGAAGTGAGGGTTTCTTCTACAAAGGAGCAGGAGGGAGGCAGAGATGAGATGAGCCATTGCAGGTTGAGGGATGAGTAACATGCAGGGGTGGGGTCTGGTTCCAACAGGGCCTGCGATAAGAGGGTAAATACTTGGGGTACAGTTGGCAGAGAAGTTTTGGATTCTTCCACAGGCAATTCTAAATGAAAAAGGAATTCATTTTTTAAAAATAATAATTTGCCTTTATTCTTGAGAATTTTATACATGCAGCAATGAAACATGATTATATTTAGTCCCCATCCTACCCGTTCCTCCCAGATTCCCCCAATAAAGCCTCCTTAAAATTATTTTATTCTTTTAATAAGCCACTATATCAAAGTTAGTCCTACCCATGTATATGTGGATATGGAGTCATCCCCTGGAGTGTGGGAAACCTACCATTGGCCAGACATTAAAAAAGAAAATGATTCTCCCTCCCTCAGCTGCTCAGCTGTCAATATCTCCTTAGTAGGGGATGAATAAGCACACGTGTGTACACGTGTGATCTTACAGAGATCTATCAGAGTGTTACATTGTCTCCACCACACTCAGATGTTCACAGAAATAGATTTTCCTGAGTTGGCTTGTTGCAGATATGAGACCCGGGTCTTGGGAATTATAAGCACCAGAAGGGACCTGGTGTAGTTCAGTTTGGTAATGTTGACCTGTGTCAGTATTTGAACTTTTTTTCTGGGATTGATGCTGTCTTTCCTATTTCTGTTGCTCCTTCCTTTCTTCTTATCTACCTTCCTAATTATCTTCCTTCCTTCTTTCCTTCCTTCCTTCCTTCCTCCCTTCCTTCCTTCTTTCCTTCCGTGTGTGTGTGTGTGTGTGTGTGTGTGTGTGTGTGTGTGTTCGAGAGTTTAGGGAAGTGCAGCTTTGGAGTTCTGGAAAGCAGAGGGGCATGGCCTCTCTCATCTCCAGGGCATCCCTCACTAGCTCCGTCTACAATGAGCCAGGGTTATCATGTGTGAGGCTGATGTAGGAACCATTCAAGTGTTCAAACAGTGGGGAGTGCTGGTACTCACTGCTGCATATATAGGTTCCTACCTTAATTTATTTGTATTTTAAATTTAAAGAATTTCTTTAGCCTTGGACTCACTATGGAGTGAAGATGATCTTTAATTCCGTCACCCTCCTTTCTCTACCTCTCAAGCATTAGGATTATTGCATGTAACCACCATGTTTATGCAGCGACAGGTATCAAACTGAAGGTTTTTTTCGTGCTGTTGACTGAGCCACATTGTCATCCTGAGTCTTCACCTTTTAAATCTGACATCAAAACTGTCTTTAATATTGGGACTTCTGTTGAGACATCAGGACTGCTGAGCTTACTCACTAAGACCTTGTAGGACATGTCAGTAGGCACGAATAAAGATGAGACCTGCAGCTAGTGGGGGACATCCCTTCTTAGCGAACAATTGTTCCTAGCACTCTCTATGATGAACAGTATGACCAAAAGCAACTTGGAGAATTTATTTACAGGATCATTTCATCTTATATCATATAGTCCACCATGAAAGGAAGAAGGAAGGGCCTCAAAGCTGAAACTGAAACAAAACACACTGCTCATTGGCTCGTTCCCCATGAGCTCTCCATTTGCTTTGTTGTATACCCACCTGCCTGAGGATGGTACCACCCACAATTTACTGGCATTCCCACATCAATCACCAACCAAGAAAACACCTCAGAGACAAGCCCACCAGCTAGTCCCATGGAAATGATTTCTGAGTTGAGGTTGGTTCCCAGATGGCCCTTGTATTGACAAATAATAAGAAAAACAAAAATCAAACCCTTCACATCACAGTGGGGTCCAATCTGCCACACCATTAACTGTGCTTACTCTTTGATGGTCTCTATCCAAGTGCAGATGCATTGGGCACTGGTCATAAGCACAAAACTTTTGAGGGAACAGTTCAGTCCTTCTGGAGACTTATGGGTTTCTACTATCAAACCCTTGGGGACACTTCTGGATGCAGTGTCTTGCTCTTGTTGCCTCCATTTCTATCTAAATGTTTCTAACCTGCCTGTATCTTCCAGAGAGGAGTGGGCTACCTTGCACTTGATATCAGCCCTCAGTGTCTTTGCCCTACAAGTGCTGGGAAGAGCTCACTATCCTGTCTTCCTACCTTCATTCCAAGTATGCTCAGCCACATTATGATGGTCCTTTCTCTCTGGATAATGTTGGGTTTTCAAGCTCCTTATTAAAGCAGGATCAGTTTTGACATTGCTCTATTGAACCCCCCCCCCCCCCGCAAGCCCTGTGAGCCATCATCTGGAAGCCCAGAGGCAGGGAGTGCCAAATAGAAAGAACTGTATTAGAAATTATCTTTTTAAAAAAGTCCTTCTCAGCTGCCTATCAAAATTCATGCATACGCATACAGCATTTTGAAGCCATCTTTTTTTCTTCCCTTGATTTTGATGGAATGATTTGTATGAATGTTAGCCATTGTGGGTGAATGTAATTTGTTATATTTTACTAATTATTGGAATGTCATGTTCTGTAGCTGTAATGTTGGTAGCAGAGCTATCCTAAAGGAGTAGAAATTAGTGAAGTCTCACCAAGCAGGGACAGAGAAAGGCTATTTATTCATGGTGTGCTGAGGCAAGGGAGTCAGTCACTGTCACTTGCATTGAAGAGATAGACCCAGAAGCAGGCACGGGAGTGGGCAATGTCTACAGAGTAAAGGAGGAAGATTTCACATATCCCCAGGTTAGAGGATTCTAGCCTGGGGAAGATGGAATAAGCTAACTACAGCCTATGGAACTGGTTAGGGGAACATATTTTACTTTCTTTACTTTTGTCCTAAGCTAGCAGCAGGGACTATAATTAGGGGAGTTGTCACTCTATTACTCAAACACTGGCAATCTGAGACCTGTTACTATGGGATTCTTTGGCTTCTTAGAGCCATAATTAGAGACAGTATTTTGATGACTAGAGAGCAGGCTAGCTGCCTACACCTAGATGACAGGTTTCTAGGAGAGTTGTTATAGATGCAGTTGTTATAGATCAGTGTTCTGTTTTGATGTACAGCTTCTCTAGGACATATCTAGTCTCTTGGGCTCTTGTTGAAGTCCTTCCTTGCCCTTACCTTTGCATCTGGTACCTCTAGATGAACTGATCTGAGAACAGAAAAAGCATCTTGCATGGTCCTACACTCAGGAGGTCTCAAGGCAATGGGACATCTCCATGTACTCAGGTACCACAGTGTTCTTTCTGTCCTGACCACATTGTTCTCAGGATGCAGGTTCACTAATGCCTCTGCTTTCTGTTGCCATTAAAAAAATGGAGGGCTGGGTAGATGACTTGGTCAGTAAAGGATGCTGACCCAAGTCCATAAAAAGCCAGGTGTTGGGAATATGCCATAATCTCAGTTGTGCTGGGATACATGCCTGTAATCTCAGTGGTGCTGGGATACATGCCTGTAATCTCAGTGGTGCTGGGATACATGCCTGTAATCTCAGTGGTGCTGGGATACATGCCTGTAATCTCAGTGGTGCTACAATACATGTCTGTAATCTCAGTGGTAGGAAGGTGCATGCCTGTAATCTCAGTGGTGCTGGGATACATGCCTGTAATCTCAGTGGTGCTGGGATACATGCCTGTAATCTTAGTGGTGCTGGGATACATGCCTGTAATCTCAGTGGTGCTGGGGTATATGCCTGTAATCTCAGTGGTGCTACAATACATGTCTGTAATCTCAGTGGTAGGAAGGTGCATGCCTGTAATCTCAGTGGTGTTGGGATACATGCCTGTAATCTCAGTGGTGCTGGGGTACATGCCTGTAATCTCAGTGGTGCTGGGATACATGCCTGTAATCTCAGTGGTGCTGGAATATATGCCTGTAATCTCAGTGTTAGGGAGGAGATAGGCTTGCCCAATCAGTAAGCTCTAGGTTGGGTGAGATACTCTGCTTCAAAAATAAGGCAGAAAGCAGTTGAGGAAGACACTTAATGTGGGCCCCTGGCCTCCACATGTGTGCATGTCTCAGGTATAAATGCACAGACACATGAATATATATTTTGAGAATAAATAAATAAATCTAGACCAAAAACTGCATGTGTGCTTCAGAAAGTGTCACAACCCAGACACTGAAGGTGACCTGTCTCCCAACTGCACTTGTCCTTCTTGAGCCTCCACAGTATCCTGCACAGGTGTCTGCCTTAATTGTATGTGTGTTGTAAATGTGTGTATAAAACCCTTCAATAATAAAAAAAAACAGCAAATGGAGCAGATTGAGTGTAGACTTTTATCTTTCCTGTTATTATATAACCCAAATAGGACCATATTTACATTGTACTGTATCTTCTCTTGAGGAAGATACAGTACAATTTAACATAATTTTCTAGAAATTTCCCGTTATTTGTATCTAGAGAGCAGCACATTTTTGTCATTGTCGTCGTCATCGTCATCGTCATCATCATCATCACCATCAACCTTTTTCTTTTTATTGTCCTGAGACAGGGTCTCATGTAGCCTAGGCTGGTCTTGAACTTGCTATGTAGCCAAGGATGGCCTTGACCTTTTGATCCTCTTGTTTTCCACCTGCTAAGTACTAAGGTTAGAGATCCATACCAGCATGCCCAGTTTGAGTGGTGCTGGGTGTACAATCTAGAGCTTTATGCATGCTGGGCAAGCTCTCTACCAACGAAGCCACACCCCAGCCTCACGTCTTTTTAAAAACATGATTTCAAAGCAGTCCATTCTTATGCCACAAACAATCTAATTTGTCTTCTCTCTAAAAATGTATGTGTGCATGCATTCTTGCATGTGTGCATGCATGCGTGCGTGCATGCTTAAGAATATGAATGTTAGTGAGCATGCATACACAGGCCAGAGGTTAAACCTCAGGTGTGATTTCTCATGGGCCATCCATTTTTATCTATTTTTAATTTATTATTTAGTGTGCATGTGTGTGTGTACATACGTGCCATGGTACATATGCGAAAGTCAAAGGACAACTTGTATAGTAGGTTTTCTCCTCCCATCATGTGGGTCCTGAGGTTCAAACTAAGTTCATTGATCTTGATGACTAACACCTTCACCAGCTGTGCCAGCTCTCTCATCCCTGCCTTACTTTTTGAGACAGGACCTTTCACTACTGTGGAGCTCACCAAGTAGGCTAGACTGGTTGGCCATTGACCTCCAAGAACCCACCTGTTTCTGTCTCCCCAGTTCTAGGATTGTAATTACACAGCATTGCACCCAGTTTTTAAAATGTTGGTTCTGGGGATCAAGCTCATGTCTTTATGCTTACAGTTCAAACACTTTATTGATTGTAGTCACACAGTGTCTTCCTCTCCAGCCCCAGTGGCTTTTTGATCCTACTTGTCCTTTGGGTTTCCTAGTTAGCATCTCCAAGGTCTGGCTTACTTCTTCCCTGGTAGGACATGGTCAGCTTCTTTGTCTGGAGTCTCAAGCACAGACTTGAAGGTTAGGGCAGAAGAACAGATAAAATATGGGTCTTAGCAATACGTGTCCAGGTAGGTGCCCTAGCTCTGGTGACCATGGGTCCTTAGAGTTCTCTCATGCCTGTTGGGGCTCATCTTCCAAATTTCTACTCATAATTTGTGTCCTAGTTTCATTTATGTAATGTGATAAAACACACTGACAAAAGCAACACAGGACAGGAAGAGTTTATCTGGCTTACAACTTCAGCTTCCAGTCCACCACTTTGGAGAAATTAAGGCAGACACTCAAGCAGCTAATCTCAATGGATCCACAGTCAAAAGCAGAGAGAAATGAATGAAGCAATGCTTCCAACTGGCTTTCTTCCATCTCATATACTTCAAGACCCCCTGCCTAGGGAATGTTGTCACCCACAATGGGCTAGGCCCTCCTACAACAATTAACAATCAAGACAATCCCACACAGCCATACCTCCAAACCTACCTGATAAGGGCAATCCTCACTGAGGCTCTCTCCCCAGGTGATTTTGTAGCAAGTTGGCATTTATGTTATTGTTATTTTTATGTATACTGTCACTGTCTTCAGACACACCAGAAAAGGGCATCAGATCCCATAACAGATGGTTGTGAGCCGCCATGTGGTTGCTGGGAATTGAACTCCGGACCTCTGGAAGAGCAGCCAGTCCTCTTTACCTCTGAGCCATCTCTCCAGCACCCCCCTTTAAAAAGTAATTTATTTTTTTATGTACATTGGTGTGAGGGTGCTAGATCCATTAAAACTAGAGTTACAGACAGTTGCTATGTGGGTACTGAGAATTGAACCTGGGTCCTTTGGAAGAGCAGCCAGTGCTCTTAACCACTGACCCATCTCTTCAGACCCTGCAATTTAAAACTAATCATCACATCTACATCTTTGGACAGTAGGGCAAGGGTCCCATCTGTAGGAGACATCGAATAAAGCTGATGAAACACGGACTAATGCATCCCAGGCAGCTACAGAGAAGGTAGGGATTGGTCTCTGCCATGGTCAGTTTTGCTCCTCAGTGGTGGACAAGTCTTTCTCACCCTTCAGTTTTTAAACTTACCATGTATTTGGACTGGACACTGCTGGCTGCTGGTTGCAACTAGTTCTATTGAAAGGGCTGCTTGTTCACATGTACACATGTAGGTGTATGTATAAGTGTGCACATGCCATGATTCACATGTGGAGGGCAGATGACAATCTGCTGGTGTCAGTTCTCTCTTCCACCATACGGATCCTGGGGACTAAACTCAGATCATCAGGCTTGGTGGGAAGCCCCTTTACTCTTTGAGCCATCTTGCTGGCCCAGGAATTTCCTCTTTACAACAATGCCTTGTTTTACAGTGTTGAAAGGTTAGCACATGTGTGACTTTACTCTACCCTGTAATGGTGTAGCCAGGAAAAAGTGACAGGGCAGCAGCCATATTTACCATTTAACAACTGAAAAGCAGCCCAGATGAGCTAAGGGACTTGGTCAAGGTTCTGCTCAGTTTGAGGTAGGACTGAGCTTAGAACTTAGATCTCATAGCTCGTTCTTTACATCTCTGGTGCTTCTATTCTTACTTTTAAAAGAAGATTTATTTTTATTATTTCTGTTATTTACATGTATGTGAATGTGCATATGTGGCTGCCTGAGGAGGCCAGAAGAGGGTGTCAGATCTCAGGAGCTAGAGTGACAGGCATTTATGAGCTCTCCAACGTGGGTGTTGCCCAACATGAGCAGCAAGCAAGCATGCCTAACCACTGAGCCATCTCTCCAGTCTCCTTCTTGCTTTGGTTCATAATCTTTGTTCTCAGGGATTAGGTATTTGTTTTCTTTTCATATTAATTCCTTCTTAGTACCACTTGGTGATGACAAATCTTCATTGCCAACTTGTATATGGAGCTTCGAATAACCATGGAAACATGTTCCTACAGCTGTGTATGAAGGATTCCGGAGAGGGTTAATTGGAGTGGGAAGACTCACCTTGAATGTGCACAGTACCATTCCATGGGCTGGGGGTCCATCAGTGAATAACTGCTTTTTGACTGTGAACACAATGTGACCAGCCAGCTCACACTCCTGATGCTATGCCTTCCTCTACTACTAGTGACCATACCCTTAGACTGTGAGCCCAAATAAATCCTTCCTCCCATAGGCTTTCTTTGTTGAGCATTTTGCTGCAGCAATGAGTAAACTAAGTAATAGATACTCATACAATAAATGTTGATTATTTGATTAATAAGACATGCTGGAAAGCCACATACAAGTTATCTAAATATCACAACAATTAGAAGGTATAATTTATCATAGTTATGTAAAAGGCGCCCCAGTACACTAGAAATGGATTGCTTTACCATTGCTTGGAAGACAAGGATCACTGACAGAAAAATGTAAAATTTACTCAATAGTGTATGGTTACCCTACTTTGTGTCTTGTAAAGCTTGCCAATTACTTCTATACCTATGATCTCCTGTGGTCTTCAGGAAACCTGTCTGAGGTGCCCTGTGCAAGTAGCAGTATCAAGGGCAGAAGTTGGAGTATTTCTGTCTCCCCATTAGCTTTGGAATAGAATTGCCAAGAGAAGTATAGCATGGTCAGCTTATGAGTGCAACCATGCTCTGTTTATATAGAGATGAAGCAGGGCACGATTGCCTCCAGCAGTGGATGGGTGTTGGTCACTGTGTCCACCCAGCAGCTAACATGGGATAGCTATCTGGAACATGCCTGGTCTTGTGCACTGTACAGATTTCAGTTCCACTCCACAAAGGGGAGATAGAGCAGTGGGCTAGGCTGGTTGACATGAGATGTACAGGCTTAGACAACACAAATGGGTGCACAGTCTTTAAAGTGAACAGGTTGAGACATTACTACTCAGGCAAAATCACCAAGCACAGGCTATGGGAATTCTCTGTCTCTAGGCCAGATGGCCGTCCTGTGGGGTCGGAAGGGGAACAAAAGCCTGACTGCACAGTGAGACTGCCTTCCTCAACAAGGAAGAGAAGGCATCACTGAAATGCAAGTTTGCACAGATCCAGGCCCTTGGATACTCACTATTCCATTTGAACCTCCAAATAAGAGAGCTTATGTCTCCCATGTGCTATAGATAGGTCCAGTCAGCAGTTCCAGAGACAAGTCTGGAGTTAGGACAGTAAGATGATGGATCCTGTTTTAGGGTCCTTAATAAGGGAACTCTGCAGCTTATTGTTAGATTCAGCTATGACTTCTAGGTTCAGGATGGAACCAAGTCACCAGGATGCTGCCTATTCCTCTGGGATGCTAGGATACTGCCTGGTCCTCAGGGATGCTAGGATGCTGCCTGGTCCTCAGGGATGCTAGGATGCTGCCTGGTCCTTGAATACGATATGATACTTCCTGGCTCTCAAGGATGCTGGGATGCTCCCTGGACCTTAGGGATGATAGGATGCTGCCTGGTCCTCAGAGTTTCAGGTTGTCTGTTTGCCTGCGTAAGCAGGTTAGCTGCTTTCCCTCTCCTTGGCAATGTACCACTCATGCCAGATTACTGAATGCACAGAGTTTATTGATGTTTCATGAAAAATGGAAGGTAATTACACCCCAGGCCCCAAACACTTCAATTCTCAGCTGTTCTTGTGCCTAGAGTTCCACTAAGCACTTTTCTCTGTGGGGAATGTCTGATTCATCTGCTGTAAGCCCCATATAGGAGTCTCTGTCTCCATTGCAGGCACTGATAGTGCCTCTATATTCCTTTCTTTTACTTGTGAGGCTTCATATTTTTTCCTTATTTTGATTTTTAAAACAATCCATTTCTCCTCTTTTGTAAACTTTCTCTTTATAAACTGTACTTTGGAAAGCTGGAGTCTTACAGCTTTTACACATGCTTTCTGAAAGAGATCCCTCTCAAGGGTTGAATTCTTTCTCAATGTAGGTACAGCTAAATCTTATTTCATGTATCACTTTACATCCCTTCTTCTGAGTATTCCCATTTTACAGACAAGCAAACCAAGGCTCCAATAGTTTTATGAGCATCCAAACCATGGACTCATTTTGAGGATTGTCCCTTCTTTATATTTTCTTCAAGAGATTTCAATGTTGAGTGTGTTTTGTGACTCTATTGAGCTGAATACTGTTTTATTTTTATAAGTAAAATTTATAAGTGATTATCTCACAGGACACTTTCTACTTACTGGCTATAGCACAGAATTCAAGAAGCGGTGTCTCGATGCTAAAAAGGTACAAGGTCTGCAGCAGCCATGGTTAGCAGAGCTAACTCAGGTTTTTTATATTCCTTGTAAAAAATAATTGTCTCGTTTATTTTCACCTTTACCATCCAGTCCTGTTGCCAAGGTCAAGTTCAGGATGCCAATGCATTGCACTGGCACCAAGTTGTCTACTCCAAGAATAATTCTCATCATGCAGACAGAACAAGGTACCCAGGCCAGTGTTCTGTCAGTTGGCCATCAAAGATGAGGAGGTCGGAGGATGGGAATGAGCGAGATAAAGGTTCATCCTCGAGTAAAGTGCAAGATGGATCAATGCTCAGTCACACTGGAAGGATGTCACACGTGTTCGATGGACACCGAGAGGCCTTCTTATTAAGGGGAGTCTAATTTCTAGCAGAATTCAATCTTAGCAAATCTACTCAGCACTGAATTAAATCGTAACCTTTTCCTCCCTAGCCAGGTAAACATTTCTTCTTCAGCGGTCAGCCTGCTGTCAGGAGGCAATGACTAAGTGCAAGAAAATCCTCACAGACAAGTTTTGCTCCAATGCACAAATTACATCACGGGATAATAACTGGGAGAGGATGTACGGTGGCAGGTCATTGATTTATGAGGCCAGCTTAGGAGAAGGAAATGAAGACAAAGGATCTTCGGAGGTTGATTATACGTGTTTAGCAAAGATGAATGAATGGCTGTCACTAATTAGGTTTTCTTATTCAGCTGTTATTTACTCGATGAGGTACAGCCTCAGATACTAAAGAGACTACAGTGCACACGGCACTGCTCATCTTTAAGGGGCTCTGAACAGATGAGTGTATTCAACGTGGCTTCACAGTTTAGGCTGTAAGTGAAGCAAAACCCAAGATGCTACAAGGGCAGAGATCTCTGTCTTGATGTTTGTGGTAGTTTGAATATACTTGGGCCACCGGAAGTGACACTATTAGGAGCTGTGGCCTTGTTGGAGGAATTGCATCACTGTGGGGGTGGATTTTGAGGTCCTATGCTTAAGCTCTTCCCAGGGTAGAAGAGACTCCTCCTAACTGCCTGCAGAAGACAGTCTACGCCTGGCTGCCTTAGGATCAAGACGTAGAACTCACAGCTCCTTCCTGCTCCAGAACCATGTCTGTCTGCTTCCTGACATGATGATAATAGACTGAACTGCTGAAACTGTAAGCCAGCCCAATTAAATGTTCTCCTTGATAAGAGTTGCCTTGGTCATGGTGTCTGTACACAGCAATAAAACCCACACTAAGACAATGGTCAAGGAGAGTCTTGACCAATGGTCAAGAACTTTATTGCTAGGGGCAAGCCTACTATGATTATCTTGCTAACTGGACATAGTATTGGATTACTTTCTGAAGGTCTATTGCTATGCACATAGATTCAGGTAACTCTCATAGCCCACGAGAGAAGCTTATTTGTGCAGTGGTTGGCAGTCAGTTCAGAGACTCACAACCAGTCAAATTGTAGACAGCATCTGTGGGATACTCAGTCACAAAAGGGACTTCTGTGTCACACCTCCTCCATCTAAGGCTTACTCAGGGAGCTGTGGTTGCCTGCACAAGGTCCATGGAAGATCAAGTCAGTTAACATCCTGTCCTGAATTGGGGAGAAGCACAGCAGCTTCCAACTATTGACAGTTGATGACTGCTAGTTGGGGTAGAGTCAGTTATCTTTAGGGTGTGCTCCTCCCATGGCAGGTTTCCCATGTGTTACTTGATGGCCCCATATCCATGCATGTAGGGTGCACTAGTTGAACTAAGTGGGTTATTTAACACAGGAGAAGACATGCATTTAGGAGGGAGTATGGAGAGAATAAGAGAAGGCAAGTGCAAGGGAATATGAAATTCATTGTATGAATGAACAAAACTCATGAAGTAATTCTCAAAGAATAAATAAAAATGTCATACAAAGAGCTCCTCTGAGCTAGTATATGTACCAGGCCAAGGGAGAGTTAGAAGTACCTAGCCCAGTAAAGAAAGCAAGCAAGGTCAGAGGTTGGAAGAGGACTAGCGGGCAAGAACAAGCAAGTATGGATGGGAGAGGAGTTGTATTTGTCAGAGTTCTCTAGAGGAGCTGAAGAGTGACTTTCTATCACAAAGAGGATTTGTTACATTGGCTTACATGATATGGTCTGGGCAATCAAACAATGGCCAGTTACACACTGTAGGGGCTAAAAACAGGGTAGCTGGAAGTCTTAGAAACTAGTATCCAGTGCTGAAGGCCTAGAGGATTCCAGCAGCATCAGCATCAGCACCATCATCATCATCATCATCATCATCAGCAGCAGCAGCAGCAGCAGTGATAGATGCTGTCACCAACAAGAAGTGAAGGCAAGCAGGCATAGTGTTGCATTTTCATTGAGTTTCTTTATAACTGGGCACCCATCAGACCTAAGGGAAGGCTTTCCCTCATCAGTTATTCCTGGAAATTCCTGGAAATACCTTCCACGGAATCATCCAGAAGAATGTCTCATAACTGATTTCAGACCCCACCTAGTTGACCCTTGAGAATAATCACTGCAGGAGAGAAAAATATTTAAATTTTAACCATGTCAAGATTTAAGTGTTCTGGGAATATCTAAATCACAATGTGCCAGAAGAGAAAACAGATCTTATGTCTAGGGATGAAGAGGTGAAATGTATGCTGACAGTCAGAGCTACTCAATACCTCGAGCCTGGAACTGGAATTCCGTTGAAGTGAGTGTCCAGGTGTGTGGTCAGAGATGAATGAACTATTGTGACTGGCACACAGGTCAAGAATGGACCATCTTACCATCTCTTCTCTCCGTTGTCCACATCAGTTTCTCCTCTTTATTCTCTGGAATCTCTGCAGTGTGAAATTCCATCCACCTTCTTGTTTTCCATGTGAAAACATCTTGACAGTGCTTTTGTTTATCACAGCATATACTGCTAGATTGACACAGATGAGGGGTGCAGCTTCTCCAAGATGCAGAGTGGGTCTCACTTCCCTCTAAAGCTGGAGTTTTGCAGCTTCTGCTCAGCACGCTAAATATGATCAGAAAACAATAAGAATCCACATGCATACTGTGTTTAACAAATTTGTCTTCTATGAAAACCTTTGAGTTAGTAGCATTTGGAAGTGAGAAAACTTAGATGAAGATTTTTTTAAAAGCACAAACAAGCATAATTAAAAATAAACTATATCTTAAACACACACACACACACACACACACACACACACACACACACACACCTAGGAGATATAGAGCCATGATTTCTGCATGTTTGAAAGCTCCTAAGCAGCATTTTCTCTGTTTGAAGAACCTGGCTGTCCAGTTTCACACACTATTTCCTGACCCCTTACTCGTCCTAATTACTGGACTCTCACACACAGTGGGAAAGGGAGATGGTGTCATTAGCTGATCTTTCCCTACTGGTTGTATAGGATAAGAGTCCCCTGCGAAATGAGTTACCTCCTTCCTCAAAGTCCTGTGGGATTTGAATGTTGGGGTCTGTTATTGGGAAGTGAATGTTTTTGTAATGCTGTTTTAAATTCCGTGACTGTCAAAGTCCATGGACTGAGGAGATGAAAAAGAGGCATCCCCAAAGGAGAGGTGAACACAAGAAGCCGATACAGAGAGAAAAATGAAGGGAGGAAAGTACTCAGGAATAGAGAAGTAACAAAGAGAAGGCAAAAAGAGGGGAGACCTCTTGTCTCCAAATAATGATTGCTTACTTTTTCCATGCTTTAAAATTTTCCTACTATCCTCATATCTTCCCAAAGTAAACAGGCAGGCTATTTAGCGCACATCCTTAATCATGGCACTAAGAAGGTCTAGGGAGTAGATATCTGTGAGTTCAGTACTGGCCTGGTCTTCATAGCAATTTCCTGTGCCCAGGAGAATCTGACCCAGAGTTACACTGGTTGTGAACTGCTTCACCTCCATGTTGACTGAACCCACAGACATGGAAGACAGAGTCTATGGACACAGAGGTAAAACATTCAAAAACAATGGATGATACCAAGAGAACAAGGCCCTCAAACCTGTATGGTCAATGCTCCTTTGAACTCACTGAGACTAAAGCAGCATACAATGGGCCTGCATGGGTCTGTACTTGGTCCTTTTCTATGTAGTATGGCTTCCAGTTTTGTGTTTTGACAGGATTATTGAGTGTGGTAATGAGTAGGTCTCTAATTTTTGTGCCTGCTCTTGGACTTTTTCTTCTGTTTGTCTTGTCTAATTCCAATAGTTTTTGTTTCATCTTAATTTGTTATATTTTATTTTTATCACTTAAAAATAGCATGAAAGCTCTCTGGAAGGCTCTCAGAAGAGCCATCGTTTCTCATAGTGCAGTCATGGGTAGCCAAATGAAACCAAGAGAAATGTTGGAGGAGGCCTCCTGACCGTCCATGACAGCGGATGGGAGCTGAGTGAGTTGGAGTCAGAGGACATGGTACTCTGTGGGTTTCCCTGGCCATGTGTTCTCTGGGGGCTAAAGGAAAGAATCTTTGGACATCTTGTGACATTTTGACTATTCTCTATCTTAGAAAAGCCTGAGATTTTCCGCTTAGCCTCAGCTGCAAGGTGAAGCTATGGACATGAAGACTAGGGTGGGCAGGCATGTTTATGGATTGTGAAATTCATCCATAGAAAGGAATTTTCCATTTTTGGAAAAGGTGAAGGATTTTTTTTTTTTTGTCTGGAAATGAAATGTGAGTTTAGGAGACTTTCTCTGTTCTCTCTTTTACCCCAGACCTAACCCCTCAGTCTTATTCCTAGCCCTGCAACAAAACACCCGCCGTAGCCTCCATTCCCCCTGCCTACATCTGTGGATCCACAGACCCCCCTCTAATCTTCCTCTCCCAAACTTGTCACTATATCCCAGCTTCCAACTCTAGCAGACACCTCCTGCTCAACCACAAGCACACCTACCAGAAAACCAAGTAGGCTACCCACAGACCTTCGCCTCTATCTCTCTTTTCCAATAGCAGCAGACATTCTCTATGAATGCACCAGATGGCCAGGTCAATGAAATAGGTAACACAACCATCATGCTCTCTGAAAATCCAGAACAACAATAGAAACCAAGGAACAAAACACTCACTCAACAAAGACAAACCTAGAAATCAGCACCTAGGTCTATAATCATCCTTAGCCCAGATGCCAGTGTAAGAACACAATAACAGCCAAGGTAATATGTCTCTACTAGAGTGCAGAGATCCTACTGCAGGCTGTGAACTTTCCAACATAGCTAAACCACAAGAAGAGGACCTTAAAACCAACTCTAAGAAGATGAGAGTGTCCTTGAAGAGGAAATGAATAATTTCTTAAAGAAATCCAGGAGAAAAAATGAACAAACAATTGGAGGAAATGAATAAATCCCCTTAAAGAAAATCAAGAATGGACAACTAAAGACTTGAAGGAAACTTATAAAACTGTTCAAGACCTGATAATGAAAATAGAAGCAATAAGAAAAAAAAAAACACAAACTGAGGTATGCTAGAAATGAAAACCTTAGGAATCTGAACAGGAACTACAGAGCCTCACCAACAGAACCCAAGAGATAGAAGAGAGAATCTCAGGCATTGAAGATACCATAGAAGAAATGGATACATTGGTCAAAGAAAATGTTAAATATAAAAAAAAATTCTGGCACAAAAAATGCAGAAAATCTAGAACACTATGAAATGACCAAAATTGAGAATAAAAGGAACAGAGAAAGAATCCAGCACAAAGGCCCAGACAAAATCTCAACAAAATTATAGAAGAAAAATATCCTAACAAAAAGAAGGACATACCTATAAAGATACAAGAGCCTTACTGAACACCAAATAGATTGGGTCAGAAAAGAAAGTCCCCATTGTCAAATAATAATCAAAACAATAAACATACAGAATAAATAAATACTATTTTAAATGCAATTGAAAAGGGTCAAGTAATATATAAAGGCAGACTTACTAGAATTACTCATGATTTCTCAATGGAGATGCTAAAAACCAGAAAGGCCTGAATAGATGTGACACAGACTCTAAGAGACCACAGATGGCAACCTATACTATTATAACCAGTGATGCTTTCAGTCACCATAGACGGAAAAAATAAGACATTCATGACAAAGTAATATTTAACAATATCTGTATAAATCAAGGAGGAGCTAGCACATGTTATAAAACAAATGGACTTAACTGATATAAAGCATAAAGCAGTCTCCCCAGATCCAAAAAAATTGAAATAACTCCCTGCATCCTAACTGACCATGGTGGATTAAAGCTGGGTATCAACAACAGAAACAACAAAAAGCCTACAAACTCATGGGAACAACTCTCACTGAACGAAAAATGGGTCAAAACAGAAAAAAAAGAAAGAAATTAAAGACTTTCTAGAATTCAATGGAAATAAATACACAGCATAGCTAAATTTAAAGGACACAATGAAAGCAGTGCTAAGAGGAAAGTTCATAGTACTAAGTGACTATATAAAGAAATTGGGGAGATCTCACGCTAGCATCTTAACAGCACACCTGAAAGCTTAAGAACAAAAAGAAGCAAGCACACTGGAGAGGAGTGTGACAAGAAAGAATCAAACTGAGGGCTAAAATCAATAAAATAGAAACAAAGAGAACAATAAAAAAAATCAATGAAACAAAGAGTTGACTGTTTGAAAATCTACCAGAGACAGACCTTATCCAAACTAACTAAAAGAAGGAGAAAGAATATCCAAATTGACAAAATCCAAAATGAAAAGATGGGGGGGGCACATAACAACAGACATGGAGGAAATCCATAGAATCATAAGGACATGCTTTAAAGACCTATATTCCAACAAATTAAAAAAAATCTAAAAGTAATGGATGACTTTCTTGATAGGTTCCACTCCCCAAAATTAAACAAAGACCAGATAAACAATTTAAGTAGATCTATAACTCCTAGTGAAATAGAAGCAGACATTAAATGTCTTCCAACTAAAAAAGCCCAGGGCCAGATGGTTCTAGAGCAGAGTTCTATCAGACTTCTAAGAAGAGTTGATGCCAGTAATACTCAAATTATTCCCCCAAAAAGAAACAAAAGAAATATTGCCAACTCATTTTATGAGGTCCCAGTCATCTTGACACCCAAATCATATAAAAACTCAACTAAGAAAGAGAATTACATATCAATTTCCCTCATGAACATAGATGCTAGATACTCAAAATACTTGGAAACCATATCCAAGAACACATGGAAAAGTTCATCCACAATGATCAGGTAGCCTTCATCCCAGAGATGCAGGAGCAGTTCAATAAAAAAAAAAAAAAAACAGTAAATGTAATCCATCATATAACTATACTGAAAGAAAAAAACTAACCATCTCATTAGATACAGACAAAAACTTTGATATAATCTAATAACCCTTCATAATAAAAATTTTTGGAGAGATTCGGGATATAATGGACATTATAAAGGCAGTTAATAGCAGGCCCACAGTCAACATCAAATTAAATGGAGAGAAGCTCAAAGAAATTCTACTAAAATCAGGACCAAGACAAGATTGTCCCCTCTTTCCATATCTATTTAATATAGTACTTGAATGTTTAGCTAAAAGTGATAAGACAATGAAAGCTGGCCAAGGGAATACAAATTGAAAAGGCATCAAAGTATTGTTTTTTGTAGATGATAAGATAGTATACATAAATGACCCTAAAAATTTCACCAGGCAGCCTGTATCACTGATAAACACTTTCAGTGAAGTGGCTGGATTCAAGATTAATTCAAAAAATTAGTATCCCTTCTACATACAAATGACAGACTAAAAAGTAATCAGGAAAACAACACCTTTCACAATAGCCTCAAATAATATAAAATACTTTGGCATAACTCGAACCAAGCAAGTGAAATACATGATAAAAACTTCAAGTCTTTGAAAAAGAAACTCTAGAAGATACCAGAAGAGGGAACGATCTCTCATCTTTGTGGATCAGCAGGATTGACATAGTAAAAATGGCCATCTTATTAAAAGCAATCTGCAGAGTTAATTAAATTCCCATCAAGATTCAACACCTGTCAGAACGGCTAAGATAAAAAACATAAGTGATAACTTATATTGGTGAGGATTTTGAGCAAGGAAAAAATCTTTCCATTGCTGGGGGTGGGGGTGGGGAACACAAACTCATATGGACAATATGGAAATCAATGTCAGTTCCTCAGGAAATTGGGAATTAATATACCTCAAGACCCAGCTATACCATTCTTGGGCATATATTCAAAAGACACTCTATGCTACCACAAGGACACTTGCTCTACTATGTATGTTTAGAGTGGTTTTATTTATAATAGCCATAAACTGAAAACAACCTAGATATCCCTCAACTGAACAACAGATAAAGAAAATGTGGTAGATCTATACAATGGAGTATTACTCCACTGTTAAAGAGCTAAACAAAGAATTCTCAACTGAGGAAACTCAAATGGCCAAGAAGCACCTAACGAAATGTTCAACATCCTTAGTCATCAGGGAAATGCAAATCAAAACAATCCGAGATTCCACTTCACACTAGTCAGAATGGCTAAGATCAAAAACTCAGATGATAGCCGAAAGAGGAACACTCCTCTATTGTTGTTGGGATTGCAAGCTGGTACAACCACTCTGGAAATAAGTCTGGTAGTTCCTCAGAAAATTGGACATAGCATTATCCGAGGACTCAGCTATACCACTCTTGGGCATATACTCAGAAGATGCTCCAACATATAACAAGGACACCTGCTCCACTATGTTCATAGCAGGCTTATTTATAATAGCCAGAAGCTGGAAAGAACCCAGATGTCCTTCAACAGAGGAATGGATACAGAAAATGTGGTACATTCACACAATGGAGTATTACTCAGCTTTTAAAAATAATGAATTCAAGAAATTCTTAGGGAAATGGATGGAACTAGAATATATCATCCTGAGTTAGGTAACCCAATCACAAAAACACACATGGTATACACTCACTGATAATTGGATATTAGCCAAAAGCTTGCAATCCCCAAGATACATCTCACAGACCACATGAAGCTCATGAAGAAGGAAGACCAAAGTGTAGGTGCTTTGGTCCTTCTTAGAAGGAGTAACAAAATACTCAAGGGAGAAAATATGGAGACAAAGTGTGGGACAGAAACTGAAGGAGGGGCCGTCTGGAGACCATTCCACCTGGGTATTCATCCCATGTGTAGTCACCAAAGGTAGACACTGATGTGGATGCCAGGAAGTGCATGCTGACAGGAGCCTGTTATAGCTGTCTCCTTAGAGGTCTGCAAGAACCTGAAATATACAGAGGTGGATGCTCACAGCTAACCATTGAACTGATCATGGGGTTCCCAATGGAGGAGTGAGAGAGAAGACTGAAGGAGCTAAAGGGGTTTGTGGCCCCATGAGGAGACCAAAAATACCAACCATCCAGAGCTCCCAGGGTCTAAACCATCAGCCTGGGAGCACAAAGGGAAGCACCCATGGCTCCAGATGTATATGTAGGGGAGGATGGCCTTATTGGGCATAGGTGGGAGAGGAAGTCCTTGGTCCAGTGAAGGCCGGACTCCCAGTGTGGAGAAATTCAAGGGTGGGGAGGTGGAAGTGTGTGGGGACACATCCTCATAGAAGCAGGAGGAGGTGGGATAGGATAGGGGGTTCCTGGGGGGAGGGTAATGGAGAAAGAGGATCACATCTGAAATGAAAATAAAATGTTCAATAAAAAAAAAGAAAAAATGACATCATGAAATTTGAAGGCAAATGGATGGAACTAGAAAAAAAATCATCCTGCACTAGACAGCCCAGACCTAGAAAAACAAATATGATATGTATTCACTTGTAAGTAGGTATTTGTTGTTAAGTAAAGGATACTCACACTACAATCCACAGACCCAGAGAGGCCTTACAAGAAGGGCTGTAGAAGGATGACTCTAGAGAGGATACATGGATCTGCCTCAGAGGGAAAAACAGAGTTTGCAGATGTAGTGGGGATAGGAGGGGATGGTAACATGAGTATCAGGTGTGGAGAGAGATATGGAGAGAGAGAGTGCAGATGACTAGAATTTGGGGGGCAGCATTTAGGGAGCTATGTGGAAACCTAGTGCAATGGAAACTTCCGGGACCCTATGAGGGTGACCTTAGGGAGGACTCCTTCTATAACCAGGGAAGAATTCCACTGGTAGAACTGGGGCATCAACTCAGTCACTGGGTTGCCTGAACCTTCCTGGAACCTATGAAGGTGAATCTAACGAGGACTCCTCATAGTAGGGGCTTCAAAATCATCTCTTATAGACCAGCACGGTTTGCAGTGGTGGGTCTGGGTTGCATTCCACTGAATTGTTTCACCAGCGAAGTCCCATGGAAATCTCCTAACAATCCAGACCAATGCTAAGACAAAAGATTTCTCTTTGCAAAATGAGGCCCCCCATTGCTGAGGTCAATACCCATACAGCTCCACTAACATGGAACACTCACTTAACAACCTGGTGTCTGAGGGGGGTCCTTACCCCTATGAGCTATGTTTCTTTAATTGGGAAGGTATTCTGCAGTCTACCAAAAAAGAAATGTAAATACCAAGCCAGTCACAACAAATATGAGTTGCAATCTGTCCAGGCTGCAAAATATGCTAGGGTAATGGTGGCACAGAACTTGTGGGAGTAACCAACCAATGTCTTATTTGACTTAAGATTCACTCCACGAGAAGGAATGAATACCCGACACTGATTGGGTAACCAAGAACCAGAGACTAGATAGCCCAAAGACCTAGAGTAGAACCAAACATGACTGGTTAAAAACAAAACAACAATAAAATTATTACTAATGATATTCTGTTATACCCATAGATCAGTGTCTTATCCAGCCACCATCAGAGAGGCTTCCTCCTGCAGCAGCACAGGACAGTGGCAGATATGAATAGAGAACATCTAAATTGGAGAGCTCCATCATATCCCTCTCCTTAGAACTTAGGGAATCCAGCAAAAGAGGAGGAGGAACGAGTGTAAGGGCCACAGGGGTTGGATGGACAACACCAAGAGAACAAAGCCTCTGTAACAACTAAGCAAGATGCAGATGAGCTCCGAGACTGAAGCCCCAAGCACAGTGCCGCCATGCACCAGGTCCTCTGCCTGTATATTATAGCTATCAGCTGAGGAGTTTTATGGGATTCCTGATTACAGAACAAGCAGGTCTCTGACTCTTAGTAGTTTTCTGCTCTTGTTAGCTTGCTGTGTCCAACTTTGCTATGAATGTTTTTGCTTCGTCTTCTTGTATTTTATTTTATCCTGTTTGGTTGCTATCTCTTAGAAGCCTGTTTTTTTTCTAACAAGAGACAGAAATGGAGTAGATGTGGTGGGAAGGAGGAACGGGGAGGGGTGGGGGAAGGGGCACGACAATCAGGATATTTTATATGAGAAAAGAATCAATTTTTAATAATAAAAAGAGATGTGAGTTTGGTCTCTCAGTCCCCCTTTTCACTGAACTTGTTACTTTTTATCTCAATAAACAGCCTGGTATCTTTACCTGTCTTCAAGGCAGAGCTAATTGTTCCTTTCTTGGATACCTCAGCTATTGGTGTGTTCTCACATCAGGACAGGATCTTGTTACATTTCCTATGCAGTTAAAGATGATCTTGAACTTCTGATCTTCCTGTCTTCACTTCCCAAGTTCTGTAACTTCAGGTATGTATCACCTCTCTGGTTCGTATGGTACCAGGGGTGGAGCCCAGGGTTTTGGCATACCGTAGTACTCTACTAACCGGGCCACATACCCTGCCCTGTCAGGGCACTTTTTGTATGTAATACTTGTACATTTACATGTGTGTATGAATTCACACATGTTTATACACACAATGTGGTGGTTTGAAAAAAAAAATGATCCCCACAGGCCCATAGGGAATAGCACAATTAGGAGGTGTGGCTTTATTGGAGGAAGTGTGTCACTAAGGGGTGGGCTTTGGGGTCTCAGATGCTCAAGGCAGGCCCAGTGTGGCATTCTCTTCCTGCTGTCTGTCAATCTGCTCCTTCTCCAGCACCGTGTCTGCCATCACACCACCATGTTTCCAGCCTGTGAAACAGTAAGCCAGCCCCAATGATATGACTTCCTTTCTAAGAATTACCATGGTCATGGTGTCTCTTCACAGCAATACAAACCCTAAGACATGCACCTTCTTACTGTTTACTGCTGTATTCCCACACAGCACACATAACTTAATAAAGTGCCAATAAATGTTTGTTGAGTGACTAAGGGCTAGGGGTTCTCCCTGCACACCAGCACTGTGTCCGACAGTGTGGACTTGATTTTACATTGTGTGTGTGGGAAATGCATATAGCCTAGCATGTCTGTGGAAGTCAGAGGACCATTGCTAGAGTCAGTTCTCTCCTCCATGTGGGATCTGAGGATTGAACTGAGGTTATCAGACTTGGCAGCAAGCACCTTTACTCACTGAGCCATCTTGTCTGCTCGTGAACTTGTTTTCTTTTAGCAAAATTGTTAGAGGTAGGAATTCTTTCACTTTCTGAGTAACTTGGTATTTATGAAGAGGCTGTGTGAGAGAGAGGCAGTGTATATTTGTACACACGTATCAGGCCTGAATTTATCATGTTGTAAAAATTTAGATGCAAGCCAGAGAGGAGGCTTAGCATACAGATAGCAACCTAAATAAAATCAAGTGTTTTCTTCCAAAACAGCACCAATGTGGCTGTCTATCTGTAGCAAATTCATTTTGCAGATGTTTGCGGTCAGCCAATTAACCAGCGTTTTACCACCTGACAGCTGCTGATCCCAAATTTGCTGATTCCAGGGTTGCTTGTGGCTACAGGAATTTAATCCACTCGCTGGGCATAAACAGCAGCTCCTTTGCCTGTATCTAATCCCCCACAGGAGCCATCAGCCCTGCAAGTGCTGGGGTTTTAACAAGGCAGTTTTTGCTCATACAGGATTAAATTATTTCACAGAGGAAGAGGTAGGAAGTGGGAATGGGAGCATTGCAGGCTCCAGGAAAGGGGAAAATAAGGTCATAGCAAGTGCCTTTCTTTCCCCAGCACTGCAGTAATCCTGCAAAGTTCCTGAGCTCAGGGAAACAACTGACGTCTTTGATCATTTTCCTAAGTCGCCTTGTTCAAAGACCATAGGCTGAAAGTTGCAATCAGCAGAGAGGTGATGTGCTGGAGAAGGCTTAGTGAGTAGAGGCTTGTTCACGTCTGATCCCAGAGAACCCACATAAAAGCTCAGTGTGCTGTCTCAGCACAGGAAAGGTGGATAAAGAATGATCTCTGGGATTCATGGCTAGCCCACTTAGACAGTCAGCGAGTTACAGATTCTCAAAATATAAGGTATCAGAGTGACAAATGAAGACACCCGAAGTTGATCTCTGATCTTAAAAATGCACTTACAAATGAGTGCATCCACACATGCGTACATGCACAGACATGACAAAAAGATAAGGGATTCAGGGTAGGTTTCATACAGTTGGAGTCCTGGGTTCATCTCTCTGATGCCTCACAGCCCTTTCTTTACAGAAGTACTGAACAAGTATTTAATTGAGTTGCCTGCTTTGGTCTCTGAACTCTGTATTTCCTGATGGAAATTCAATGGTATTCATTAAGACAACTGTGTCCACATGAAGGTGCCAGGGTTTCTAGGTGGGAATACAGTGATGTTCTGTGCAGGTCTAGTTCTGCCCTACCAGCATTGGCACCATGCTCTTGGAAAACAAAGAAGAGCAACGAAGGTCACAGTGGTGGGCCAGTGGAGAGAGAAGGGAGGCAGGCTGGGATTTCCTTGTAAGTGGCTAAGGCCAACAGATTTTGGCCGGCTAGGCTGGAGAAATGTTATGTTTTAGAAATATTTTTGAGTATGAGGGAGCATCATAAAGCAATCTAGAACTCTAAGTTTAGATGGGAGAATTATTCTGATGCATAGAAATGAATCTGGATGTCCAGGTAGGTGGGACCAGTGTTCATATGTGTCTACTTGGGTGGACTGCTTTGAGATCATGCTTATGTGTATATTTAAAACTTTTCTATTGTTAGTATTGTTTTAAAGGCATACTGTTTATATATCCTTTTATGTGGTGTGTGAATATATGTGTGTGTGCATGTTCTTATGTGTATGCATGTTCTTATGTATGTGCATGCATGTCGAGGCCAGAGAACTGTTGTGAGTGTCATTCCTCAGATTATGTCCATTTTTTTAAGTCAAGGTCTTCAATTGCCTATTTAGTCTGGGCTTGTGGGATCAGCACTACACACACACACACATACACACACACACACACAAACACACATGCACACATATGCACACACATATTTAGAGAGAATATACTCTATTTTATCACTATAAATTATTGTATTTTATTATTTGTTATTGACAGCAACTTCTATGTGTATATAAAACACAGAACATATACAGTTCAACATTGTCCACCACTATGGACATTGATTGGTAATCTTCATATATCTCCCTCTGTCTTAGTTAGGGTTTTACTGCTGTGAACAGACACCATAACCAAGGTAAGTCTTATAAAGGACAACATTTAATTGGGTCTGGCTTAACAGGTTCAGAGGTTCAGTCCATTATCATCAAGGTGGGAACATGGCACCATCCAGGCAGGCGTGATGCAGGCAGAACGTAGAGTTCTATATCTTCATCTGAAGGCTGCTAGCAGAATACTGGCTTCCAGGGCGCTACGGTAAGGGTCTTAAAGCCCACACCCACAGTGACACACCTACTCCAACAAGGCCACACCTACTTGAACAGGGCCACATATTCTAATAGTACAGCTCCCTGGGCGGAGCATATGCAAACCATGACACCATCCATAAGGGAACTATCATAATGTTGTGTATTAGAGTGTAGGTTTGCTTTCCATGAGGTCATGAGAGGTCATTACTCCCATGGTACAAGTTAAACTATGTTTGCTGGGTGGTGGCTAAGTGAGTAAAACACTTACTACAAAAGAGTGGAGACCTGAGCTCAGATTCCCAGAACTCACATGAAAGTTGAGTCTGGTAGTACACTCTGCCCATTTAATTCCAGTACAGGGCTAGTCCTTAGAAGGTTGTGAGCTGGGTAGCCCAGGATATGTAGTGGCAAACAAGAGACCCTGCCTCAAAGAAGATGGACTCTAAGCAATAAGACCTAAGATTGTTCTCTGACCTTATACACACAGTGCTATTTGTGTGCACACTCACACACACAGTGTCATTTGTGTGCACACTCACACACACAGTGCCATTTGTGTGCACACTCACACACATGCATGAGCTTACAGATTAAACAAATGTAAGGAGTTGGACTGTGTAATAAGCAGGCGCATGTTACATAAAAATTAAACACTTAAGGAAAAAGTAAGGCCATGAAAGGATTTATTTTGAGCATATTTCACTTTTATTGCCTTTCCCTCTAGGCTGGGTAGAACCATCACCCTTATCTGAGATGTTGCTATGGAAACAGGCTTGTACTGTCCTGTCGTGCCTGTAGTATTTTTCTCGGGTGCTCAGTATCTCTCAAAAATCTTAACAGCACTGAAACAGACATCAAACCCCAGAGGATTGAAAAACGGGACTCATATTTCTTCTCTCCACCCTCACCGTCCTTCCTTCAAAGGCAAGACTGTCGACAAATTGGTGGCTCATGAGTCCTGCCAAAGATGATCCATTTTGCTCGCAGACACGAGCTGACAGTGGGTGGCTGGGGAAGGCTGAGAATCCAGGCTGTGGGACCCTGGCAGGGGATAGCCTCCTCTTTTTTGGACACAGGTGTGCTGTCCTGCTGTCCAGGATGAAAGGCTGTCATCCCACATGGAGAAACATAAGAAGCCAGGAATAACTGTCCATCATCGCACACTGAGCAGGGGTCAGAAGAAAAGGTGAAGAAAAGGCCACAGAGGGGCTAGGAAAGGAGGGAAGGGTTTGGAAGCACTGTAATTATAGATGTTAAGCATTGTAGGGGAAGTTGTGTTATATCTGAGAAGCACCTTGTCCCCAGGAAGCCTTCTTTCCATCACTGGCCACACAATGTTCTGGAAAAGCTGACAGCCTTCTCTTTCTTAATATTTCAGGATGCTGTGGACAATACGGGGATGAAGGGCCAGCCATACAACTTGGCATACGAAAGTGCTTGCTGCCAAGCCAAATGACCTGAATTCTACCCTAGAACCTACAGAGTAGAAAGAGAGAATTGATTCACACAAATTGTCCTTTGACCTTCACACATACACTGTGGCATGTATGCATACACGTCCAATAAATTAAGCAATAGATACATAAAATAAATAAGTATAAGAGGAGAGATAATCGATCAAGTGGAGCCTGGGGTGATGGCTCAGTTGCTCAAGTGCTCTCTGTGCAAGCATGAAAACTTGAGTTTGATCCCCAGAACCTTTGTAAGATAGCTGGGTCTGGTAGCCCTTCTTGTAATCCTGGTACTGAGGAAGCAGGGATAGGAGAATCCTAAGGCTCACAGGCTAGCCAGTCTAGCATAAATGCTAAGTTCCAGAACTACAAAAGACCATGTCTCAAACAAAACAGAACAAAATCCCACCTAAGTAGATGGCATCTGAGGACCAATATCCAAGGTTGTCTTCCGCCTCTACACACTCACACACATGTGCACCCCACTCCTGT
This sequence comes from Grammomys surdaster, assembly GCF_004785775.1. Taxonomy (NCBI): domain Eukaryota; kingdom Metazoa; phylum Chordata; class Mammalia; order Rodentia; family Muridae; genus Grammomys; species Grammomys surdaster. The sequence continues at coordinate 1,278,472 of NW_021604653.1, forward strand.
CCCCATGTATGGAAAAAACACAGATAAAGTAAAACTCAACTTTCCCTCCAGAATACAATTGGCAGTACTATCTTTAGCTACCAAATAGTATATTCTTTGATACAGCCCTTTTCCATGTACCCACTCTATTTCAAATGCCTTGCAATATTTCCTTCCAATTATCTTTGATAATAGCCTGGCAGTAGCTGCATCTCAAAGGTAAGGAAGCTGAGACTCTGAGATGAGTTGCCAAGCCACGGCTAATAAGCACAATGCTTGATGAGAACTCCAGGTTTCTGACAAGGGAATGAGAAAGTTCTTCATGCTTCTCAGACAAGGCATAGATCTTCTCATTCACAGTGCTTCTTCCTGCTGTCTCTACTGTCTGTGGAGAAGTTACCACTTCTCCTGCCCTTGGGACACCTCCCCCAAAGACTGATGAACAGTTTTCTACTCTCCTCTTAATTTTTCTTCTACCATTTATTGCCGTAACAAAGACAAACTCAGAATTTATTTCTTGCTTTAAAAGCTTTACTGCTGGTCCCCAGAGTAAAAAGATGGGCAGAAGACAGCAACCATTAGCAAGGGGGAACTGCAAACTTAATATACTCCTCACTTCCCAGGTGTGTCTCATGGGTCAGGAGACAAAGGTGTCTGGTCTCTGCTCTTCTCTTTTGCCTTTATTGGATAGCTAGGCTAGTCAACTACCAATGGACTCTACTGGTCCCCTCAGTGGCCACCACCCACCTAGAGGACACTGAGCTGAGTGGGTCCTTGTTTTCCAGTGAAATTCTTTTAGTCCAAGCAAGGTGAGAGGGTTTGTGTAGAGTCTCCATTGTATAGCCAAGGTGTGTGTGTGTGTGTGTGTGTGTGTGTGAAAAGACACTTTAGAAGGGCCCTAATTAGGAGCTCTCATCACAAGATATCTCTCTCAGATACCTGCATACAGATCTCATTTTTCTACTGGATAGCAGGCTCTTTCTCAGCCTGGTTTATGAATAAGTGTCCCTAGTCCATGCCCAGGAGGACTCTTCTATGTCATCCGGCTTTAAAGTTCTAGTTCTAACGATGCAAAAGACCAGACAGCAGAGGACAGTTTTCTGATCCCCCAGACTAACTCCCACTTATGAGTCTTCCTTTCTTGACATAGAATTTGCATCATCTGAGGACTGGTGGTCAATAGGAATGCTCTCTTCCCCTGGGGAAATTGTCTCTACCTTCTGGCATCTGTGTCAGGGTCCATGTTGCTATCTTCCCTGGTTTGCTTTTGACCTTTGAAGTAGGTTAGTTTGGGGCCATGAGATATATGTACAGTTGTGATAAAGAAAGAATATTTCTTCTTTTTAAAATTTGTGTGTGTGTGTGTGTATGCATGTGTGTGTGTATGTGTGCATGCACGTGTGTGTATGTGTGCATGCATGTGTGTGTGTGTATGTGCATGTACACATGCGTGCGTGAATACCAGAGGACAAGCTCAGCTGTAATTTTTCATTGGGTGCTTTGTTACTTCCTCAGTTGCTTTGGCACAATGATAAAATATGATGACCTAAAAGCAGCATAGGAAAGGTTGGGCTTATTTTGCTTACAGTTCCAGAGTTCATCACGATGAGATGGAGCAGTAACAGGCAGGGAAGGCATGGCAGGAGAAACTGGCTGATCACAGTTTCATACTCACACAGGAAGTAAATGAAAGGATCAGGAAGTGGAGTCAAGCTACAAAGCCTCAGAGGTTACCCACAGTGACTTACTTCCACCAGCAAGGCTCTATCTGCAAAAGATTCTATAACCTGAGAAAACAGCGCCAACAACTGGGAACCAAATATCTAAATACATGAGCCTATGGGGAACATTTCTCATTTAAACTACAATGTGTGATATCCCACCTCATTTTCAAGACAGAGTTTCTCACTGACCTGGGACTCTCAAGTAGGCTCCAGTGGCTGGCCAGTGAACCTCAGGGCTCCACGGGTCTCTGCCTCCCTAGCTCTTAGATTACAAGCGTGCATTACCACTGCCTCTGGGGACTAACATCATTCTGTTTGTAAGGCAAAAGCTTTACTGACTGAGCTATCTTGTCAACCTCAGATCTTATTTTTTAAAAACTACTTTCAATTGAAAGAATACAGGTATCCTTGGAGAAATGGTTAATCCTCAAACTGGGGCAGTGTTGTATGAGATACTATTTCTGGGAGATTTGAACAAATGTCTACTTACTCTAGATAGGAAACCAATGACAGAGCAAAGTAATGGTATCACCAAAGTTCACCCTGGTAAGCCACTGAGTTTACTGGAATTACAGGAAATGGGAGGTGGTTATTTATCAGTGTAGGGACACCTGAAAGGAGGCTGCATCACTGACAGCCCACTCAGCATGGGTAATGAAAGATGCAATTTTGGATCTCTCTGAAAAGTTTGCAGGCAATTCAGGTTGACGTCTCTGATATAGAGCTTATCTGGTCTGAGACTACTCAGTAGTCTTTACTGCTTGTACAACCTTGGGGAGAATGGGGCCTTGTGCATCTGGTCAGTTTCAGGGACTTCCTAAAAATTGTAAGTTGTTTACTTCCTGAATGTTAGTAAGCCTCCCTTTAGAATTTCTTGAGTCTTATCAAGGAGCTTATCTCAAGGATAGAATGTTTAAACACGAAGAAATTGCTTTGGAATAAGCAAGAAATAAACAAGGTGAATCTGGAGTATCTTAATACTCAAAGATGAGAAGGACCCAACCAACCAAATGCACACCATGCATATGTATTTCAAAGAAAGCACTCTGTGCAGCAAAAACCTAAATATGGAGAACAGAACTTGCAATAAGAAAACATTGGATCACAATTTTAGTATAAATATTCATAGTTCTTCTGGACATAAATAAATAAATGATTAAATATGTTAGCATGTGAGGAGAAACCACTCTCCAGTGCAGGCAGAATTCCAAATCAGTTCTGCTGATGTTCCACCTGAAGAGCAGTAGGCTGCACAAAGTGACTCCCGTAAGAGAGAATGCTCAGCTGGTCAAGTGCCTGAGCACCAGAATTCAGTTCCCAGCATCCAGCTAAGAACCAGGATGGCATGTGATTCTGCTATCCCAGAACTGGGAAGGTAGAGACAATGGGTCTCAAAGATCACTGACCACCCAGGCCAGCTGAGCTGATGAGTTCTGGGTTCTGTGAGGGACTCTGTCTTTAAAAGATAAAGTGAAAGGGCGAAAGATGGCTCAGCAGTCAAGAGTGCATGCTGCTATTTCAGATAACCTGAGTTCAGTGTCAAATGTCTATGCTAGGAAGCTCACTACCACTTCTAACTCCAGATCTGGGGGATCCAAAACCTTCTGGCTACTGTGTATACCTGAACTTATATGCACATAAGTGTGTAATATGCACACCCACACATACACACACACACACACACACACACACACACACACACACACACACAAAATTTAAAAAAATCTTTAAAAAAATGAAGTCAAAGAGAGATTGAAGGAGACACCTGATATCAATCTCTTATCTCCACAGGTATGTAGGCACACATGCATGTGTGTACATGAACTGTATCTGCATCACAAAGTACACAGTAAAGTATGAAAAGCAGCTGAAAGAGTAACTGTGCCTGGAGAAAGCTGATAAGTAGCATCCAAGCCAGAGTGCATTGTCAACATCAGCCTTCATAAATTAATGCAATGGCCCACACCTTCACTATCATTGATGAAAATAGGTCTTTACCTTGGTCAGCCTGAACACATAGAACTCTAACTGGCCACAGGAACGCCATCAGGAAAACCCCATCCCCAGGTATCCTATAGTGCGCTCATCCTAACTGACAAAGCCATTAAGAACATATGTGATATCCTGGGTGTGATCTGGAGATAGATGGGTATTAGACACACATTAAGGACTCAGAATGGAGTGTGCACACCAATCAATAATAAATCACTGTTGACTCATTAACTTCAACAAATATACCCAGAGAGGTAATATGTTAATACCAGGAGAGCTAAGTATGGGAGAGTGCCTGGAAGCTCAGAGTACTGTCTGCTTAATTTATTTGTAAATCTAACACTGTTCTAAGATGTCTATTAGTCTAGAAGTATAGTCTGAAGCTATGGATTTTATATTTGTCCACATCTTAACTAATATAAGAGAGACTTGGTCCAGACAGCTGTGAGTTGGACCAGATGAGCAACTCTGGTGCTTAGTCCCATGCATCTCTTGTGTAACATGGTCTCACACAGTCGTTTTCTTGAAATAATGCACATACATTCATAGAGCACATACCCTAGTAGGCTCATATTTGTGACTGTTCCATTTAGTGCACAAGGATGTTTTGGGATGGAGTAATGACTCAGTCAATATAATACTTACTGCACCAGCTTGGAGACCAAAGTTTTCTCTCTGAGAAGCCATGTGACAAAGCTAGGCATAGCAGAACATGCCTTTAAACTCAGTGTGCTGGCTAGTTTTATGTCAAATTGACTTAGTCATTTAGGAAGAGGAAACTTCCTTTGAGAAAATACCCTCACTGGATTGGAATGAGATATTTTCTCGACTGAAGGTTGATGTGGAAGGGCTTACCTCAATGGACAATTTTACCCCCTGGCTGGTGGTCCTGGGTGCTATAAGAAAGTAGGCTGAGCAAGCCATGAGGAGCAAGCCACTAAGCAGCACCCTTCCATGGTCTCTGCCTTATCTCCTGCCTCCAAGTTCCTACCCTGACTTTCCTGGATAATGGACTATGATATAGAACTTCAATTTAAAATAAACTCTTTTCGGCCTGTGTTGTTCATCGTCAAGTTGCTTTATTATAGCAATAGGAGCCTAAGACATCCTATGCTGCGGTAGTAGAGACAGGCAGAGCCACAGAGATAGTGGAATCTGCAGCTCCAGCTTCACCTTGTGTCAACTAATATGATTAGAAGGAGCTGGACTTGGGTTCTCAGCACCCGTAACTCTATTTTCTTATCGGATATTTTATTTATTTACATTTCAGATGTCACCTCCTTCCCCCATTTTCCCTCTCTAGAACCCCCCATCCCCCCTCCTCCTTTTTGCTTTTATACTATTTTAATTGCATGCATATATTAAGGTCAGTTCTAGGTTGAGGGTCTAGCAGTACAATAGATGCAAAAAGTCAAGGAACAAGCAAGACAATAAACACAGTCAAGAAACAAGCACTCATAACTCTTAAGGGAATCTGACACCCACTTCCCACTTTAGCCAGCACCAGACATCCATGTGCTTCATATACACACATGCAAGCAAAACATTCAGAAAATAAAAAAAAAGCAAATTTAGAAAACATAAGCCAGAGAACAACTAAGAAAAAAATGCTCAACACGGAATGGAAACTCCACGGAGTTTATGAAGGGGACTCTAATGAAGACTCCTACTAATGGGGGACACGGAGCCTGAACTAGCCATCCTCTGTAACCAGGGTGTGCTGGGATTGGGTCCTAGCATAATTGTCATCAAAGACATTAGAGAGACTTCATCTAGCCGCTGATGGGAACAGACAATGTGGAGTTCCACAGCCGAATATTAGATGGAGCTTGAGGACTCCTGAGGAGTAGGGGGAGAAAGATGGGAGAAGCCAGAAGGATCAAGGACACCACGAGATCTACAGAATCAACCGACTGGGACTCAAGTGGCCCCACAGAGATCAGGGAGCCTGTATGAGTCTGTCCTAGGTCTTCTGCATATATGTTATGGTTGTGTAGCTTGATGTTCTTGTGGGACTCCTAAGAGTGGAAGCAGGGGAAGTCTCTGACTCTTTTATGTGTCTTTGGGACCCTTTTCTTCCTATGGGGCTCCCTTGTCTAGCCTTGCTGTGAGAACATGCTCCTGGTCTTATTGTAGCTTGTTATGTCATATTTTGTTGATGTCCCTGGATGGCCTGTTCTTTTCTGTGGGGAGGTGAAGCAGGGGTGGATCCAGGGGGAAAGGAGAGGTACTAGGAAGAGACTGGGAGAGGGGAGGGAAACTGTAGTCAGGATGTAATATACGAGAGAAGAATAAATAAAAAGGAAAAAATGCTCAGCAGCGACCTCTGGCCTCTGTAGCCATGTTCACATACATAGTTGCACACGCACACAGGTGCACACAGTGTCATATGGCAGCTTCCCTGGGTCTTAGCAGGATCTGATTCTAGTGTTTGCTAAGTGAGGAGCCTTCTTTAGTGGATGAGCCTCCTAGTCTCTCTTTGAAGCCCAGGATCCCGAGTGCTTTAGATCTCAGATGCTGGCTCATGCCTCTCCTAGCAGCTGTAAGGCATGTAAAGGAAACTCTTTCATGAAAATAGGGTTGTTTGTTTATTTTTGGCTAATATGGATCTCAGTTTTTATTCAGGGAGAGAAGATTGCTATATGTGAGTCTCCCTATTTAAATGCCAAGGAGGCATGGTGTGGCTACGGCCTCTAAATTGCAGCAAACCAGTGGTCTGTCCTTCTGCAAGGTCCTTTCCATCAGGATAGAAATTAGTCAGAGTGCAGAATGTCTAATGAGGCTTCTTGCCCTCACAGACATGCTCTCGGCATCCTTATCAGCAGGGCAGGCAGCAGGAAGCCTTAGATGGTTCCGATATCTTTGTCCCTAGAGATCTCCTTGAGGCACCCATATTAATTAGCCTATTGCTAACATGCACATCAGATAAATATCAGATAAATATCCAGGAGAACTCTGTGCTAAAAGGAAGGTCTGGAACTATCCTGGTGAACCAGGAAACGAGCCTGACAATGCCTCCTCATGATTGTTTGTGGATGGAACAAACTATGCAAAGAGGATTACAAGGATAACCGCGTTCTCTGCAGAATATCCTCCAGCTTAAGGCTAGATAGCAATTTGCAGGGATTTGAAAAATCTATGATTGCCGCTAGTTTGTCAATTTGTTTTTCCTTTTTAGCTGTGCCTTCTGGAAGGATCATGTCCCAGCTAAACCTGCAAAACAATTCATACTCAGGAATCTCTTGACCTCCCACTATTTCCATGGTTCTAATTGTGAAAGTTATCAGGTCTTTTCTGCTGTATTTTGTTTTGTTTTATTGTTTTAAAATTCTAGGTTATTTGAAAAAGAGTTTTAATTTAAAAATGCATGTAAGTACATATTGCATCTTGAAAATTCTTTCATTCTTTCCCATACCTCCCTATGTTCTCTTTTATCTCTCCCACATCAGTCCTCTTTGTCCCCTAGTTTCATATATACTTCTTAAAACAGATTTTAATTTTTAAGTGAATGATAGGCACCTGTGTGATAGATATGTGCATGTAAGTGCAGTTACCTGTGGTGACCAGAAGAGAGCACCAGATTTCCTGGATGAAAAGGCTCAAGTTGCAGGTGGTTGTGAGCTGCTCAATGGGTGTTCCAGGAATTGAACTCAGATCTCTGTCAGAGAAGTATATGCTGTTAGCTATTGTGCCATCTCTCCAATCCCCATCACATCTACTCTTATATGATTTTATGCATCTAAGTAACAACTAATGGGACAAAACATACCACATTTAACTTTCTGAGGTAATTTGCTTAATACCTTGTCTAGTTTGGGTCTATTTTTCTGAAAATGACATAGTTTTGCTTTTTATTACTGAATCTATGTATTTCTATGACATTTATGATATTTGTTATATATCATATATATATGTACATTATAAATACTATAACATACATGCTATAATATGTCATATATTAAATATATATTTTTTCAGTAAAATACATTTTTATTTATATATAATATAATAATATAATATAATAATGTATTACTGATGATACACTGGGTGTGTTCATGTAGGACTGTCTCTAAATAGCTTTGATGTGACTCAGGTCTCTCTCCTTCATTGCATACAGTCTTCCAAGATAGTGCGAGCGTGCTGGAGATGTGACCCCTTGAGATAAGATGGGGCAAAGTTGGAACAGCTCAGACTTTGTTCTTGTTATTTGTAGGGAATGTAGCATCTTGAGAAGAGAACAAATGACCAAGAGAGCAAGACTTTATTTTCTTTTCCTTTGGAGGCATATTGTGTTCCAAGATTTATCCCAGTGATTACCCCCAAATTATATAAAGTGTATTTATTATATTTCTGAATGTTAAGACCAGAAGCAACTTAGGGGAGAAAGAGTTTAGACTAGCTTACAGTGCAGAGAGGACACATCCCATCATGACAGAGGTGGGAGGCAGATGCTCACATCCCATCTACAGCCAACAGCAAAGATGAGAAAGTCATGCTAGGTTCCCTTTCTCCTTTTTATTCTACCCAGGACCCCAACCCATGAGTGGTATCTCAACCCATGGGTGGATCTTTTGCCTCAATTAACCTACTCCAAAACCCCTCATAGATAGCATGAAGAGGTCTGTTTCCATGGTGATTCTCAATCTAGTGAAGCTGAAAATGAAGATGCACTGTGGCAAGCAGGATGGGTTGACTTTGAAGGTTGCTCGTCTGTGGTATAAATGGGACACCATCACTTGAGCTGACAGCCTTTGTGAATCTTGAAGAAAGATCTTGGGGTTCTCTTGTCTTTTTGTGTGTATGTTCATGTGTAGATGGACAAAAGTATGTGGGTGCATGTTAAAATATGTGCATACATGTCAATCATGGATTGGATGTCATTCCTCAGAAGTATTATCTAAGGGATCTTCTTATATCTACTGGGACTGCAATCTTACCCCATCATGCCTGGCTTTTAAACTGTTTTTTCTGGGAATGAAACTCAGGTCTTTGTGTTATGTGGAAAGCACTTTTCTAACTGAGCCACCATGTTCCCCCATCCCCTGCTTCTCTTGCGTTTTCCTGTCCATCTGTATGTAAAATATCTGCTTGTTGCATCTTGTTTATGAGTGTGCTCTGTCTCGTCAGAGTAAGGCATGCTACCTAATGTACCACATGCCTGATTTGCAATGCCCTTTCCAAAGGCAGAGATGAGCCTGGCTCTCATTTAGGTGAGTAAATGAGCCTCCTTCAAGCTTATCCTGTACCATCCACATTCTGCTGCAAAGATCTAAAGACCGACTCCAGCCCTGGAGAGTAGATACAAGTTTATTCTCTGCCTCGAATCTCTGAATCCACTGATCTCCATCACCCCTATTGCTTTCTGCATGCAGATATTGTTCTGAACACCTGGAGTTTGCTAACTGCCATGTCTGTTTTGGGGGTTGCTGACAGGTGGAATAATGGGCTCCAGATACTTTTCCCTTAGCTGTGGGCTGGGTGGGGTGTCCCTCTGGGCTCTGGCCACAAGCTGGTCCTCATTTCACGATTACATGGATTTCTGTAGGGACATATTTCTGTCACTCTGTTCACTCAGACAGGCGTGAGCTTGGGCAATTTGGAAGATGTGGTAGAATTTCAATTTCCCACTTCTTAATGAAGTGGCACAGCTGTGGGGTTAGATTAGCTATTGGAAATTTTATGGTGTGTGAGGTTGTAGAAGTCAAGGGAATGGAATAGGAAACACAAAATAATGAGGTACAAATTCATCCTCCTAACCAAGCCCTGAGTGAATACGTAAAGTAAGACTGGTGACTGTGTTCGGCACTGGGGATGTTTGGTCAAATCCCACTGCCACCTCTGACTTGAATTCTGATCAGAGTAGTCACTCACTCGCTGGACCTCAGTTTCATTTATAGTCATTGGGTACATTGAGCTGAAACTCAGAAGTTTAGCTGGGGAAATTAATGTCCAGGAGTGCTCATAAACAGCTAAAATTGAAGTTCATTGAATTCTACAAGTTCTGTGTACAGAACCGCTATGCTGGATGGCTTCCATAGCCCTGCCAGTCAGGGTGTCTCAAAATTCTAGAATATTCCATGCCAAAGAAAAGTTGACCTTAGTCTCAGGTCTTGCCTAGTTCCTCTTGTTGAAGTTGTTTACTGAACTACATCAGTTCTCACTGACCTCTGCCTCCTCTCATTCCTGCATGCTCTGATTAAACCAACCAATTATTTCCTCATTTATCCAGGAAACCAGTAACCACACGTAGAATAAGAATTTACTGTATGTCAGAGCCCTTGATTAGCTCAGCCGCATTCAATGAGCCAACAAACAGTTCTTGAATCTCTGCTATTACAAGCTTCATGAGGACCAGCAATTTTTAAATTTGACTGTGTTTTAACAACTACTGGGAGTCACTAACACTCTCATGGCAAAGCCTATATCCACAGTGGTTAGGACTAGAGTATTTTATGAAATCTTTCTCTTCATCTCCAAGCTGATTTCAAAATACAATGAAGATTTGTTGATTATAGTGATGATCCTGGTCCCAGAATAATAGAACTGGGTTGAGAACTCATCTATCTATCTATCTATCTATCTATCTATCTATCTATCTATCTATCTATCATCTATTTATCTATCTTGGATAGTATTATTTTTATGTAGCTCAGGCCTCATCTGGCCTCAAACTTGGCAGCCTCCTGCCTTACCCTTCTCCAATGCACCCATGCTAGCCTTTAAATTTATTATTTTTAAATTTGTATGTACATGCATGCATGTGTGTACACATATATGTAGGTACCTGACCAGTGAATGCTTTAGAGACGATCTTTGTCCCAAATCTACAAGCAGATGCAGTGTAGCTGAGCTGAGCTCATCAGAGCTGAAAAGATCTACTCATAGCCCTTAAGCAATGCACACAAGAAATAACCACCCATTGTAAAAGCCACTGAGAGATGTGACTATCCATTGCTGCAGAAAAACTTGACAATATAATCTAGGGGCAACAAGAAACATGGTAATTATAATGCCCCGTGTACTACTTGATGTGATTAGAAGATTGAATTTATGGAGTCAGATATTTTGAGTTTATTTACAAAATTTGTTTTATGTTTAATTATGTGTATATTTGTGTCTGGGAGAGTACCCTTGGAGGCCAGAGGTATGAGAAGGTGAACCGCTCAATGAGGTGTTTTAACTGCACTCTCCTCCGGAAGTACATTATTGGCTCTTAACAACTGGACCATATTATCAGCCCCTGTCTCCAGTTTAAATTCCACCTCTGATTCTATCTAAGAGAAAATGCCGAAGTTACTCAACCATTCTGAAATACAATTTGTTTCTTTATAGAACAGATATAATAGTAATAACTGCCTGAAATGCTTTATATGAGGACTACATATATGTAGTTATTTATATGCTAGAGTATTTTTCCTTAGAACCATTTTGTAACCCATGGCACTTGTTGATGCTACTTTCCAATATATACCTTATAATTTGGACTGAGTGATTGATCACCTTTTGAGTGTTTCTTCCTTTTCTGTCTCAGTGACGTGAGTGAGAATGGCCCCAGTAGGCTCACACGTTTGAATACTTGGTCTCCAGTGGGTAGAACTGGAAAGGATTGGAAAGTATAGCCTTGTTGAAGGAGATGTATCACTGAGGGGCATGCTTAAGGTTTCAGAAGCAACCTATCTTTCCCAGTGTGCTTTCTCTGCTTCCTGCTTCAGGTCAAGATGTGAGCTCCCAGCTGTTCCTCCTGCCATGCCTTTACTGGGCCATCATGGACTTTAACACTTTGAAACTGTAATCCTAACTAATGTTTTTAAGGTTATAAATCACCTTGGTCATGGCATTTTGTCACAGCAATAGAAAAGTGACGAAGGCAGCATTTGAAAGCGTTTTTGTTTTAACCAGTCACAGTTCATTTTGCTAGAACAATCTTGTGTTGAGTCTTTAAAATCTTCATGCTGAAATTTGCTTTTCCATGTGTTATGGTCCTTGACTTGACTTCCATCTTCCAGGTAAAAAAAGGATGTCAGGCAGAGCCATGTTTTGCAATATATATATATGAATTTTATCTCATAGCAAAGCACTTAAACTAAATGGAAAGTAATTAATTTTTTTTTTGAAGAGCAAGGAGCGATGTGAAATGCCTAGCTATTAAACACATTTCCATGTTATCGCAGATGGCCAACCCATGATGGAGGAAGAGACACATTAGATAAAGGAGCTGAGCAACTGTTTAAAACCAAGAATTAGGGTTGGCAAGGTGGCTCAGTGGGTAAAGACACTGGTTCCCAAGCCTGAGGACCTGAGTTCACAGCCCAGGATCCACAGGGTAGAAGGAGAGAACCAACTCCCCCCAACTCAAAATAAGTAATATTACATAGAATAGAACTAAAAATCAATGCCAAGAATCAAATATACTTTCTCATCTTGGAGGTAACCAAAAACTTTCAAATTCAGTGTATCTGTTAGTACCAAATACTATGTTTGTTTCTGGTATTCATGATGCCTTTTTTTGTAAGCTTCTACTGGATAGCACACATCTTTTTATAGAGTTCACTGCCATCTCAATTAAATTTTTATGGCCAACCCTAAAGCTTAACATGAGCTAAAGGTTTCCCTTTTATTCCTTTATCTTTACTGGGCACAATGTCTAAGCCACCTGTCTGTGTTTTACACTCAGTTCTGAATAGAAATTGGTTTCCTAGGAAGTCTCCCCAGCTTCTATGAAAAAACATTTCTCTTTCCTTGAAATACTTTTAAATTAAAAAGTATAGACCTTTCAGCTGGAACAGATTCTGCCACAGTGCCATCACAGATTGCCTATGTTTTTATTTCTGAAACATCATCTGACAGTGAATTTGAACAGAAATGATAAACTCTCTGGGCTTAGCTCCATGGTGTGCTGTCACTTAATAGGTTTGTTTAGCAGCTCAGGACTAACCATGGGCCACAGAAGCCTTGAGACCAGCGACGGAATCATTGCTGAAGACATTTGACAACTAGACGTCACTAGGTGGGCAGATGATGATACAGAAATAATAGCAAAGCTATAAATGAATTCTCCCTTTCTCGTGTGTGGTGTATATATGTGTGTTTGTGGGTACATGCTCACACGTATATATGTGGAGGGCAGTAGATGGTGAGAATTACTGAATATTTACCTCTGCTGTTGGCCAGGTTTTTGTTTTTGAGGAAGAGCCTCTCAGCGAACTGGAGCTCACAAATTCAGCTAAATTAGTTCAGCTGTTAGCCCCAGAGAGCCACCATCTCTCCCTTACTGTTGAGATAGATATATGCCATTATTCCTTACTTTTTTTTAAAACATGGGGTTTGGTCATAGAACTCAGGTCCTCACTGAAGTGGAAATTTCTGGTTTCTTTGGAGACTCAGTTGTGTCATGTGATTTTTTTCTGGAAACTGTCTTATTAGAGGATATATGAGAAGATGGTTTGCAGAGAACAGGCATGTGGTGTTTTTCTGGAAGCTGGCTGGAAAGGGGGCATGTGGTATTTTGCTAGAGTGGACGCTTGAGAAAACATGTTTGGAAAGGGTATAAATAAATCCAACAGACAATGAACAACGACGTGCCACACTTTGCTGGTATTCGTTGGGCTTAGCTTATACTGCTCTTAACTGTTGACGATAAGGCATTGGTTTGCCTTGCCTTTTTTAGTGTTCCAGCAGCTTCTTGCCACTTTCATGGACTCAGGTTGATTGACAAAGCCTTTTGGTTTCTTCATGATCAAACTGCCGTTGCTGATTTGTGAATGGTGTTTGGGAGTAGATTGATCTACTGCTGCTGATTCGTGTGAACTCAACTGTTGCTATCCTGACAATAAAGATTAGAATAGCACCAAAGAACTATCCCTAAACAGCTCTACATCTTCCTTTGCCCTATTAACCTTTTCTTTCCACTACCTCTGGTGGGTGGTGGGCTAGAAGGGAGGTTAAAGCATTTAAGGACCCTAATTAAAGTAGGTTTTAAAAATATAAACCTATATACCATATCCACTTAGCCATTTATCCAGCCCCTAGAATTAAAATTTAGAGTTAGTAGATAGAATGACTGATTGGAAAGGTCATAACTGTAGAAGCAGTCCTACATCTTCACAGAACAGCTGTCCTGAGCACCTCTAGGGTATTAGTTCCAAGATCTCTATGGATATCAAAGTATGAAGACATTTAAATCCTTCCTATGTAATGGTACAACATTAGCATATAGCCAGCTAATGTGCTCTGATGTACATGAAATCAGCTTTAAATTCTTGTAATACACATCATACTGCAAATATTGTATAAATCAGCTGTGTAATGTTGAGAGGATAATTACAAGAAAAGTGTGCTCATGGTCAGTACAGAAATAATCTTTGATCACAGAATAACTGGATGTGAAACCCACTGAGTATAGGAGAGCATCTGTCTTTGGGGAGACTTCTAGGTCCCATTTTCTTTACCTCTAAACACCCCAAGGGAGAGGGTGGGACCACAGAGATTACCCAGAGCTACAGAGCACATACCACTCTTACAGAAGACCTGAGTTTAGTTCCCAGCCCTCACCTCACAACCACCTATAACTGCAGTTCCAGGGGATCTGACAACATCTTCTTGCCTCTGTGGATACCTACATTCACATATGCACACACCCCTATGCAAACACACATATGCATTATCAAAAAAACAAAATAAATTGCTACCTTTGAGCATATAGATCTACTTTCCCCAGGATCCAAGATATGATCACACCTGCTGTTTGGTCCGCTCACACAAGACATTTATCACACTTTTCCTCGACTTTCACTATTATGACTATTTGACGAGTCTAGAGACTTTGATTCATGGACAGTCTTCCAATTCATTCCTAACATTTTCTCAAGTTTTAGGTATTTTGTGGGGCAGTAGCAGAAAGGACGATCTGTATTTGGTGAATCATATAAGGGAGCATGTGTGACAACTGTGTCTGGAGGTGGTGTGTCAGTTACTGTTCTATCGCTGTGAGGAGATACCATGATCAGCTTACAAAAGAAAGCACTTAATTGGGGGCTTGCTTACAGTTTCAAAGAGTTAGTACATTATTATCATCATGGTGGAGAGTGTGAGGCAGGCAGGTAGGCAGACGTGCTGCTAAAGAAATAGCTTACAGCTTACATCTCATCAGCAAGTTACAGGAAGAGAAAGAGATAGGTAGATAGATAGATAGATAGATAGATAGATAGATAGATAGATAGATTTTTGACAACGCCATACCTCTTAATTCTTCTTTAACAATATATCAACTAGAGACCAAGCATTCAAATATGAGCCTATTGGGGCCATTCTTATATAAACCATCACATGTGCTGGTGTTGACTTCCATCACTTGAGTAATGGGAAGGGGGTCCAGAGTTCCCTGGTGTCAGGCATTACACAAGGAAGACATAACCGGAGACTTTGTAAATATTCTACCTCTCATGATACGTTTACTCATTAACTTGTATTGTCTAAATAGAGCTCGTGAGCCTTTTGTATTTCACCTTTTTGTACATTTACTTATTTATCTGAATCTGTGTTCATGTGCTAAAAGATACACGTGGCAATCAGAGGCCGACTTTCAGGAGTCAGATTTCTTTCCACTGTATGCATTCTGTGGATTGAATCCTTTTACCTGCTGAGCAATCTTGCTAGCCATGATCCCACGTGAATTGTTTCCTTTCACAATTTATTCTTTGACGATTTTCATAGGTGTATATAGTGTCTTGTATTCATCTCTATTCTGTCTCATTCCCCCATCTGACCCTTCTTTTCCCAACATGTCTTCCTACTACTTCCATATCTTAATTTTTTATGCCGAGTTTAATGTGTTACTTGCATGTGTATGAGATGGAGTTGACTGCATGCATACGCAATGGAGGTTATTTACTAGATTATGAACAACTTAAAGTGACCACAGCACTAAAGAAAAGGAAATGACTCTCCGTCCCCAGTAACTACTCATTGCCAGTAGATCCTTTGCTAGAGATGAGGCTTTGTGAGTCTTTTCCTGTATCTGTGATGGAATGTTGACTGGCTCGGTCTTATTCAGGTCTTATGCACATAACTCCAGCTGTTGTGGGTTCATGAACGGGACTGCCGCACGCCATGTCCAAAGGCAATGGCTCATGCATTCCTCCCAATGATTTCTCTTACATTCTCTCCACTTTTTTTTCTGTAATGTTCCCTCATCCATTTTATTCTTATCTGGCCAACAATCTTTTGTGCTTGGCAAACCTATGAGTTATTTCTGAGGGAAGAAACAAACTTATTTTGACCTCAATGATTTCAGTGCCCACCATGTGCATGAAACACAGTGGCTGTTCAATAACTAGGTGTTAAATGAATGCACACAAATTACAAAATTGATTGGCATCAAAGGATTACCCTTTGCCAATAATTATAAAACTCCATTGCATTTGGCTCAAGTTCAGAGATGCCTTGTATACATGCAGCAGTCTCGTGGGAGCTTATGTCATCTGCTCAGACAGGTTCTGGGAGGGCTTGCTGGGAGAGAAGTGCTCTGAGCCTGGGGCAGCATTGAGACCACACACTCACTCTGCTCTCGCTACCTCTCTGTACCTATTCTTGCTCCTTTCCTGTGGTTGCCTCTAAAATGATTTGCACAAGAAACTGATTTCCTGTCCCCCCAGGAGCACCAAGGCTGCCTTAGCTGTCATGGCTGAACTCTGCTATTGCTCTCTAGCCAATGTCAGTGTCTAAGAGTTTGGTTGCCTAAGTGTTGGAACTTGACCCTGACTGATGAGGTGACAAGTCAACTTGTAATAGAATATGTTAGTGTGGGCAGAAAACCCACACAGTGGAAAACATGGCTTCTTGTAGGGGAGGAGTCATATACAATCCACTTTTACAGGATGAGCTTTTAAAATAAGTAAGCGAAAGACAGTGTCATGCAAGGAGAGAGCATGACCAAGGCACCAAGGGATGATAAGCATGTAAAAGGCTACTATAGGGCAGATAGGCACAGAGGACAGAGCTAGGAACCCTGAAGTGGAGAGTCAAGGGCAGAGAGGTCAGAATCTGCATCCTCAGGAACATGCTGCTCTTTAGAAAAGCCAGGGGCAGATAGATTCCCTGCCCTTGCTCTCCTTCCTCGCTTCTGTTAGCCACACCAAACCGAAAGTAAGGAGAATACTTGGCCCACACTATTGAAGCCAGTCAGTCTATAGACCACGAAGAAGGAGTTATGACAGGAAGGTGATAGAGGTGGCCAGCAAGGTATGGCCAGGCAGAGGACAGAACAGGAGGCCCAGGGAAAGGACAGTTTAGTTATCAGATGGGACTCATTCCAGAAAGTGAGTCTGCTAGTAGGTCTCTTTGGAAAGCATTGAAAAGATTATTTCAGGGAAAATCAGTTTCATCTGTATGCATGTTAATGGCTGCCCCTCGATCTGATGATTACCATGGATGAAACTGAGTAGTCTCAAGAAATAGAGAGTAGTCAAGTATTAAATAGGTTCTCAGAGGCCACTTTATCTTAAATGTTGTGCTCAGAGCACTCGAGGATGCTACCACTAGGGTCATACTTCTGATCTAAATCCCCAATAAATAAACCCTTTTCTTTAATAAAAGAGTGTGGTCATGTGTATTTGTGTGTGCATGTAATTTATGTGTATGCATGTTTGTAAATGGATGTGTTTATGCATATGCATTCATGACTATATGTTTATGTGTGTGTGCATATGTGTGTGTCTGCATGTGAACTTGTGGGGTTTAGGTTAGTTCCAAAAAAACCACCTGTACCCATAGATAGAGATTGACGACATAAGTGTGAATGTGTTCCAATGTAGAAACACACACTATATGCATAGATACATGTATAACAAACACACACAACTTAACAAACTGAAAGTATGAAGGAGAAGACCCTGAGGAGCCAGCATGTGGCCATATAGGCTCATCTCCCTCCTGCTTCAGAGGGTGTGTTAGTTACCGGTCTGCTTGCTGTGACACAACACACTGTGGAAGGCTTTACTTGGCTCACAGTTTGAGCCAAATCTTGATGTAGATGGCCTGGCAACAACACGGGAGGTAGCTGGTCACATGGCTGGTCAGGCAGGAGAGAGACAGAGATGGATGCTGGTGCTCAGTTCACTTTCTCTTTCATTCAGTCCAGGCCCCCAGGCCTCTGTGGGACTGCCCACAGAGGGTGGGTCTTCCCATCTCAGTGAAGCTAATCTTGAAACACCCTTTCAACACATTTCCCTCCAAAGGGATTCTAGATCCTGTCTGTTGGTAGTATTGTCCATCCCAAAGGAGGATCCCGCTATGGAAGAAGACAGTAGGAAAGGCAATAAGGAGGATGGCTGCCTCTCCTTATCACTCTTCTCGGGATTGTTTCTTGAAGGAAAGTTATAAAGAGTTAGCCAAACATCAGGGCCCTGAGCCTATGCAGTTGTTCCTCATCAGTTTCCTTTATTTCTTGGATCATGCCCATGCTGTGGGCACAGGTCAGACTTCCTAGACTTCAGCTCTCTACAGTGGTGCCAAGCCCCGCCTCCACATCCTCAAGCATATGACTGTGTTTTACTGGGCAGTGAGCAGTCTACTAAATGCATTGCAATTGTCATCCTGAATCTACTTCAGGGAGTCTGAGCTCTGCAGGGCTCAGAAAAGGATAGTATGAGAAGTCACAGTCAGTTAGCGGGGGGGAGTGATGCTAGCAAGGGGCTGTTCTGGTTCTTCTGATGCTGACAGACTTCACAGTATGTCTGCGAAGTGAGCTCTTGCCCTGTGTGTGTGTGTGTGTGTGTGTGTGTGTGTGTGTGTGTGTGTGTGTTGCACGTGTGTGCTTGTGCATGTAGAACCCAGAGGTCAGCCCCAGCTATTCCTTAGGTACCACTCACCTTGCTTCTATAAGACAGGATCTCTCACTGGCTTGGAGCTCACCAAATACGCTAGGGTGGATATGCCTATTTCCTTTTTCCCAGTACTAGGATTACAGGCACATGCCATCAATGCCTGACATTTTGGTATGACATTCCTGGTATAGAATTTGGATTCTCAGGTTTGAGAAGCAGGTACTTTACCAACTGAGCCATCTCCCGAGGCACCTTCCTCAGTTGTCACGTAAGGTCTGGCTCTGTACCCCAGGCTCACCTTGAATTCCTGACCCTTCCTCCTCTGCAGGTGCATTTCAATGTGAGCCATTCTCAAAGCTGCTTCTGTTTCCCTGCGTGAGCTGCAGACCAGGGTTGAAGCCACTAATTCTGGACTCCTGCTCCACCCACTGCTACAGCTAGATGGCGCTGCATCCATAGATTTTAGACATGCGGTCATGGGTTTTTGGAGCAGAGCTCACCAAACACATAAAAAGGAAGTTTCTTCATGGAATTACTTGGTGTGAAAAGGTACCTCCCAGGATTAAATTTAAGGCTTATAGGACCGTGGGTGCATGGCACAATTTAAACATTCCCGTGTTTTCTTAATTCCCAGTAAGATGATTAGGCCGTAAGCAGAAATTTGATGAAATTCCACCAAAAATAGAGTGCAGTTGCTGGGTCAGCAATTCCCCCCACCCTCTCCCCTTCTCTCTGTCTTTCAATTCTGAAGTGTAATCTTGCCACCTGGGCAAATGGAAATAGTATTTTATTTATTTATTATTTTTAAGCTGATGAGTAACATCTCCAGGACTGTGTGGATGTGCAAATAGCTGAGAGGACGTGAACAAATCAGGATGTTTTACACGGTTTTCTTCTTGGATACAGAGGCTTTGCTCAGAAAGGGCAGCCATGGCCTGTGAAACAGTGCAGCATCTGTTCCAACGACTTTACACACAGAAGTGGGGATGGGAAGGTGGCTCAGTGGGCAGAGGTGCTTGCTGTCAAGCCAGAGGACCTAAGTTCAATCCCTAGAAGCCACATGGCAGAAAGACAACTGATTTCCCCGAGTCATGTGTTAAACTCCATCTGAGAGCCAGACATATGTGTGGCCTCCCAATAGCTAAATGTAATAAACGGTTTCTTTTAGAAGAAAGAACACACTGAATATATTGAGATATACAATGAATATCTGCTAGCACAAAATTTTAAAATAAGATGCGCAGTTAAGACATACATGTTGTTTTTATATGTATGTTATAGATTTTTGTGGTTTTCAATGATAACCAGATAACATTGTGCTTAAAGGGTGAGGCTATAATAAGACAGTTTGAGGAGGGAGCGGGAGGTGGAGTAGAAGGGAATGGATATGAAACTCAAGAGTGTCTCCAAACAAATGACACTTCGGAGCAGAGAAATGAGAAGGTGATGGGTTTGGAACGTTCTGGCCTCTGAACTTGAGATTTCGCAGTATTAAAGGAGACAGCAACACCACTTCACACAGGCATTTGGTTACACACAGGAGGCGAATGCCAACTAACTTAAAGCCCAGCACAGCAAGCCTGCGGTGGATCAGTTGGGTGTTGTCTCAATGAAAAGGATTTCAGGTTTCATAAAAAGAGCCAAGGCAGGTTTTGGGAGAACTTAGGTATGGGTAGAGATGTAGTCCTTCCACACAGTGGGGATGAAGGGGAGAGGAGAGACAACAGTATTTCCTCCTGAATGTTGTAGGTAGTTAGATGCACAGCAGAATCTAACTTGTGGGAGAGAACTATCTTTTCTTTGGGGTGTCAATATGGCTTTGGAGTAGGAGCACTGTTCATCTCCAGTAGGAGCACTACTCATCTCCAGTGGGAGCACTGTTCATCTCGAGGACAGTTTTGTTTTTGTTTTTGCCTTACTTCCCCATCCTAGCCTCTCATTTTAGAAGCTTAATGCCTAGAATGTGGGATCACTAACTTGAACAGAGTTGCTGGTTGTCCATTGACTCACTGTGACAGGAGATTTTTCTAGGGCTGGTTACAAGTGAGTACTACTGTTATAAAAGACTCCAGTTCAGTTCCCAGTACCAACATCAGATGACTCACAAGTATCTGTAACCCCAGCTGTAAGGACTCTGATGCCCTCTTCTGAATTTCATAGCAAAGCAAACCTGTAATAGGAATTGTTCTTCAGAAAGAAAATAGAGCATCATTTCTCTCCATCACATCCTCCTCCTTTGCAGGGTTTCAGCTTAGTGTTTCCACACACCCGATAACCAGGAATCGAGACATACTCATCACTGGAAGTGGAAGTAGCCAACAGAGAATCACTGGACTCTATCAACTAATTACAGAACCCTGGATCTCTGTCCCCTCTGGCTGTCTTTGAAATAGAGATGACAGTATGATCATGAAGACGCATGAAGAGGAGCGCTGTCTGCGGCCACCACTTTGTTCAAAGGCAGCTTTAGAAGGTTTAGGACTCACAATTTTAAGGGGTACAGTCTGCTACAAAAGGATGGCATGGCAGCAGGAATATAGGACAGGTGGTCACATTGTTTCCAGTCAGGAAAGATGGCAGATGAACACGCCTGCATCGCTTTTCTTCTCTAATTCAGCCCAGGACCTCAGTCCATGGCACGGTGCCAGCCATGTTTAACATGAGCCCTCCCACCTCAACTGATTGAATCAAATAATCCCTTCATAGGCAGGCCGAGGAGCTTGCATCTTCAGCTACTCCAGAGCATCTCAAGTTGACAGTTAATATTGACCATCACACTATCTTTATGGCAGATATTAGCAATAGCTCTATTTAAATGTCTTCTCCCCACAGCCACAGGGAAATCCACCTTTCAGTACTGAATCAGATGTCTTTTTACAGAATTTACAATCATAAATTTACAAGTCTAGTTTAACAAGCATTTGTGAAGCAGGTGCCATTTGAGACTGTCTTCTTCTACTGAAGAGCAATATCTATTTGAAGATCCTTGGATACTAATACCTTATTATTATGTATTTATTTCCCTGTGTGTTCATGCACGTGTATGTGTGTGTGCCTGTATGTGTACATGTGTGCATGTGTGTACATGTGTGTGTATGTGTGTATTCTGCTTCTGTATGCAGGGTCCATGTGAACTAAAGTATGCATGTGGAGGTCAGAGGATAACCTGCACCCTCCAAGTTGTTTGAGACAGGGTCTCTTTCTCCACTGCTGCCTATGGCAGTCTAGTTGGCCTGAAGGCTTCTAGAGACTCTCCTGCCTCTTCTAGGGATCCTCTCTGTCTCTAGTATCTATGCAATCATGTTGGGATTACAGATATTCTCTGCTCCTCTTGGCTTTAAGTAGGTTCTGGGTATCCAAACTCAGGTTATGTACTTCTGCCACAAACAGTTCCAACAGAGCCATCTCCCCAACCCTTTCCCCATTTTTAGATATTGAGATAATTAACCAAACCAATATTGATAGAAGCATGGATGTGGAATTTAAAACAAGGTTTATGTGAGTGCTTATTAAAGGACTCCAGTTTTCAATTGACAAACAAGTGTGCCCATTTCTGCTTAACGGTTCCTACAGTTCCTGGGGCTGCAGATGGGTTTTAGTGGCCTCCTGGGTGCTGTTTGGGGTCTCTCTCTTGAAGCTGTTGGTGCCCACGGGAATAGTTGGAGGTAGCGGAGGCACAGTTGGCTGCAGCTTTGAAAGTGGCTGCTGCTGGATTTTAAGTATTCTAATTAATTCCAGTTTTTAATCATGCAGATTCTCCGGGGTTTCTAAAAGAAAGGGCACTGGTTTGGGAAAAGGAAAGTCAATTGCCAGCTGTTCACGTCTGTGTGGATTTCTTTTTCCTTCTCTGAGTCATGTGCTCACATTTGCAGGAAATGCTGGTGAGGGGTTTGGCCCCTAACCCACAGAAGGATGGGTTATCAGGGGTGTGCTATAGTCTAAGGTCAGCTACCAAATGGTAACAAGTGCATGCAATCTAGAAGCAGGGTATGGGTGTTAGGAGCATTGGAATTCTGGTGAAGGTTCCTGAAACTAAGAAGAAGTGCAAGCATATCTGAAAGCCAGCACCCGGATTACCCATGGATCCTCACAGCACTAGACATAGAAACAGGACTAGGAGCTAGAGAAACAGCTTGGTAGCTGAGGGTCCTTGCTGCTTTTGCAGAGGACAAAGGTTCATTTGCCAGCACTCACATGGGGGCAGCTTACAATTATCTGTAACTCCATTTGCAGGGGACCCAAATGCCCTTTTCTGGACTCTGAGGGTACCTGTGTGTCCATTGTGCACATGCAGACAAGCAGGAACAGATATGCACACAAAATACAATAAACTACAATAATATAATAGTAATGATAATAATAAGTAGGGTGATGTCAGTGATGTTGGAGCCTAACCTAGAATTGGTAGAGTCCCCTGTGTGCCTTGATACCTATGAACTCCCATTTCATCATCCTTCCTATGTAGGATGAGTTTCAAACTCTATGTGTGAAGACTCATAGAGGTCAGGTGGCCTGACAAAGGCTGCTCTGTTGGCTAGTATCCATCCTTAACTGTGCAAGGTCGGTACTCCCCATGAGGCCAGCTTCTAGGCAAACCTGTGAGGGAATTTCTTGATTATATTGACTGATGTGAGGAGACCCACTCCTGCATGTGGACAGCACCTTTTGGCAGCACCTCCTATATAGGAGGTCCCAGGGAAAAGTTTTGTTCTTTGCCTGCCTACCTTCACATCTTGTTTGTAAATTCATCTACCCTGATTCCAAGTTCGTAGCCTTTGTAATCACTGCTGTGGTTGCGGCTGCTCCATCCTTCAGTGATGGCTTCTTTGGCTTCTAACCTGGACTGAAGACCAGCAATTCTCCAGGAATCCTCCAGGCATTTGGTGCCAGCTGGGTAAGCTATGACTCTCAGTTTCATGGATTGAGCAACCTAGGTAGGTCCTGGGACTGGAGCCCATTCTTGTTTATAAGCTCTGACATTTGTAAAATGTCAGCTTGCACTGTTGGCAATAGTTTTTCCAGCGTACATTAGAAAGACAAATTAGACAACAAAGGTCCACCAGAGAATACTCAGCATGCACAGCGCTTACGATTGACATGTGAGATATAGGATCCTGTTGGCCCCAGAGTGGCAAACTTCCCTGTCTCCTGCTAGTTCTTCTGCTAAAAACATCCCCACTCACTTGCTATTGACACAACTGGTCCTGGCCTCATCACCATCCTGGTAGCTTCCTTTCATATTCCTGACTTCCCTCAGCCCAGAGCCCGCCCCCTTCCTTTCTCCAAATGCCCCAGCCTCCTTTATTCCATGTGACCTCAGCTCTCTGTAGGACCCTGAGTCTATATGTGCATGGCAGATTTTAATCTTTGACACAATATTAAAGATTATTAAAATGATAAAATGAATGCCAACCATGGGCTCCAGGAAATTAAATTTTGAGGTGCGAGTGGCAGATTTCTCCAAAGAATAAATCTGTGATGGAGGATACTTTTGGTATCTTCTTTGGATGACTAGGTCTTGACATTTTACTTAATTAAAAATTATTTGTTGTGACTGTAACTTCCGTTTCAAATTAATCCATCAGACTTCCTAATTTTTTGGTCCAGTTAGTTGCTTTGAATCCCCATTTTCCAGACTCACCCTTATTTGCCTTCCTAGGATTTTGTTGGTAGGTCAGAGGGAGCATGTAGGTCAGTGCCTTCTGTGAAAATGAAGGGCTGAGTGGACAGTTCTGGGATGGGGTACAAGTGTGCTAGCTAATTTCTTACTCATGCATTCCCATCTGCAAGAACCAGCCCTTTACTTGGAGGGAACCAGTGACCCCTTTAGGTTCCAGCCCTGCTCCTGGGAGCTCCCAGCCCAGCGATGCTGGTGCTGACTTTGAGTAAGGCCTGGCTCTTAAGAGGGAGTGTGGGGTGAGGGGGGAAAACTCAATCAGTAAAAAGATTGCCTTGCCAACATAGATCAACCACCCAGAATAAATAAAATACTGGGGATGATGGCAAGCTCCCATAATCCCACTGCTGGGAGGCTGAGACAGGCGGATCCTCAGGGCTCACTGATCAGCCAGGCGAGACTGTTAGTAGGTTTTAGGTCAGTGAGAAACTCTAGCTTATTAGGTTTTTAAATGGAAGGTGCATAAGGAACAACACTTACAGTTGTCTTCTGGACTCCAGCTATGTGGGTATATCTTCAGACACACAAAAGAGGGACGATGACATTTTTCATATTCTGTTTCATATTCTGTTCATCAGGAGGGGTCAGACCCAAGTAATAGACATTATGTCAGGGTGCCTATTACAAAGCCTGTGTCTGGTGAAGATGTTGACAGGTACTCCAGCAGCCACTGATCTCTCCTCTTACTTTCAGGACCATTGTACCATGGCAGCCTTTTCTCTGGATGCTTCAAATACCCCGTGGAGCCCAGGGAAAGGCATCCAGACTCCAGAATGCTCCAGATCTTAGAGTAACCATATGTGGGGCACAGATGTATACAGTTAACAGCTATACTGTTTCTTTCACCCCTTAAATTGGATGAACTTAACCCACGGCATTTAGCCACTGCACTCAGAATGCTTCTGTTGCCGGTACTATTCTAAAAACACAGTGGAGCAGGCTGTGAGCCAAACCTTGGGCAGTGTCTGCCAGGATTGTCTGAAAGCCAATAGGAGTCTCTGAGCCAAGTGTGGCTGTTGGCCCAGAGAGACCACAGGGCCTCTTAACCGACAGGGAGGGGAATCACCACCCATAGTGTTTCATAGAAAAGAAGGAAAAGAGACATTGAAGTCAGCATAATTCATGGGGAGTTTCAGTGAAGTCTGGCAGATAAAGGCTTGGGCTCTGGAATCTTAGGTCAGATTGCTGCCTCAGAGCACAAGAGGTGACACTCCCAGGGACAGACGCAGTGATCTCATTTTGCTCTGCATAGACATGGATAGAAATCACGGGACTCTCATCTGACCAGGTCTGAAAGGCAGCCTCTGTTTACAGGCAGATGTCTGACAGGACCAGCCAGCATGATGTAGCGATGTCAAGGGAATCTAGACAAGAGCAGGGGGAGCCACTCAAACAGAGCCTTCCTCTGTCATACTTGGAACCAATCTGCTATGTCCCAAGGCTCCAAGTTTCGTGTTACACACTTCTTATGCCCCTTTCCCTGTCTCAAAGAAAATGGTATCATTGTGACAACTGTAGTGCACACCCTTACCTGCATGAGTCCTTCCTTGTATTTGGTTTGGAATCCTATCACCACACACCGTAACATCTCCTTCACGCTGGAACTAAGCTCTTTAGTTTTTACCTTGAAAATTTTGTTTTCTTTTTAAAATAGTTTTTCCAATTTTTATTTTGACACTTCGCATGTGAAGTGTCATGGATCTCAATCTCTTTTTATTCTTTGCCAATTTTATACATGTATATAAAGGGTTTTGGTTATTTTCTCCCCCTTCCAGACACCCCGTCATTTTTCTCTCCTACTGAAATTCCTCTTCCCATTAACTGCCCCCAACTTTGATGTCTTTTCATTTATTTATTTTTGTGACTCACTAAGTTTAATTAGGGTTTCATGTATAACACGGATGAGGGTTATTTACTGGAGTAAAGGCAACACCACTGAGGGGATGACTCTTTCCAGCAACCATCAACTGTCCATGGTCCCTCAGGGAGGAGGCAAAGACTCCTGAGCACCTTCCCCCCACCCCCCCCATGCCTGACGAGTGTTCATGGGCCTAGTCATGCATAGTTCATCACAGCTGCAGTGAGCTCATGACTGAGCTGAGTTCTTGACTTGCAGTGTTCTTGGTGAATTATATTGGTTGGGATTGTAATGGATGGTTACCACACAGTCATTGGAGGACAGAGAGTGGACTCTTCCCAGGGATCCTGAGTGAATACATGATGGCTAATATTTCATCAAGTGTCACTCCTGCCACCATCATTAGCAGCGGTTAGAATTGCTTTCAGAAACTCTGCGCATGTCCTGTGTCTCATCACAGGGAGTTGTTTGTAAGTTACAGTGGGTGACTGTTCTAGAGCAATGGCTCACACCCTTCCTAGTGCTGAGACCTCTTGACCTCATGAGTTCCTCATGCTGTGGTGACCCCTGACCATAAAATTATTTCATTGCTACTTCAAAATTGTAATTTTGCAGCCCTTATGAATCGTAACGTAAATATCTGGTTGCAGGGTATCTGACCTTTGATCCCCATAAAAGGGTCATTCAACCCCAAGGTTGAGAGTCACTGCACTAGAGTGAGAGTAAGAGGAACTGTGTCAGTCCAAGCCTATCAGAAAAATCAATTTATTTCCCCATGTGATTTATAGATATTTCTTCTTTAAATATATATTTGGACTACAGTTGACCATTCTTTAATCTAGAAATAAACTCATGCCAGAAACCATCAGTATGAGAGATGTTGTCAGGATCACTTCTCAGCTTCAAGTTGTCTGTGTAGAATAACTGAATGAACTAGGGAGAGTTGAACCAGTGCTTGAAATATGATTAAATCTAAATTATTTTGAGTGATTTAGTGATATGACATGAATATTGTCTTTTTATTAAACACTGGAGAGGGTAGATTAGGGGTAGAGCTCACTTGAATGTATTAATGTCTCCTAAGAGTCTTGCAACGTGGGAAATAATAGCCAACATTTTCAGTGATAATGACTATAGACTAGAACCTGCCACT
Source organism: Grammomys surdaster (assembly GCF_004785775.1). Classification (NCBI taxonomy): domain Eukaryota; kingdom Metazoa; phylum Chordata; class Mammalia; order Rodentia; family Muridae; genus Grammomys; species Grammomys surdaster. The sequence continues at coordinate 1,305,677 of NW_021604653.1, forward strand.
TTATACCTGAATCTTGGCCTGCAACTGAGTTGCCTTTTTTTTTCCTTAGGTAAAGTGCATGTGCCCTGTCTGTACAAGGTGAGGGTCTTGACAGTACATTTCTTTTATAAGATTTATTTTTATTTATTTTTGTGTTTATGTTTGTGTATCTGTGTGAGGATTGCTGCACCCTGATGCAGTATTCATGGCGGCCAGAAGGGGGCACTGGCCTCAGGAAGCTACAGTTACCGGCAGTCAAGAATCTTCTGGTGTGGATGCTGGGACTGAACTTTGGTTCTTTGGAAGACAGTAAGAGCACTCTTCACTTCTGAGCCATCACTTCCAGAGGTAGAGTTCTTGATAACACTGCCATAGAAATTAAGTGATTTTGTACATGTAGCATGTTTGTCACAATGCTGGGACCATAGAAAGCGGATGCTGCTGTGTACTATAAGTGACATGTCAGAACTTTGCTTCATCCATGTATTCATTCACTCACTCACTCAATATTGTGTGTGTATACATGTGTATGCCAGTGCATGTACATATGTGTATACATGCATGTAAAAGACTGAGATTTATATTGGCTATCTTCAGCAATCTCTGTCTGCCTTTATTGGTTGATTGATTAGTTGGTTTATTGACTTGTTGATTGATAGAGTTTCTCACAGAACCAAAACCTCATCTCTCCAGCAGGAGCTCCAGGGATCCATGTTGCTGCCCCTTTTCCCCTAAGACTTGTGTTACAGACATACACCTCCATGCTGATTTTTTTTAAAAAAGCATGACTTCTGAGAATCTAAACTCAGGTCCTTGTGCCATGCAGCAACATTTTACTGACCAAGCCATCTTTTCAATCCTCAATAGATAGGTTTTAAATCAGTCTTCCTTTATGTTTTTGCTTGCTTGTTGGTGATAGCATATGTGTTGAAATTGTGTCTATTTTACCTGTATTTGTTTATGTATGTGCATGGTGGCTGCAGGGGTGGGGTCAGCGGACAACTCTCAGGAATCAGTTTTCTCCTTCCACTGCTGGATGTCTGAGGTTGAACTGGGATCATCAGACTTGGTGGCTGAGCCTTTCCTTGGCCCTTGCTTATTTTCAATGTTTACTGTGGGTAGTCTTCCTTGGAATTTTCTCTCACTTCTCACAAACACCATCTTTGTGTTCATTGCCCAGAAGGGCAGCAAGAGGCAATGGAGCATCCTGGACTTGGCTTGGGAACCTGTGGACCTGAAGCTTGGCTCTGCCTCTGACTGGTTGGCAAGCTACTTGTCTGCAAAGCTGATTTGCTCCTCTATAAAATGGTGCAATAAAACTTACCTCATGTCACCTAAGAGGCCATGGGGTGTGGCAAAGAACACAGGCTATGAGGAAGCCAGAACAGAGGGTTCAAGTGTTGAGTCTGCCTTTCACGAGCCAACTTTGTATGAGTTCCCTAATCTCCCAGGGCCTTGGTTTCTTTACCACAAGACCAGTGAGCTATGGGGCAGGTTTGGGAGGACTCTGTGGATTGGTGTAAGTAGAACACAGAACAACTTGACACATCACATCAAAACATAAGTGTTGCATGCTGTTATATAGTTTTGCTCTTAGCTCTAGGGACCGATAACATTTTACAAACCCCATCAGAAGTAGTAGAAAAGCAGAAAACAGATATCAGAGTTGGACCCTTAAGCTCCTTGGTCTCATGCTTTGTTGCAGCACTATTTTCTGTTACAGTGCCCTCTTTTGCAATGCCAGGGAACATGTATGCATGGGTGCTCTGCCTCCAACAGCCTCAAGAAAGGCAGCAAAAGTTCCTTTTTTCCCCAACACTTCTGACTCCACTGACTGTGATCACCCCCATCCCTTGCTGAAACTGCTTTTTGTCACCTGTGGAGAGCCTCCTTTCCAGCTTATTCTGGCCCGTTTCAAGAGTTTGATTTTTCTAAGTAGCTATCTGAAACTTTTCTATATTACACTCCTTTGTAAACATATTTGGTTCTCTTCTGCTTCCTCCTCCTCCCCCCTTTCTTCCTCCTTATCTCCTCATTTCTCCTTCTTTTCCTCTCTTCCTCTTCCCTTTCTTCCTTTCCTTCCTGCTTCTACTCCTCTCTACCCTTCCTCTTCCCCCTCTGTAGTTTCTTCCTTTTCTTCCCTTTCATCTTCCTTCTATCCCTCTTCCCCTTCATCCTATTTCCTCTTCTTCATCCCTGCCCTTATCCTTCCTCATTTGTGTCTCTCAACATCTGTCTTCCTAGTTCCCCAGTGTGAGTCCCCAGCTTGTTTTCACCAGCCATTCCCCCTATCTTATAGGCCTGTTCTCACTAATGGCTCTAATTCCTGGTGAAGGAAGCTTCCAGATGTGTAGTGCTGGTTCTAACTTTTCTGAGATTCAATATTGGAGTCCTTTGAGATTTTAAGACTCAATAAATCAAAAGTATCGAATATTGTCTGCATTCACTCTACACTGCATGCTGTGAGTGGCACTCATTTGCCCAGGGCACTCTAATATCAGAATTATTTATGCCCTTCATTTGCCAATTTCAGTATTCATTGTATGACAAGTATTGTGTAAGACAGGAGGGAAAATAGGCAGGTATCCTACAAAGACCCTTGGGCTAAAGATTAGAGGAGGAAAAACAGATCTGCCATGCCTGGAGAGGGGAGCTCCCAGGAAAGGCTGTGATGTGGAATGATTCTGGACCAGAATGCTAAAGGTGTGTAGCTTTTCAAAAAGAGACAAGTGAATTCAAACAAAGGAGAACTGGAGCCAATAAACAGCCAAGAGCTGAAAGACCCAAGTGTCTCCCCAGCCAGGAGTTCTGCCAAGGCCAGCTCCCAGCAGCCTGTTCAGATAAGCCTGGCATTTGTCCTTGCCAGGTCCCTGCCCTGTCCTCCTTTGCTTTATTATTATTTTGATTTTATTACTAGCTTTTAATTATGCAATGTTTCAAACATGTAGAGAAGCATATCCCATCATGATGCAGCAACCACAAGTTTAACGATAATTCTACACTGCCCAGAGATCCCTGGCAGCAATGCATTATGCCAAATAGCACACAGTGTATCGTTTCATTCATATACATTTTTTTGTATACGAAAAATGAAGGAATTTTTAAGAAATGTGATGAGAATGGGAAATCAATAATCATTTCTCAATAGCACCTCAACCCCAGATCTCATTATAAGTATTTTTAGTTTGTCTTTAGTAAGATAAAATAACAACCATGTTTGTAAGTAGTTGATATGACTTCTGTTCCTTCCTATCTGTCTCTGTCTAGCTCCCCCATTGCCATTAGTGTCTCTGTTACATCTGCTACTCGTATCTCTGTATCATATATTTGTGTCAATCATATAACTCTGTCTCCATCATCTTCATCTCTAATATCTATCTCTTCTTTCTCTGGTCTCTCACCATCGCTACCCCTCTAGCTCCGCCTCTATTCTCTCTGTCTCCATGTCTATCATCTCTGTCTCTGATCTCTATCATTTTTTGATCTTTGTCTCTACCATTCTTATATCGTTATATTCTCTGCATCTACCTCTGTTTTTGTCATTGTTGTGTGACACTGTTGCTGGGAGATACAAACAAACATCTAGACAGTGAACCAATAGTAGACCAAAGTGAGGATACCACCAGAGTCCCTCTTGGTGACTCAGTGGGTATTAGTGGGTTTACTTACGAGAGCTTGAGTGAGGGGTTACTACAGAAGCAGAAATGACTTAAGGATAAAAAGTGTCAACAACAGCCCACTTCAGTATGGAGACAGTTACTGAAAGGTGAAAACCTGGAGTTTATTACAGGTTGGAGAGTGGCCTTTCCATGTAGCTCAGTTGATCCAAGTTACTTCCAGGTAGCCCAGTTTGTCTGGGAAGATTTAAGCTACCCTTATAGCTTATATATGCTTGGGAGGGGAGAAGTCTAGAAAATTTGGTTGTAAGTTTTAGGGACTTCCTAAAGTGTAGGAGATTCTCTGTAGGAAGGAATGTGACCATTCCTTTTAGAATATCCTGTGTCTTAAAGAGGTACTTGTCAAGATGGCAGGTTTTGTCTCAGAGGAAAATGCTATACAACAGCCAACTTTCTATCATCTGCTTCTCTGTCATATGTCATATCATATTTCTGTCTCTATCACCTCTCAGTGTCTCTATCATGATTATCTCCCACTGTCTCTATCATCTCAGCCTGGGCTATTTCTATTTCTGTCTCTCTTATCTATCTCTATTTCTGTATTATCTATCTTCACCTCTATCATCTGTATCTCTGCCACTTGTCCATGTATATAAGATATAATATGTCTCCATCATTTCTCTCATCTCTGTCACATCATCTTTCTCTATGTCTAGGATACATGTCTCTGATTCTATAATCTTTATTTCTCTGTTTCTATCACCTCTCTATTTCTATCTCTTTCCATACAACCTCTGCCTTTATATATCTTTATTTCTATTTCTGTGTGTTTCTCTCTGGATTGTGTCTTTCTATATTCTCTCTTCTTTTTCTTGCAATTTATTTATTAATCTGTCATGTGAAGAACACCCTGCCAAACCTGGATATTGATATTGACATCCCTATGTTATTCTTAGAGATGTTCTCCATCATTGTGTTTCATATGAGTGAGTTGACAGATCTACGGATCTGATCTGTGGACTAACATTTTTTGGTGAGAATATTTCATAGTAGCATAAGAGACACTAATCTACCTGTCTCTGTTTCTGTTATTGATGTCCATGTCATCATTCACAAAGAGGCTCAGACCTGTGGCATTCTAGCTTTAGCATCCCTTATTCACTATTAGGAACAATACTCCCATGAAGCATAAATGAAGGATCTAGCATTTTGGCTAACTGGTGCATTCACACAGAAGAGACAAAAGCATGCCCATTGCTTTCTTTATCGATTGATTCTCTAGCATCCTTCAATGATGATAACACATGGATGTCTACCTCATGTCACTCTAGTACTGTGAGTTGCATGCATGTATGATGCAGATTGAGTCACTGTCATCATTACTGAAACTCCATGCTGAAATTACCCAGTGTTTGGTCAGTGCTAACAACTCCAAGTCAATCCTTACTTTTGTTCTCCAGCACAGACTGTCTTTAATAGCTTCTAGTTAATGGATATAACAAAGCAGTCCAGCTTCCAGTCCCCTTCTTGTCCATCCTTGTCCATCTTGAAGTCATCCAAGCCTCCTAGAACTTTTGATTTCTTCAGCAGAAAGTATCCATTAGGACCATAGTTGGAATGTAAAAGTTTTCAGCCACTTTGAACATTGGCTGTTACAGTTTGACCCACCAACTTCCAAGTTCTACAATACTAAGACATCCTGCTTACCAATAAGAATGCATTCTCAGAAACACATAACTAGATCAGATCATTGCAGAAACAGCAGAGCCCACTCACAGAAATCAAGATGGTTATCACATCACAAGGATTATCTTCTTATGGGACTGGCTTTGTAATAAAATATCCTAACAAAAGGAGGTTTTTCCACTTACAATTTCAGGTCATGACCATTGTTTTGAGAAAGCCAAAGCAAGAACACAAAGTAGCTTGTCACATCACACCCATAGTCAGGAGCAGAAAGAGAGTATACACATCTTTGGTTGCTGCTGCTTATGTTCATCCAGCTTTCTTCTTCACTCTCATACAGTTCAGCGCCCCATCTAGGGAATGCTGTCATCTGTAGTGGACTAGGGCAGTTAACAGGACAATACCCTACAGACATTTCCTCTGGACAGACTAATCTAGATAATTCTTCAACCAAGACTCTCTTTCCAGGTGATAGAATCACCTGGGGCAAGTTGACAATTAAAAGTAATCATCACATATCATAAACCTGATTAATGACTGACTGTTCTTTACGAGCTACCTTGTGTTGCTAGATCATTGTTGGCATCCAGTAACGAGTCCTGCTTGCAATAACTAATTCAGCTTGCAAGTAGGTAGCCTCCCTGATCCTTGATCTCAAATATTTATGTCAGCCTGCAAACTGATGTCTAGTTCCAAGCCTCTTCTCTCCTGCATGCCTGGCATGGTTCCACCATCCTGACTCCTTCCTAACTCCAACTCCAGTGTTCCTACCTCGGGACTTTGGCCCGTTTGTCTCCACCTGGAACACATTTCCTCTATACCTCTACTTTTAGAAGTCCTTAGAGAGACTGCTCATTCCAGGTCCGGGTCAGGGAATGTAAAGCCCTCCTTTAAAAACCCTCTGCTTTAGAGGCCAGCTAATCACCTTGTAATGAGTGTGTCCTTTTTCTCTGAACTCCGGCATCCTTGTCTGATGACATACACATACCCCTATTCCCAACAGGACCATGAATTCTTAGAAGACTGAGATCTGCCTTACTTACTCTTTAAACTCCCAATGCTAACAGTGTCCTGACACATAGAAGAAAAATGCCAATAAATGTCACCAGAGTGAAAGAGTGACAAATGTAGCATGAGTCTATTTGGTGCTAGGAGTAGTAAGCATCTATCTTCTGTCTCCTCCATTAATCTCTTCTGGCCATAATCTCCCTGAAGTAGAAACAAGACTTCTTCTCCAACTTGTGTATCCTTTAACACAGTGCTTGCTTTAGCTCAGCATAACCCCAAACTGCTTGCCAGACAGCTGAATTCACAAGGAAGAGAAGATTTTAAATCCAAAGCCTCTTGCTTAGGCTGATACAGACCTGAGCTCTTGACTTGCTTGGTTCTACTTCAGAGCCAGAGGATTTGGAACCAAGGGAAGCCACCATTCTGTATTTCATCTTGGTTGTTTTTCAGTTTGGGATGCTGACTTAGTACTGCCTTATTTCCTTCTTGCCTTCCTTTTCTTTCTCACTGAAGCATCTTGTATGATAGAGGCTCACTCACTGCAGAGGCTCAGCATGGTGGGGGAACAAAGCTTCCAGAATACAGTCCAAGAACAAACAGCCCGTGACCCCGGGGAATGACAGCACAAAAATGCTATTGACAAAAGATGGCCAGAGAACGGCTGCCTTTATTTGGACAGAGCTAGGAAAGAACTCTGAGAGAGTCTGTTAGCCAAGCACACCCTGGGTGTTCTATTGCTCTTTTGGGGAGTGTCACGTGTCTGGAATAGCTGGAGCCAGGGAAGAGATCCAGAAGTCTAGGAAGTGGTAGAGGGGACTTTTAATCACAGACTTGCAAAGGAACGATGTATGTGAACCAATTTAATCATGGTGGCGGCCAGACTAAAGCTTGGTCTCCATAGGCTAAGGTTCGAGGCCAAGGTCATGCCAACCTCCTTTTTGCCTGCTTAGGAAGATAAGGATTGTATTTTGTCAGTTTTTCAGAGGAAGTACAACACAATAAGATAAGATGGGACTAGGTGAGCTGGGTCCTGCAAGGTCCCACTCTTTCTCTAACTGGCTGTGGACACTGAACTGGTCCTCTTACCTCTGTTCTTGTCTTGTTATAACAAGACATGTATACATGTGGCTTGAGTGAACCCTAAGATTCTTTGTTTTCTTTCTTTGTATTGTGTATATGTGTATATATGGGATATGTATACATGCACACGTGTTTGTGTGTGGGGTTATGTGTATATGTGTACTTGCTAGTGCATGTATGTGTAAAAGCCACAGGTTGACACTGAGTGTCTTCCTCTAGTACTGTCATTATTATTGTTGTTGTCGTAGTTGTTGTTATGATACAAGACTTTCTCACAGAACCTAAAACTCATCATTTTGCCTAATTGGCTGGCTGCTAAATGCCAGTGATCTACTTGTCCCCTCCTGCCCAGCACTGGGCCACATACACAGATTTGCATAGACGCTATGGATCCCAAATCAGGTCACCTTGTATGTACAACAAGCACTCTACCCACAGAGCAGTCTATCCAGTCTTTAAAGTCTTTTCTGCCCCCGAATATTTGTTAATGATTTTCCTACTATTGGAAATATGGAGAATTCAAGTGCTTTCTATGGGACTTCATCCTTAGAATCTGGTCATTGGTGATTTTTGAAGAATACCTGGGTGCTTGCAAGATGCTCAGTGGAGAGAAACACTTCCTGTGCAAACCCAGTGACCTGATCTTGGGTCCTAGGACACATGGTAGAAGGAGAGGCCCCACTCTTGCTAGTTGTTTCCTGACTTCCACACAGCTGCAGTGCCAAGCACATGTGCATGCACAGACACACATGCATGCATACATACATACACAAATAATAATAAAGAAAATGTTTTTTTTAAAGAAAACATCAGCTCTGGAATCTCAGTTCTGATCCGTTAGCATTTGTCTTACAATGTAGAATTTTGAGCATGAAAGGAAAATGTTCCAGACAGCTGCTTTAGAATGCATCTGTTTGCCTGCTGAGCCATCTGTCTATTCAACTGTCATCTTGCTTTGTAGCCCAAGCTGACCCTGAATTAATGATCCTCCTGCTTCAGCCTCTCTATGGCCGGGATTACAGGTGTGTGCTACTGTGTTCTCATGGTCAGTCTATAGAGGACCAGTACTCTCAGAATCTTCTAGATTGAGAGGGTCTAACTGGTGCTGAGGAGCCTTACAGTAGTCCTAACAAGATTTATTATTTCCCTTAATTAATGAATTTATTGTTTAATTTTTTTTGAGTCAAGGTCTCACTGTGTAGTCTTGGTTGGCCTTGAACTTGCTATGTAGCTCAGGCTGGCCTCAAATTCACAGAGATATATCTACCTCTGCTTCCCATTTGTGAGGACTAAAGGTGTGAGCCACCACTTTTGGTTTTCTCTGAAGTCATATGAGAAGGAAGCAGAGAAAGCTGTTCAGTAAAGCATGACTATGAAAGAATAAACAGGATAAGAGCAAGAGAGACGAGAGAGATGGTCTTGGGCTCAAGATGATATATTTTGTTTTGAAAGCATTTGGCCTATTCCAAACTGGGTTTTTTATTTCCTTGTAATCACTACACAAAGCCTGTGGCTCTCTCCATAGGGTTGTGTGAATGATGCCAGTGTTTCCCAAGAGTGAAATGAGGGAATGTCAGCCCTGCTTTTCCCCATTTCCCTCTAGAGTGTTTAGTCAGATTAGTATTGCCTTCCAATCAGATGTGGGACAAAATGAAGCAGAAAAGTTAAATTTTAAGCCGGAAATGGAAGAAAGATGAGGGCCAACCGGGAACCGGGAGAGGTGCTCCTTAAGGAAAGTGACTTGGGAAAGGTGTGAAGAGTCCCATGCCTATGGCTTGTCATATACATCAGTCCTGTAGTGTTTATAAGATGAACTCCACTACAGGATAAAATCTAACTGTTATAGAAGTGTGTGTGTGTGTGTGTGTGTGTGTGTGTACTCAAGCACCGCATGTATGGTTGTGTGTGCACATATGTCGAAGCTAGGGGAAAACCTCAGGTAGTGTTCCTCAGTTATGGTTCATGTTTGTTTTATATTGTTGGTTCTGAGGCAGTATCTCTCGTTGGCCTAAAATTAGCCATGCAGAACAAGCTGACTGGGTCAGTAAGCCCTAAGGACTGTCCTGTCTCCACATCCTCAATTCCAGGATTATAAGAGTGCTATGCTTGGCTTTTTTATGTAGGTTTTTTGGAATCAAACTCTGGTCCTATTGCTTGCAATGCAAGCACTTTACTGATTGAGCTATCCCTCCAGCCCCTAAACATGTGTTTTGATGACCGTGAATGGGCTGCATTTTAAGAGTCCTTGGCCCTCTACTTATTGCTACCAATAAACAACTTATCTTGCCTAGGGTTCAAGTCTTGCCTCAGAATAGGTAGAAGCACATTCTGTTACAGGCCATAGTGAGAGTATATAGTGTGCAAGTTAATAAGCATCTTTACCCATTGTTGCTCCTTGGAATAGGCAGAGTCTGAAAACTTAGTTTCAGCCTTAACTGACCAACAGAGACTCTAGGATACATTTTTTTAAACCTAATGTTCTTCTTTTATTTTTTAAAAATTATTATTGTATATATTTATTGTGGCACCTAAGAATATTTCCCTTTGGCACACATTGTATGTTGAGTTTAGCCTTTCACCCACTGCCCTCATATCCCACCCTTCAGGGCTATAATTTCAGGCCAACCAGTCAAATCGAAACACTGGGCAATATACAAGGGTACAAATGCAAATGAACAGGGGTCTCAATGCAAATGACTCCAGGGAAACTCTTTGTCTGTGTGGATGATGTCAGTGATTTCACACGCTCCCCTGACAGAGACCCTCCACCCCGCATTCCTTCTGTACTGATTGATATCTGAGAAGAAAACGCTTGCTTTCTCAAAAAGAACACTAAGACAGTAACGGAAACCATTCAGTGCAGTAGAGGGGCTGCCAGGCCACATGACCGCTGATCTGCTCTCTGCCTCGCTCTGCTACTGCCACCTTCTCCTCATTGGCATGGACTTGAGCAGGACTGAGAAGGTGGAGTAATCATCATTTTTGAGGACACTGGAGAGACAGAGACAGGCAGATCTCTTTGACTTTGAGCACAGTGTGGTCTATGCTACCAGTCCCAAGCTGTCCACAAATTTTGTCTTGAGGGAGCCAGAGCACACTGACCCTAATGTGAACAAACCCCACTAGCCAGGTGTGGTCAATTCACAGCCTGTATTGTAGACCGTGTCCTGTATTGTAGGACAGCTATTATTGGGGCATAGCCCCAAATCATAAACTTACTTAAAAGTATTTTCTAACTTGAATAAATGGTTATTCTTTTGTTTTATGTAAAAAAAAAAGAAGTGTGTGTGTGCATGTGTGTGTGCATGTGTAGATAGGCACACACACACACACACACACACACACACACACACACACACACATATATATATATATCCTTGGAAACCAGGAGAAGACATTGGATCCTCTATAACTGCAGTTACAGGCCATTGTGAGTAATCAGGTGTGGTTTCTAGAAACTAAATGTTGTTCCTCGGCAAGAGCAGTTCAGACTCTTAGCTACTCAGCCTTTTCTTCAGCCATAGATGCAGAGTGTTCTAGGATATACACTTTGTAGATGGCAATGTCAAAAATGTTAGAAGACACATAATTGGAACAAGAAGTTTTGCTCCATTGGGACAGAAGGCAAAGGATGCCCAAGGTCGTTTACATCTGCTCCAGTTTGTTTGCTGTTGTACTGAGCACTCAGGACTCACCTGGTTATAGCTTGGAACCATGTGAGGGAACGCTCTTCAGCCACTCTCTCTGAGCCTACTCTGTGTCCAGTTGATGCCTCTTTTCTGACCATACTGATTTTCAATCTAGTCTCTTAAAGTCTCTTCTGCCCTAGGGAGGTGAAGAGGGAGCTGTAGTCTGAGGTCCATAAAGCCCTTAGAGGGAAGCTGCAAAATTAGCATATGAAGAAAAGGGGCTTGACAAAGGGGAAAGCTGGAAAACTCCCCTGGCTGAGGCCAACTAAACCTGGCCTCTGAGGCAGGCACAAAAGCTTGCTAGAGTGCCCTTACCTGACCTATGACTCATGCTGCTAAGGCTCACAGCCCCATGGAGAATACAGAGAGAAGATGCTGAGATAAAGGATGCTTGGGGATGACTTTAGAAGAATAGTAACAGATAAGCCAGATGGGAAAGTCTAAACTGTGTAAACGAGCCCCAAAGCCTACACTGCAGAAGAAAAAAGCCACCATGCTCTGTACTGCAGGACTTTTGCTTTAGCCTGGTTCCTCCCTTAGAACTGTATCCTTTTCAAATAAGCCATCCGTGCTTTTGCTGCAACCATGTGCCTCTGCTCAGCCCTTTCTTCAGGGACACAAGACCCTGCCCTGGCCCTGGAGTTGTTTGTTGAACCTTGATACTCGCTTATGTGTCTATCCTCCTGAAGAGGACTTCCACTGTCTCCTGATGGTTCTTTGCAATGCCCAGACTATAAGGGATGAATACACACTAAAGAGACACTCCTCACTCCCTCTTTGGCTGTCCAAATATTGCAACCGTGAATCTCAAGAAACTGGAATTTCCTGCTATAGGAGGAGAAGTTTGAAGTCCTGAGAGAATCTTGACTGCTGGAGAAAGATTTACAGCTTGTCAGCTGACCTGACAGGAGGGACTGATCTTACTAAAGAAACTTGGAGCTGAGACAACAGAGGATGGATCATGGGTACCTTGCCACATTACTTTGTTCTGAACATCTCTTGCTTTCCACTTAAATCTTACCTCCTCATCAGGATCCTGAATTGGGACCTAGGGGGTCCCCATACTAGAAAGGTCTCTTCATTGCTCTTCCCAGTGTGACCATATTGAATAAATTTCGTTTGCTTTTTATCTTCATTCAACTTTTAAGGCTGTTTTTTTGAGGACAGGTCACTGAACTAGCTTGTTGGGGTATAAATGGGGACTCCAAATCCAGCAATGCCTTAAGACTACAGGAGCTCTGAGTGTTGGCCTTGAACCACTGTCACCAATACTGTGCTCTTCTGTATGTGGGCATCTGGTAATTGATGATCCTGCCTCTCTGGGTGCTACTACTGGCCTGAATGGTCTAACTCTGTAGTTCTGGGTTGAAAATTAAAAATATGCCTTTAGTGGTGTTGTGACCAGAGTTTCAGGGCAAAAGCCAGGCTGTGGCAGCCATAACAGGCTTATTGCAACCCCCATCCCCAAATCCTAGTATGCCATTGAAAAATAGCTGTTGCAAAAGAGATTTAGCCAGTGTGGGTATTTTAGGAAGAACTGAAAAAAGTGTTCAGTGAACCACAAGTCTGTTTTGGGGTAATGGCATGAGTTTTGTCTTTAAATTGTAGAAGAATTGGGGCATGGGATAAGAGGTATGGAACAGTAAGCAGTCCTGGCTAATATGTGGTCTGTTGAACACTGTCTCAGTTCTCATTCTGTAAGGGAGCCTGTACACATCTTTATTGTTAGAGGGTAAAATCTAGTTCTAGGGAACCACTGCTTCTCTGGACAGCAGCCTCCCCATCAAGGTCATAGTTCTAATGGTTTTCCTGTTAGGTTCTGCTATCCTGTTTGGTTCTTGGAATCCAAAGTGACAGTGACTGCAGGTTTAGGAGGAGGACCAAAGACCTTCTGGTTCCTCTGAGTATCCGGAAAAGGACATCATAAAAAGACAACAGTAAAGTACTTCCAGTATTTATTTATTTATTTATTTATTTATTTATCATTCATTCATTCATTCATTCATTAATTTATATTATAAAACTCAGTAATTCATTTTATTTTTATTTTTTCAACAGTTTCATATACATTTAAAAATAAATTTTAGTCATTTTCAGGCCCGTTTTAGTTAAGTTTGGGACTGATTGTGTCTCAGACTGAGCATAGCTTGAGGATTTATATGAGCCCTTAAAGCCCACCTCCACAGTGACATACTTCCTCCAACAAGGCCACACCTACTCCAACAAGGCTACACATCCTAATAGTGCCCTCCTCATGGGTCAAGCATATTCAAACCACCACAAGACCCATTGCCCTCTCTCATTCCCCTCCCTCTTCTGCTTCTATCCTGTCCGTGAATCCCCCCTTCCTTTCATGTCTTGTTTACGTGCACAGCTTACTTAGAGTTATTTGCCTGAACATGGGTGGGGAATTATCGTTCGAACAGGGATATCTACACTATTGGAGAAGGACATCATTAATTGCAGATGGTCTTTCTTGAGAGGGAAGGAGCCTCATGTCTCCTCCTTCAACCAATGATAAAATGTTCACCAACCCAATCTTAGGCAGGTCTTATGCAGATAGGCACAGTGGCAGTAGCTTCATAGAGACAATGGCTCCCATGACAAGAAGACAAACACTTGCAGCACATCTCTTCTTTCCTTATAATTTCCCTGGCCTCCTTTGTCTGATGTCCTCCAAGCCTCCGAGGAGGAACTACAGCTGTCTCAGTTGGGCAGAGTGTCCTGCCATCATTAACTCTCAGCACTTTGACTACAGTATGAGGCTTTTCTGAAAACGCTTCCACAGAATTAATCTCAAATAGGAAGCCATAGCTGAGGCCAGAGCCCACTGGGTGCTCTCTCATTACTCTTACTGTTAAGCATTCAGATGAATAAAACAGGTGAGGTACCCTGGTTTCTAGATCCAATGGCTGCATGCATGGGTAAGCTTGTGACCCAAATTCAAAGAGACAGATGGAAAATGAAGGGAGACTTTCATTCTGCAATGAGGAGTCAATGCTTTTCAGAAAAAAAAAATGAAAAAGATTCTAAATGCCTGCCATGGCCATAGCTGCATGTAGGGTTAAAGGGTAAAGGTTAGAGACAAGGCTCTAAGTGTCACCAGATATAATATAGACTTCAGAAACATAGCACATTGTCAGCGTGTGCCAGTAAATGAGTAGGACACAGCCACTGAGCCTTCCGTATCCCCTAAGTCCTGTATCTACACACAGTCTATGTAGGAGGAGCAGATCTATTCATGAAATCCTGGGGTAGAGCCATCACCAGCAGCTATACCTGTCTACGTCTGAGTCAGGCCACTGCTGACCTTGGCTTTAACATTGCAGTTTAATAATTAGAAGAATAGGGGCTGGAGAGGTGGCTCAGCAGTAAAGCCTTTGCTGACCTCATTAGACATCTAAGTTTGCCTCAGTATCCACACTGGCCAGCTCAGCATCATCTGTAACTTCAGCTCCAAAGTATTCAATGCCCTCTTCTGGACTTTACAGGCACTGCACTCAGATGAACAGATATGCACACAGACACATGCAAATACACATAATTAAAAATAAAATCAGTCTTTCAAACAATCAAAAGAATGAGATTCCAGCAGAAGAAAAACCTTCCGGGACATCAGTTTCCTTATTCTGACATTCTCAAAGAATGGGATGGGAAAAAGTAACTTTTCTTTCCTTTCTAGAAGCCAAAAAGTCTGGCTCAAGTTTTCTTTAGTAGTTGACTTTGTCAGGCTTACTCCAATAGAACAGCCTTTTGTGTATTTTTTCCCTGCCAAATCCCCTTGGCCTCTGAACTAAAGCAAACGCCAATGAATGTTATTGCTGAATAACTCCCAGCATGTTTACGATATGTATGGCTTTCTCTGGCTGACCTTGCTGAGGGGGTGGCTGCCCAGCCAGCGACTCATTTAGAGTGGCAGGGGATGAGGAAACGATAGACCATCCAGCCTAGCAGCAGAGCCGGGCAGATCTGAGAGGCACTCAGAAGGAACAGGATCACAGAACATTGGGAGAAACATGAACTGACAGAAACTGATCACAGTGGTTTCAAACAGGGCAGATTTTGTTTGACAAATGCCATGAGAAGCGAACTGAAAGAGAACAAAGGGAAGAAGAGGGCCAGGAGACAGTGGACACAAATGACCATGTTTCCAGAAGGCCTTTGACAAAGCGTTGCTAAATGGGTTCACAGGTTGGGTGATACTTCTGGGCTCCCCTCAAGGGTGAGCCTCAACCACTGCAGTAAAGAGCTGGAGTCAAGTGGTAATTATTCCCTTTCTTTTCCTAAGGGCACACTCTTAAATCTTTAGTTATTACACACTTGGGAAGAGTAAGCACAGCCCGGCAGCACAGTGGGGCTTAAGGCCTTTAGCTTTTCCTGCAAGGATATTGAGTGTTTTGGAAATATAGCCATGGTGCTTGACCAGGACCACTTGTGACACCAATGAAACAGATTTTTAGTTAATGATCAGCCATCTGTGGCCCACAAGCCAATTCTACCAGCATTTTTAGATAAAATTTTATTGAAATGCAGCTATACCCATTTGGTGACATGTTGCCTGTGGCTCAATTGTCAGTGCAGTCATAGAATCGAATGACTGTGATGATGTGTCCCACAAAGCCTACTATATTTATTATTCATCTGCATAGAAATTTGCCAATCCTGGCCTCGGGAGATGGCTCAGTGAGTAAATTGCTTGCCTCTCAAGCATGAGGACCTGAGTTTAGCTTCAGAACCTATATTAAAAAGCCAGGCATGGAGGCACTTGAGTCTCAACTCTGATTAAACAGAGAGGATGATTCTGGAGCTTGTTGACCAACCTCCCTGGCCTAATTGCTGAGTGCACGCACTCATGCAAGCACATATACACATACACAAATGCACGCACACATTTTCTATTGCTAGATGGATTTATCTGCCATGTTCATCAACCATTGTAGCAAGCCTGACTATGACTGTTTTTACTCAGTTCTCTTTTCTCTATCAGAATGTCTTGCCATATTATTCACTTTTATTTTCACCCATTGCTGCAACAAGGAGAAGTCCTGGCAGGCAGGAGTCTTGCTTGTCCCATTTTATCACTAGGCATTTCTAAGGTCATAGCACATGGAAGTTCCTCAGTCATTAGCCACTGTATGCATTACTGAATGAAATCTTGTGCATGAGAGGAGAGTGAGGTAAAGTATTCTGGTTCCTTTTCTGTGGCTATGACAAAGTACTTCAAGGAAAGGATTTATCTCATCTTATAATTCCTGGTCACAGTCCAGCTCTGAAGGAAGTCAAGGCAGGAAGTTGAAACAGAACCACAGAGAATTCTGCTCACTGGTTTCCCAAAGGTTCGTACCTAGCTAGCTTTGGCATGGTGCGCAGACTCACATGCCTAGCTATCATGTGCCCTACAGTGGGCTTGGTCTTCTTGTATTAATTAGCAGTTAAGATGATCCCTTATAGCTGTGTTCATAGGCCTGTTTCTCAGTGAAAGCTTTCTTCTTTTGGCAAGTGGGCAGTTAACACATAACTGGGTCCTATGATTACACCTTCTGCTTACTTGCTGAGAGAACATCAATGTCATGTTTATTGGAAAAAGATCCAAACTAAATTGTTTCCCATGATCTTGTCATAGTAAAATCTGCCTCAAACTTTCTTAGTTAAATATTTCTCTCCATAATTAGCAAACATATTCATGAATGAATATGTGATATTTATCAGTAGTGGCCTGAGCCCTTTCTGAGGTCACACCTTTGTCCTGTTGTTACTATCTGTGACAATTAATATTGATTGTCAACTTGACAGAATATAAAGTAACCCTGAAGACAAATCTCTAGGCATGTCCTTAAGGGATGTTCTAGATTGGAATGGAGGAGCTGTTCTTTTTCAAGTTGTGTGAAACTAATTTGTAATCTATTAAATTCTGATTAAATATAATCAAATCCAATAATTTTAATAATAATTCAAAATACAATGTATTTTGATTATATTTTCCCTCTCCCAACTTCTCTCAGATCTTTCCCACATCCCTACCCATCCAATTTCATATTTTCTTTCTCTCACCAAAGACATCAAAACAAAAACAAAAATTAAAACAGAAATACAAATAAGCAAAAAATAAAATAAATAAATAACAACAGCAAACCCCCCCCCCCGAGGGGGCGCACACGCGCCCAAAAAAAAAACCCCATGAAGTTCATTTTGTTTTGGCCAACTACTCCTGGACATAGAGGCTTCCCTGGTGTGTGGCAGATCTGATATATGTGGTTTCACTCTACTGGAGAAAACTGATTTCCTTTTCCTAGTAGATGTCAATTTCAAGTAGCTTCTTAGTTGGATTAGGGCTTTGTGTCGTCTTTGTCTTCTCAATGCTGGGATTTTGTCTGATTTCAACCTGTGCAGGTCTTGTATGTGCTGCCAATGTGCTGTTACATCATCTGTGAGTTCAGATATGTTATGTTTGGAAGATGCTGTTTCCTTGGTTACTGGAGAGTACTTTAGAGGAGCTCTGAACCAAGAGGGTTGAGTTGAATGGCCTAGCATTTTGTTACTTATGCCATTTGGAAGAGGAGGTCACGTCTTTTCATGAAAATTTTTTATCCATGAATTTTCTCCTTTGTCTTAAAAAGACTGCAACCAATTAGAAGAGTTAAATTAGAAGAACTCAGGAGCCAATTTGATCCAGGTCACACTGGTGAAAGACAAAGCAATTTGTGCATCAAATAGAGACAGTAAAAGGAGCGGATTGCTACTCACCAAACATAGTTAAATAAATGGTTTCCAAATAACATTGGAAAAGCAAAACAAAAATAACATGTTACCAATGAAGGATATTGGGAGAACCAAATCATTGTAAATATAGAAAAGAGGGAATTGAATACGTATCTCGTCTCTCCTATATAAACTGTGTGACAACAAGTAACCAAAAAGCAGACACTGGGGAATTTATATTTATGGTAGTGTTTAGCTCATTAGAGATGATAAAGTTATAATGCTACCATTATAAAAGCTCTGATGTGTGCATGGAACCATTAAACATGTGACTGTCAACCTTAGAAAAACAGACACAAGACATTGTGATACTCTCGACCAAAGAACACACAACTTTGGATTAGTCATGTCATAGGATACAAGCTGAGTTTCCCCCAGCTTCTAGATGTGACCATCAATTTATAGGAAATACAGAGAATATAGGATCATGTTAAATGATAACACTTAAGTGCAACTGGAAAAACCTAGGGTAGAAAATAGTAAAAGATAAGTGATAGAGATTTTTCTTCTTCTTTTTTTCAAGATAACAATAATAATGAGGGGGAAGATGAAGGGAGGAGCTTGTGGATCGAACAAAAGACAAGAAAAATTTCACCCAGCTATAATAATTGAACCTTCATTGTGTTCTGCCTCCATGAACAGACTGTGAAGGTTTTCAGTATTATGGCTGGGGAGCTGGTTCAGTGGTAAAGTGCTTACTATGCAAATTCACAAGGACCTTCGTTTGGACCCCTAGAACCAAACTATAGAAGAGCATGAGACTCATAACTGCTGAGCATCTCTCTAGCCTCTCAACTAGCTCTTTTAATAGCAGGTAGAGGTAATGTATAAACAGAAATCATTTATCATGAATTGTATTTGTTTCAATCCATGTTGCATACATATTTTGATCTACTCAATGTTATTTGTAACAATAGCTGATGACACATTGGTTATATACATAATCACCACCCTGCTTTGATGGCTTAAAATATTTCAGTCAGTTTGTATTGATTGTTTTTCTGTTGCTGTGATGAAATACCAGACCAACAGCAAGTTAGTAATTAAAAACAATGCTTTATTTTGGCTCAGCTCCAGAGGAATACAGTCTCTCACTGGGGAAGGCAAAGCAATTGGCTGGGAAGGCAGAGGCAGGAGCAGGAAGCTGGCTGACCACATTTTTATTTGCATACCAGAAGAAGAGAGAACCAGAAATGAAGCCAGACTTTAAACCAGAAAAGCATACTCCTTCAGTGGCATACCCCTAGCAAGCTTTATCTCCTAAATGTTCTATAATGTTCCCAAACAGCACCACCAGCTGGTGACCAAGTATTCAAATATTCGTCATGGCTGCATAAGGGGTGTGGATGTGTGAGACACAGTTCCTGCCCCTGAAGCATCACCAGGCCATTGATCCCCACATGCGGTGATGACTGCTGTTGTCCTGAAACTGATCTGCTGTCTTTTCTATTTTACTTTCAATCTCTCGTTCTGGGGAATATACTTCCACCATTACTCAGAGTTAACCACTCCTTAATAAATGAAAAAGATGCAGTTCTCAGGAAAGAGGAATGAAGATGGTCATGAGACCAGGAATGAAGAGGAACAGGCCTTCTGGGTAGCCTTGAGGGCCATAGGAAAGGATCTAGACAACATAACCACAGAGGCTATAAAAGCCTACATAGTCCTTTGTAGAAATTGCTTATTACAAGACTTGGTCAAACTTGGAACTATGAGGAGATGCATGTACCCCATGGTCTAATGACTGCTGCATTAATTAGCCAGGGTGAACTGGGGGCCATCAAGGATAGAGAGTTAGAGTGGTCTCAAGAAGAAAAGGCATGGATAGGAAAAGAAGGAGGAATGTATGGAAAGTAAGCAAACGACAGATGGATTTACCTTATGGGAGGAAGGCTTGTATACAATCTAGAAACAAATAGTATTAGAAGGAGAATATGACTTAATGAAAAAGGACAATGGGCTAGTGAATTAACTTTTATGGAGAAGTTATCAATTTTGGACACGAGGCAGTAGAATTGCTAAGATAAGGAGACAATGATTAGAGAATTAAAAGATGATGTAGAAGCATATAAAAAGTTAGCACTTCATCCTCCGAGTTACTTAAAGGAGGTGACAATGCCTATATCAGAGTGAGCTAGCTGTTCTACTTGCATAAACTTTGTGAGGAATTAGTTTAACCTTAGTAGTCTGTCACCTTTCTGTTCTTACATGAAAATAGTTACTAAAGACTGCTGTCTACTGTACCAGGAAACTACAAGACCTGTGCCCAGCTACCAGTGAAGAACAGGCTGTGTAAAAACTATAAGGAAATGTGCTTTTGTTTTGTGTTTAGTCTCTTTTAAGAAAGCGGGGGCTGGGGTTAATGATCTAGGATTCATAGAATTTATGTAAATTTAAGGATTTCTAAGAAAAACATTAGTGATCAAAACCTTCATGATGTACCTTTAGCAACAAAAGATGTGATTCAGACTCTCTGGTTGGAAGAAAGAAAAAGAATGAGAAGAGGGAAGAAGGAAAAAGAAAGGAGGAGAAGGAGGAAGGATGAGAATCCTCAGGCAAAGAGAGAGCCTGAACTGACAGCTCCTTCGCCTTACCTCCTTTCTCAGAAGCTTCTTCATACTGAGGCTGGACCTCAGCAAAATATCTGAGCCTAAGTGGAACATTTCTCATTAAAACCACCACATCAGTAAAAATGATTTTCTTAATATAGTATGTGTCACCATTTCATCATGGTGATATCAATGTAGATAGAGGTGGTACAAAAAAAAATCCAGTTTAACAGGTTGCTTCTTTCCCACGTATCTCCCATGTACCAAGAGAAGGTCAGACTCTAGGGTAAGAGTCATCTTAGCCATAGGTTAAGCCTGGAGAAACTTGTTGAGAAGTTGGACAAGAAGAACTGAGTTAGCCCTGTGATCCCAGGGTATACCATATTTTTGGCCGACCCATCCTGGAGACAGCCCATTTGGAAGATAAGGAAGAAAGGAGTGCAGAAGGCAGAGATGAGTCATCCAGATAAGGCGTCTGCCTGGAATTTTTTTTTCTTTTTTGGTAATGGTGCTTGTCTGTAGAATCTGTGTATAAGGGCTAGAAGAGATGCTGCTGGCTGCTTGGCATGTTGTGCTACACAACTTGGAAGATGTAGAAAAAGCAAGAAGCTACTACTTCATAACAAGCCCTTGGCATCTCAACTCACAGGGCTGTAGGCACAGCTCTTGACTAAGACAGTTGACATGAAGCAAAGGCACTCCCAGGAGTTACCCTGGACAGGGCCCCCACCCATTCCATATGCACACAACGTTCTAACAAACCTTTCTCTGTTGTAGGCTTTCCTTCCTAGCCCCTACCTCTGTTCCTCTGTTCGTTCTCTCTCTCTCTCTCTCTCTCTCTCTCTCTCTCTCTCTCTCTCTCTCTCTCCATTTTCTGTGTCCTCTCTCTCTCTCTCTCTCCATTTTCTGTGTCTTCTAATGCTCTCTTAGTTTCAAGAGGATGGTTGTTACATCTGACTTTGAGTGCCTTTAACTACAGCCCAATGTCATGTGTGACCTGGATTCACCAGTGACCCTCAAGGGCCTTCTGCCAGTTGAATCTGTCACCTAGAAAGGACTTTGGAAATGAAATGATTAGATCTGATTTTCTTTCTGTTCCTCTGCCTGAAGAATGTTCTCAACATGTCCTATGGTCACTTAGCTGAATTGCTTTGGTTTATTTTACCCCTTTAAATTAAAAAAAAAAAGACAACTTAAAAGAGTCCAAGGAGAGTAATTCCCTGTCGTTTATCAAGGAGTTTTCCTTGGTCAAAACAAAGCATTAACATTCTCAGCTGGTCACTTATTTATATTCCTAGAACCAATAGTCATGAAAAGCCATAGCTAACACATTCAGAGCTTGCTGTGTGGAGTCTTAAGTAACTCATGGAAAAAGAACTCAGAGTTGGAATTCTTCCCTCACACTAGCTCTGTTCATGCTCCCACAACTGAGGTAGACAAAAAACAATAAATCTAGAGTACACTCATAAATATAAATGGCTGTTAAACTTTTCAGTGGGGGTGATTTCGAGTTAAAGATGTAAGATGTTAGCACAAATGCTTTGGCAATCTCACCATGGCTGTGTCATGACTTTAATTTAGCAAGAATTAATTGTGGGTTTAAGATGCTTTATACTTTAATGAGAAAATAGAACATAGCCTTGGGTGTGTTTTATTAACTTGGTTCTGCCTTGTATTTCAAAACAGCCTTGGAGGAGAGAAGCTATGCGTCCTTACAAATGTGTAAGCGTTTCACCTGCAGCCAATGAGTCCTGGAATGGACACTGAGCGTTGTGGTATTTTGATGTACTCATTCTCAAAATGACATGTTTAAATCATAGGGCAAGAGGTTGGAGAAAGGGCTTAACAGTTGGTTCAGAGTGTGGACTGCCCTTCCCAAGTACTAGGATTCAATTCCTAGCACCCATATGGTGGCTCACAACTGCCTGTAACTCTAATCCCCACAGGAACAAACATCCTCTTCTGACCTCCACTGGTACCAGACATCCATGTAGTTCACACACATACATGAAGGCAAAACACTCATAAAAATGTTTAAAAAATCATAAGTCTAGTGAATCTTGGACTAGTATTTTCTTGCCGGCCTCCATCCCTTCTTCTCCTCCTATTCTTTCTTTTAGGTTTCTTGCAGCCTAAGCTACACAGTGTAGCTGAGGATAAGCGTGCTTTTCTCATCCTCCTGTGTGTGCCTCCTAAGCGATGGGGTCACAGGTGTGTACCACCATGCCCCTTCTTCTTTGCATACAAGTCAAAATAAGGAGCTAGGCACCCAAATCAAGCACTTTGGGACTAAGAAGAGTGTCTACTGGGAGATTTTAACACTGTGTCCTGAGGTCTGCTTGTATCCTATCGCTATAGTGCAGATTCTTGGGTTGAAAGACTGAATCTCAGTTTCACTAATATGAAGAGATGGGGCCTTTGGAAGGGGTTTAAGTGATGGATGAAATTGGTACCTGTGTTAGTTACGTTTCTCAATTCTGTGACAAAATTCGTGACAAAGGCAGATTAAGGGATGAGGGTTTACTTTGTCTCACAGTTTGAGTAGAATACACTATGGTGGGGTGGCATGTCAGCAGGAGCAGGAGGCAGCTGGCCTCATGATATCCACAGTGAGGAAGCAGAGAGAGATGGATGCTGGTGCTCAGCTCACTGTCTCCTTTTTATTCATCCTGGGAGCCCAGCCTGTGGGATGGTGATGCCCACAGTTACAGTGGAACTTTTCTATCTCATTTAGTCTTTCTGGAAACACTCTCATAGATGCACCCAGTGGTGTTTCAAAGGTGAATCTAAATTCCATCAAGTTGGTATTCAGGATTAAACATCATGCCACTTAGGGGACCATCTATCCTTCTCTGTCTCTGCAGATGTAGTGAAAAAGTGTTGTCTATGAATGACCAAGTGGGTCATCTCCAGACACCAAACTTGTTAGAACCTTAATCTTGAACTCTCAGCCTTTGGAACCATTAAAAATGGGTATGGTGTCTACATCTCCCCATCTCTGGTACTGTACTATAGGTACCAGAGTGGCCGAGACAAAGAGCCAGTGAGAGAGTACTGCTGAACAGTACCTTTGATTCTGAGAACTGAAGGGTACAGGTTGGTTTCCAAGGAATCAGATATATGTAGCCCATTGGTGAGTAATCATTGTGTCCAAACCTTTGAATTTTTACTTGTTTCAGTAGCTACATGGCAAGCATCTCACCTCTGTGCTCACATCCATCCTGAATTAGCATGCCCAGGAAGTTGTCCTCTCATCAGCGTTGGGGGATTTCTGATACACTTGCCAGCCTGCCTGAGCTCCCAAAAGAGGGGAGCATTGTTGAAGCTTCATTTCCGTGGCTGTGAGGATTCTCTGACAAAAAGCAAATTAGGGGAGAAAAGGGTTATTTCAGCTCACAGTTCCAGGTTACAGAACACTGTTGGAGGGAACCAAGGCAGGGACTTAAAAAAGTTAGTCACATCACATCCACAGCAAGATGGGAGAGAAATGAATATGGCATACTCCCCTCTTGCTTGCTTGTTTGTCTCTGGTCTTCTCCACTCATACAGTTCAGAAGTCTCTGTCTAGGGAATGGTGTTGCCCACTGTAAACTGGGTCTTCCAGTATTAATTAACTTAATTAAGAGATTCTCCTTCAGACATTCTCATAGGCCAACACAATGTAGCAAATCTCTAACTGGAACTCTCTTCTCATGTTGTCTCAAGTTGACAATTAAATCATCACAGATGTCACTCATGGTGACAGCAGTCAGAATAGCCAAATTCTCTCTGTGACTAGCAAAATCTCAGGCATTGTGCAATACCTTAACTTTGGCCTACAGATCCTATGGGGCAGAACTAAGCATCTTTTTCTTCATGCAGGCAGGGAAGCCAAAGCTGAGAGGGGCCAAGGGACAGCCCAAGGTCAGAGATGCCTGCATGGCAGAGCTGGGTTCCAAGTTCAGAATGTGCACTCTGGAGTGTTGCAAGTTTCTAGAGACTAGAGGACTCTTGTAGGCTGTCCTCTTCCCCAGGTAAGTGAAGTGCATGAGGTGATGGAGAGTTTCCAACAGCCTAGCAATCACTCAACTCACTTAGTTGTCTAAAACATAAACTGATATTTTTAACCCTTTGGAGAAAATGACATAGAATGTGTTTTTTCAGGTTTAGGGTTTTTCCCCCCAATAAGTCATAGTGCTTACTATAACAATTTTAAGTTAAAGAATTATAATAAATGAAGTTTCACCATTTTACTTTATTTTTTCTTCCTTACTGCACTTCTTTTCATACAACTCACTCTAAGCCCAATTCTGTTTCTCATATTTTAACACAGATCAATTTTGAATGTATCTCTTTATCTACTCAGGTATGTCTACACATGTACACACATGCATACATGCACAGCAAACATGTGCATACACTTAAATGCACCCTGCATATCATACACACACATATGAGTCATAGGCACACATTCATGGTATACATGCATGCAACCATGCACATTTGCATAGACACACTAATGATGTACATATAGGTACATGCATAAGTGTGCGTGCATTCACATAGTGGCATGATTGAACACACACACACACACACACACACACACACACTTCTGGGCAGTGGAATATGAATAACCTTGACGGAAGATCTGCAATCCAATAGTGACGCTTCCACTTATGAACTGCATGATCTTGTGGTAGAATCTATATTTTTGGTACAATATAGATAGCAGTGTTACTTACAGCTTAGGTCTAGGTGGAGTTATATAAGACAAAAAAAATAGAGCAGTTACAGCAGAGAAGGTTCACGTTAACCCTTCATGTGCGATATCTTTGTGTGTATATGCATCCACGGTGTATTAGTTGCTGTTCTCACCACTGTCCTTGACAAAATGGAAGGATCTGCTTTGCTCATGGCTTCAGCAGGATTTGTGCACCCCTGTGAGGCAGCTCACATCATGATGGCACGCAAGCAAATGAAATGGAAGAACAAACACACCTCTGGCTGTCCCATTTCTCCCATTGAACTTCCAAAGGTTCTGCAGCCTGCAGAGTGGCCACCCATATCCAGTATAGGTGTTATCTCCTCTCTGGAAGCTCCCTCACAGATTTACTCAGTCATAGCAGTTTCTTAAGTTGTTACATCCAGTCAAATTGACAATAAAGATTAACTGGTACGCAGATATTAATGCACATGACGGGTGCTCTATAAATCCTTTTGTGCCTTGGATTTTTGATTGAACAAAGGACTATGCCAGTAATACAAAGCTGCTTTTAAAAAGGACTCAATATTGCATCACCTACACATCACCTGTTGGCAGACTTTTATGTGGGTCTGTTTTTCACATGTATAAACAATGCTATCATAAATTTCCAGGCACATAAATCTGTACATATTTGTCTGGGCATTGCTATGGGATAAATTTCTGAAGCCAGAATAGCTGATAAAAATGTATACATGCTTAACATTTTGGTTGAAGCTGCTAAAGGGCCTTCCCTCTGGGCCACATAAATTATAATTAAGAATGCCAAGGTTGAATGTGTCTATTTCTCCAGAATCTTGTCAACACTAATTATAAAGGCATTTTTAAAATCCTTATCAGATTCTGAGGTGAAAAACCTCTTTCTGTTGTTTTAATTGCAGTTCTTTGATTCATAGTAAGTGTATGTTGATTTAATGAATGAATGAATAGTCCCTATTCTCTGAATTAGTCCTAATTTTACACTCATCTTTTCCTGTGAATATTTTTAAAAGCCAATTGTTCCTCTTTTGAGAGAGTGTTTTCATTTCATTTCTGTTGCTGTGATTTAAAAAAAATCCAGACAAAAAGAAACTTGTGGAAAAGGGGTTTATTTCAGCTTACAATTAGGAAGTCAAGGCAGAAGCTTGAAACAGCTAGTCAGTCACATCCACATTCAAACACATAGAGGAAATGAGTGCACATGTGAGTGTGCTCTTGCTTGTTGTCAGTACTTCTCCATTTTTATCCAGCCCTGGACCCTGTACGTAGGGATTGCTGCCCCCCACAGTAGTACGTAGGGATTGCTGCCCCCCACAGTAGACTGGGTCTTCCTATCAATTAACTTAAGTCAACCCCTTGCAGGCATACCCACAGGCCAACTCAATCTAGAGAATTCTCATTGAGACTTTCTTTCCTGGTGATTGTAGGTTGTGTTAAATTGAGAAGTCTAACCATCGAAGAGAGAATTGTTCCTAGGGCATGACTCATAGGATAAGGAAGCACCATACCGTTGAGCTCCAGCCTCAGCCTCATGGTGAGTTTTGATACATTTTATGTATTAAGGACTTTACTAGCTACTAGGGGCACATGTCTTTAGTCTCAGCACTCAATGGAGCAAAGGCAGGTGTAACTTTCTGTCTAGCCAGGCCTATAAGGAAATTCTGGGCCAGATAGAACTATAGTGAGATCCTGTCTGGGAAAAAAATAGTGAAGAGAAAAAGAAAGAGAATTTTACTTCCTTACTAGTTACATATGCTAAGAAATTTCCCATTTTGTTGTGATCTTGATATTTATCTTCTAGGAATTTGAAATTCTTATGTATTACACCTGTGTATCTTTTCCTTTTTATGAGGAAATTTTTTCATCTCAAATTTATATAGTATCACTTTTCTCTTTAGTGCTTTTTTTTTAATTAAAGTGTATGGCAAATGTGGGAGCTCTGTGTGGACTTGTGTATGAGACAGGAAATTTAATTTTACTTCATCTTAAGTCAATAGGGAATTGTTAGAGAAGTTGAAGAAAGACAGAAGAAGACATACATTTGGAGAAATTGTACTTCAATTAGTCAAATAGTAAAGACAGGTTGCCTTAGAGTTTATTGGAAGGCATGGGCCACACAGGCCACCACTGGCCACTAGAATGCCCTGTGATAGTGAAAATGGTCAATACGTGTGCTGTTTATGGTGGTAGCAAGTACAACCCTGTAGCTGTTAAAATGTAGTTCATATGCTAAAGGAATGGAATTGTAAATTGTTTAAATGGTTTAAATTGGCAAGCAACTTGTGTCTACTAAGGATCATGACTAACAACACAGGTAGCACCAGAAATGACACCAACAGAATGTGTGTGTGTGTACATGTGGATATGTGTTTATGTGCATGTATAAAGGCATATGTAGCTTGAATGCATGGACACCTATAGACACATGTGGACATATGGCCTGCATTTGTATGAACAAGTGTATGCGCACATTGTATGCACATGTAGGAATGTAACATGTATGCATATATATGTATTCATGTAGCATGAACATATATATGCACATGTAGGTATGTGGTTTGCATGTATATGTGTGTACAAACATACATATATATCCACATGTCAACATGAAGCATACATAAATTTCTGTACACATGTGGTGTGCATCTTGCATGTGTATGCACAACATGTATGTATGAATAGCATGTGTTCACATGTAGGCAAATAGGCTACATTTATATCCTCATATACTTTGTATGTGTTCCATGTAAATGCATGTTTCTGAATGTGTGTATTAATAGTATCTTTGTTCGTGCATGTACATATGAACATGTAGTTTATATGCATGCATGCATGCATACAGATTAGAGATTTGTGTGCACTTTCACATGTATGCATGTATGTGTGTGCCTGTGTGGGTAGCATGTGAGCACACATGTATTCATACATAGGCTTGTGACATAAACATTGTGAGAAAGATCAGGTGTATAAGAATGAGAAGCTATAACCAGATACTTCCTTTTAGAATTTTTTGCTAGTTTTTTAAAAGTCTAATTTTGTTTCTTTTTCTGAATTGAGGGCAATTTGATAAAAAATAGGCAGCATTTTGTCCTTGGGATTCTTGGCTCTGTGGATGGGGAAGAGCACGCCTGTTAATCAACAGTTCTCCCCTTTCTAGCTTTGGAGCAGCAGTAGCATCTCCAACTGCACTCTGCACAGCGCCTGTCTCTTGTTCAAGGAAAAGCTGCCCCACATATGCAAACCTAAGGGCCTCATCTATATTAATTCACCCCTCACGCAGAGGAGGGTTTCTCTCTGTATAAAACAAGCCAAGCAGATGCCCATACAGCACATCACGGTGCTCGTTCTGCAGTGCTAATCTTTTCCATAGAGTCCCATTAGCGTTTCAAGAGTTTGTAGTCCTGGCTATTTGTGGTATGAATCCTGAATGACACAGAGGGGTCTGGGGCATGCATATGTGATGATGTTAACATGCACATGTATTTGCATATTAGGGAGTCTTGACATGGGGGAAACTTAGATTTCTATTTCCCAGAGAAAATGGACCTGTTGTGCTGCCATGAAACATGTAGTCCCAAAATGGCTGGGATGGAAGAAAAGCTTTTCTTATGGCTCTGAGGGGAAATGGCTGACTGTGGGGAAGGTGCCTGTGTGAGAACAGAGGATGGCGACATGGTGACCTGGTCTGGCAGCGTGAATATGCAGGTTGTCAGCATACAGCCACCAGATTTATTATGGAGGAGAAAGGAATACAGTCTATGCAGAGCCATCTGGCCGCCTGTCAGCTGGAGGCCTGCGACTTGGAAGCAGACTGTTCAACACCCTAGAGATAACAGCTTCCCAGGAACTGTTAATGGGGTGCCTATTGGAGAAACCTCATAATGCAAGGTGTACCCATGTGCTATTTTGTGATAAAATGGCAAGATGAAAAGACAGGAAAGCAAGTCATGGATATATGAGACCCAAGGCTTAGAGACTGAGCAACATGGCATCTCATGAAACTTTAATCATGAACTTCATTCTCATTCACTGAGATAAGAGGGGTGATAGGAGCTGACAAGTGACAGAAGCTGTCTCTGCTCCAGGAGGTGATTTATGGAGAGGTAGAGAGCAGGATGCCTCTGGCTCCCCCTTCCAACCTTACTTAACAACTTCATTAATAACTCAGATAAACAAGCCATCTAGTTCATGAGTAGCATCTGATATTAAATTGAGAGGTGCTTAGAATTAAAGAAACCCCAGCACACAACAGCACACATGGAAGGAAAACAGGAGGTAGTGACCTGGAGTAAATGAGGTTCTGATACGTTCAGAATAATTCACATATTGGATTAGGGACATAGCTCAATCGATAAGATGCTTCCCACACAAGCACAAGAATCTGAGTTCACTCTCCAGCACCTGTGTAAGAAGCCAGGGACAGTGGCATGTGCCTGTGACCCTGATGCTGGGGAATAGGAGTATGCAGATACTGTATACTTATTGGCTAGCAAATTTAGCCAAAGTGGTGACCTTCAGGTTTTATAAAATAAGATGAAGAAAGATTAAGGAAGACACTCTATACCAATCTCTGTCACACGTGCATGCACGCACACACATATACACACCATAAATACAACACACATACATATAACACACATACATACAACTCACACATGTGCATGTACTCCTATGCATACATGATCACATGTGAAAACACATTGGGAAAGGGAACTGAGAGGGGGAGGGAAAGAGAGAAGAATTAGACATATTTAGAAATATTTCAGAAAGTCTCCAAACCCATTTGGAGAAAGAGTAGAAATCCACTGAGTCATAATTAGCATTCTGTGTAAAGTCCAGACACTTCTTTAATCCTCACAGCACAAGTTAGACTGTGTTATCCTTCATCACAAACACTGCACACTGTGGAACTCGAAACCAGGGCAATTCCCTGAGAACCCCAGGTGGTAACTGCTGGGACTTGGATCCAGGCATGTCTCAGTGCCAGAGTATAAAACCTAGTGTTCTTACATGAGTCCATCGTCTTTCAACACTGCCTTAAGCTGGGAATGTAGAAATGCAAAAGCTCAAGTTTCAACCTCAAAGGCTCTGAACTGAACCCTGCGTTTATGTAGGATTTCCATATGACTCATGTCCATGTGAAAATATGAAGGCTTGAGCTGCCTAGTCTGTCCTCAGGCATGGGGAACATAAGACTTTAA
Organism: Grammomys surdaster; assembly: GCF_004785775.1. Classification (NCBI taxonomy): domain Eukaryota; kingdom Metazoa; phylum Chordata; class Mammalia; order Rodentia; family Muridae; genus Grammomys; species Grammomys surdaster. Next base: position 1,335,965 of record NW_021604653.1, read on the forward strand.
TGAATGGGGCAGAAGAGATGGCTCAGTCATTAAGCACTTTTCTTGCAAATGGGATGATCTGCATTCAATACTCATATAAAACAAATGGGAAAGCTGGATTTAGTGTGTGCTTGTAATGCTAACACTGGGGATCTAGAGAGGGGATTCTTAGAAGTCTATGGTCAACCAGTCTAGCCTACAAGGAGCGTTCCAGGCTGAAGAGAGAAAATTTCTTTAAAAAGATAAAAAAAAAGGACAGTGCCTTAGAAATGACACCAAAGGTTGACACGCACGCACACGCACACGCACAGATTCTAACAGATGTAGAAAACCTATGATTGTTCTTTTTCTTGGCATGGGATAACAATTCCAATATTCACCTGCAGATCTTGTAACTTCCTCCTTTCACTCAAAGTCACATGACCACAGGCCGCCACACTCTATAAAATAAAAAGAGATCTTGTAGCAATGGCTCTGGCCTTTGCCTTGCTCACATTCTCTCTTACCTTAGCACCTGCCTCATAGCATTGGAAGAGTTGGTCAACTGTTGTCAGTTACCCATTCGGGCCTGAAATCTTGGAGGACAAGTTTGTCCGTTACTCATCTTTATTCTCTGAAAGCTAGCATGGAGATCCACTTAACCTAAGGAAGATGACCAACACAGGCTTTTTGAAGGAATATGAACATGAATGAATGAATGAATGAATGAATGAATGACCATATGGATAAATATGTGAATGCATGAATAAATGACAGTTTGAATGAACAATTGGCCATGAGAATGAGTGAATGAATGAATGAATGAATGACCATGTGAACTGAATGCATAACCATATCTATAAGTGAATGGACAACCAGAATGATAAATGTGTCAGTGACCATGTGAACAATTCACGCATGGCCATGATAATGAATGAATAACTAGCTCTAGGAAGGGGTTTGTTCTATCTGGGCTACATCTCCTTGATGACTTTTCCCCAAGACCTTTAAAGATCAGGATTGCTGGAAACATCTGGAAAGCTTTTTGCCTTCTCTTCTATCCTTAACCATAGATATCTTTTCTTTTTAGGCTCCAGCAGATGCTTTATTTGCAAACAAATAAAAGGAATCTATAGTTTCTTCTTGACAGTGAATTTAAAGATAAAAAGTTGTAAACAACAACAACAACAACAACAACAACAACCATGGCTTGTACAGGTGGAATTTTTTCTGTTCTCATTTCTATAGTGTGTGAAACCTGAGTGGAAAGTTGGGGTTACAGCATCTTCATGCACTCATTCAACAAATATTTATAAGGTCTGTGATGCATCAAGGGTTAAGGATCAAGATGACTGATATATACCTGACCCACCTTTATGAATCAGATAGACTGAAGAGGGGATAAGTAGTGAATTAGAATAACTAATTCCAACTAGTTTATGGAGTTAAACAACATCGATCTAGTCCCACCTCTGTGCCACAAACTGATCTAGCTTCTGGGACAGATAGTTAAGACAAATCCCTGGCTCAAAGCAAATCATAACTCAGCAAGGCCAGCATGTCAAGTCATAGCAATGCTTTGGCAAAGACAGAGACAGGGTTCCCTGAACAGTAAGAACATATTGTGGCACACTGAGCAAGATGGGACAGAATAAAAGGAGGTACATCTCAGGAGTTTTCAGAAAAGATGACATGACTATTCTAAAGTGTAAGCAGGACTTTACCAGCTATGATAGCTAATTTTTACTGTCAATAGATGCAGATACCCACAGCCAAACAATGGATGAAGCTTGGGGACTTTTATGGGAAAATAAGAGGAAGGATTATGGCCCCTAAGGGGATAGAAACTCTGTAGAAAGATCAACAGAGTCAACTAACCTGAACCCTTGGGGCTCTCAAGAGTCTGAACCACCAGCCAAAGAATATACACAGGCTGGACCTAGGCCTCCCTACACATATGTAGCAGATGTGCAGCTTGGTCTTCATGGGGACCCCAAATAACTGGAACGGGAAGCTGTTGTCTGTTCTTCTAGCTGGGCTGCCTTGTCTGGCCTCAATGGGAGAGGAAGCACCTAACCAGGCAGAGACTTGAAGTGCCAGTGTAGAAGATACCCAGGGGGGCCCCTACTTGCTCAAAGGAGAGGAAGAGGAGGAGGGGGGAAGGATGGTGTGTGTGGTAGGGTGACTGGGAGGGGGCAGTTAGTGCGATGTAAAGTAAATAAGTAAAAAAAAAATAAACTAAAAAAATTAGGATTAAAGGTAAGAGAAACAAATTATGTAATAACATATAGTAGAAATTATATTTTCAAGAATAAACGGTATTTACCGTCAACTTGATTTAGAATCACTGTGGGAACAAACCTCTAGCCATGTATGTGAGGAAGTTTTTGCATTAGGCTAATTGATGTGGGAGGTATGGATTAGATTTCCAAGTGAGAATGGAGTTGAACTCACAAACCTTCCAGCAGCTTCCTCAGCTCTAGGTGACAGCAAAATGTTCTCAGCCCGTTTCTTAGGCCAATTGTGGATCTTCCTGCATCACCAATCTGATGAAATACTAGAGAAGCTTCTAGGTGCTTTTCTCATACTGATGGAGCGATGTGGATGCAAAGTCTGCGGCACTTTAGGGCAGAATGGAATGGTGGAGCTTAGGAGCACCAATGCCCTGTCTGTCTCCCTTGTCTCTTCTGACTCTTGAATGGCAGAACCATAGCATCAGGATTCCACTTAGTTTTCCTTTGTGTGTGTGCCCATGCTTGTGCAGGTGCATGTGTGCCTAGGAGTCAGAGGTCACTGTTACGTGTCTTCCTCAATTACTCTCCACTCTATGTTTGAAGTATAATCTGTTACTGACCTGGAGATTACTCATTTGGTTAGATTCGCTGGTCAATGAGTCCCAAGGATTCTCCTGTCTCTGCCCTCCTGGTGCTGGAGTTACAGGCATATACCACCATGCCCAGCTTTTCTCTGTGTGTTCTGGGAATTGAACTGAGGCCATGCTGCCATGCTGGCACAGCAAGCATGTTACCAATGGAGCTATCACTCAGCCCCTTTGTTTTGCTTTTTGAAATAGAGCTTTCTAAGTTCTGAGGTTCTTCTCTTTTGAGTCCAAATGTGATGTACAAGCAACATGGACAGACTCATATTTCATACTATGAGCTACTGAAGTGGAAAGCTCTGATTTCTTTAACAACTCAGTTGTGTCATGTGATGCTTTTCTTAAAGCCAGCTTGTGAGAGGGCGTGTGGTGTTTAGAAAGATTATAAATGGAACCCCACAAACAGTAAGAGGATGCTCCTGCATTGCTACACTGTGCAATGCTTCGCTGGTCTCAACACTCCTTCTCTATCTCCTTCTTTTCTTCCTACTCTGGTCAGTGGGCTAGAAGGGAGGTTGAAACATTTATGAACCCCAAATAAAGCGGGTTTTGTAAAAAATCAAAGCCTATAAACTACTCATGAAGGTAAAAAGGGTCAGACCTTCCACTAATGGTATACCTGTGACCTTCCTCTATGGTATCTCTCTAGATCATAGCCATACTAGGAACTGATTCCAGGATGTCAAGCACAGAGGCAAACATTCTACTATGAATCACATGTTCATCCAATAGCCAAATTCCTTAAAGAATTTTTCTTTGAAATTTTCTTAAATATATTTTGTATATTTTGATTATATTCTTCCCTTCTCCCAACTCCTCTCAGATCTTCTCCACCTCCCACCCCACCCAGCTTCCTTCTGTCTCATAAACAAAACAAAAAAGAACCAAAACCCCAAGTCAAAAGAGACCACAACAGAATCAGTAAGACAAGAAATCTAAAATAACAACAAAAAAGGACAAAAGAAGAAGTACACAAAAATCACAGAATCCATTTTGTCCTGGCCAACTCCTCCTGGGCACAGATCCTGCCCTGTACCATGGTTGATGTACTCAACCACATGCCTTTGAAGAAAACTGACTATCCCTTTCACAACAGGTATCAATTGCAAGTAGCTTTTTGCTTGGTCTGGGGACATTGCTTCTACTTTTCCTTCTTCATGCTTGAATTTTATCTGGTTTGAATCTGTGCAGGTCTTGTAGCCAAATTCTCAGTATTACTATTTTTTAAACATTTTATGCATATGAGTGCTTGCCTGCATGTATTATGTGTGTACCTGCTGCCTGTGGAAATTAGAAGGAGGCATGAGATTCCCTGGAACTGGAGTTAAAGACAATGATGGCTCTAGCTGCAATACGGGTGCTAGGAACTGAGCTAGGTCCTCTGGAAGAGCAGCTAGCCATCTTAGTTACTAGGTCACCTTTCCAGCTTCTCAACACATCCAAGTTGCTTATGTGTGAATTTTCAGGGAAGCCCAGTATATTTGACCCCAAGATTATTTTCCCTCATAGTTGAGGGACAGAATCAGGTGTGTGATTACATTAAGATTTTAGTTACTTAAAATCCAAATTTTGTTTTTATTAACCTACCAAATATGTGTGTATATACCCATATACACATATGAACATTGATAAAGATTGATACAGAGGTAGATAGATGTAAAAATCAATTGATAGAAAAATATGACTTCTCTGCAAAAATCAATGATTTTTTTCTTTCAGAAGTAGGAACTATATTGATATAAGAACTTGTGATTATTTTTAAAATAACTGGTATGTTTTGGGAGCCATGTCATATCACATGCAGAGGTCAGGGGGCATCTTGTAAGAGTTGGGTTTTTCCTACCACCATGTGGGTTCCTGGGGTTGAATTCAGATCATCAGGCTCAGCTTGCTGGGCCATCTCAGCTGTCTAAGAATGTGCAGTTCTTCCTATTATAAAGCCTGTACTTTGTGGTGATATTTTTTAAAGTAAGTACATGTTCCCATGGTAACATTTTCCCACACAACACCAAGTCTCCAGTGTGGCATTTCTCACATTCAGCTCAGATGACCTGCAGCAGGGGTGTGTTAGTTGACTGGCTGCCTAAAAGTCAAGTGTAGTCAAGCTGACAGTAGCGATGGTCACAGAAGTGGGAGCCACGCATTACAGTGGAGTGGGATATGGATAATTTTCACATCACTCCTGTATGCAACCCATAACTCTTTGGACAAAATCCATTTACAAGTATCTTTAATAGCAAAAATTTGAACATATTTCCAAAGTTATGTCTCATGTGACCTAGCTGTCATGAACTGGATATATTTATTACCGAGTAATACTATAAATACTTAAAACTACAACTGCCAAGATGCATACAATAAGCTTTATGACCCAAAGTCTATTTTATATTATTTGGTAGATACTCATCTCTCAATTTCAGTAATCCATAAAACACTTCCTATTCAATAATACAAAATGAGAACAGGCAAGTGCTTAAACATTTTTTTGTGTAAAACTTCTACAGAAAAATAGTTCACATGAGCATGCTTGCTTTCAGAAGGGAAAAAGAGGGATGAGTACTGCCCTTCAAGGTTGAGGAGTAACATGGCATCTAGCAAGGGGCTTTTAGTACTTTTGGCTTTGGTTATGGGCTGTGTTTTAAGAATAGGGCAATTAATTGACACTTGCATACTGAAACAGTCTACAAGTTAGTCTGTTACCTTAACTGGTCACAGGAATCAGTTAGTCTATCTGAACTCAATTTTGCCACTTAAGAGATGGGTTCAAAACACACATTTATGTTTAAGGATCATACATGTTGCAATCACGGCCTCTATAGAGCCTAGCACCAAACTAGTGCTCAACAAACATGTTTACTACAAACCAAATAAATGTGTTTATTGTCTGACAAATAGATCTATAGTATAAATGTTAAATGTATTGATATATTCTATATTATTCTTGATACTGCATCAACTAAAAGTTTTTTAAAAAATCAATAAATTAATCAAACATAAAAAGAGGAAAACCTGATCTCTTGTTTCGAAAACAGATAGATAGATAGATAGATGGATGGATGGATGGATGGATGGATGGATGGATAGATTCCAAGAAAAAAAACTGGACAAAATATCTAAATGAGAAATTCAAAACGTACCTTCGATGCAATGAGTTGGAAAAGTTAAAGCTCTCTGAGATAAATGAATATGCATACAGAAATCATTGAGCAGTAATTTTCACCTGCCAATGCAAATATCTTTTAAAGAAATCATTTGAAACTTTAGTGTTTTCCAATATCCACTAAAACTTCTAGCTCATTGGTTTTTGTTAAAAAAAATAAAACTGTATGAAACCGTATGTCCTTAATGGATAACTGATTAAGTTTATGTATCTTTTAACCGAGTGATTCTATTACTAGTTACCAACCTTAAGGGTTTAGTATCAAATGTGTCCATGAACATAAGATTGTTCAAAAACTATTCTGGAAGCATCTGTAAGGATGTGTTTTGGATACATTTTGTAAGGGTCTGCTTTAATTGTCAATATCACACAAGCTATAATCATCTAGAAGGACAGTCTCAATGAGGGATTGTCTACATTGGGCTGACCTGTGGGAATGTCTATGGGGGACTGTCTTAACTGAGTTAATTGAGATGGTAAGGCTTAGCTGACAGTAGATGGCATCATTCCCTAGACAGGGATCCTGGATCATATAAGGGTGGAGAAACTGAGCTGAAAGCAAGCAAGCAAGCAAGCAAGCAAGCAAGCAAGCAAGGAACTAAGCATGCATACGTTTACTTCACTCCACTCTTACCTGGTTCATGTTTCTACCTTGTTTTGCCCACCAATGGGCTCTAACCTAGAATTGTAAGCTGAAATAAACTCCCCTTTGTCAGGACATTTTTTCCACAGAAACAAACCAGAACATGCTTATTATTGATATTAATGGACACTGAATAAGACAAACTGCCTCCCATAGAGTGAGTGGGTCTCATTCCACCCAGTGGTCTGGATAGAACAAAGGTTGATCCACAGAGCCAGAAGAAACTCTGCTACAGAACTATGGGTTTGGATCACAGCTGTAGCTCTACATAGTCTACAGCTTGTCTCACTTTGCAGATGTTGGACTCGTTAGCCTTTATATCAGTATAAGATGATTCCTTAAGATAAATCTCTCTATGTGCACACAATTAGCCTTCCATATTGCAGAATTCTATGTCCCTATGTCCAACCAACTACAGATAGAAAGCAGTAATAGTAAAAAAAAAAAAGTGCTGGCACTGAATATGCATTTTTCTTTTCATTATCCCACATACAATTTATGTCACAAATATCAAAATAGCGTTTGCATTTTAGGTGTTAAAGTAATGTAGAGATGATTTGAAGTTTGCAGGAAGATTTTCATAAATCCTATGTAAAACTATGTCACTTTATGAGAGAAACTTGAGCGCCTGTAGACAAGGATGTCTGCAGAGGGTGCCACAGGTTACTACAGAATGGCTGTACATTCAAACCCAATCTACCAATTCTGTCTCTGAAGGATCCTCATGAACACAGTAGAAAAGCCACAAGAATTCAACTAAAGTTGAGGGGGCTCATTCACAGTTAGATGTGAATTACAGACAGACTTTAAGTTCCGGTTACAGGAGCTGGAGAAATGACTTAGCTTTAACAGCTACTCTAGTACTGGAGTTTGGTCCCCAGTACTCACCTCAGACAGCTCACAATTGCCTGCAACTCCACCTCTAGTGTATCCAATGCCATCTTTTGATGTCTTCAGAAAATCCCATTCATATGACATATATCCACTCAAACATATAAAATCTAAAAAATAATGCTTATCATCTAATATATTAATTTGCAGTTAGTTTCTAAAAGGAGATATAACTCCACTATGACATGGGGAGATAGATCACTCACTTAATTGCTTGCCATAAAAGGATGAGTACCTGAGTTTCAGCTCTGGTACTCATACAAAGAATAGGTGACACATAGCTACTCCAGTGCTTGGAAGAAGGGAAGCAGAGACAAGAGGACCCCTGAATCTTGCTAGTCAGCCAGTCGAGCTGAATCAGTGACCTCACATTCAGTATGAGACTGTCTCAAAAAGTAAGGTAAAGTGTGATTGTAGAAGGTAGCCAACATCAACTTCTGACTTCTACCACATGTGCACACATGCACGCACACCCAGGCTTAAATCTACGATTGGATCTTTTCTCTGTTTTTGCCAGCTTACCGCTTCTTGATTATTTTTCATCCTTATCCCTTCTTCTCCAGCCCTCACACAGGTGATGCTTTGTATGTGATAGATTTAAAGTACGCGGACGTGGTACCTTGCTCCCAACACTGCCTGAAATGATTGCATTTGTTGGCCTCTGGCTTCGCCTTACCGCTTCAAGAACCAGGAAGAATAAGGTATGTGTTATCTTGTCATGTCTCCTCCATGGCTGTCTGCATTCCTTAACACTAAGATGCATGCTACCAGATTCCAGGGTTGGCAGCTACTTGAGCTGAACTATTCCTGAATGAAAATAGTAAAAATTGTAACATCTTCCCACGTCCTTCAAACATTGAGCTATGCTGCATAAAGGCCAGGCTGGGACCTATCTTCAAAAATGCAGTTTTTCTCATAATCATAATGGCATCCCTTGGTGATAGCTTCATTCACTTTTTGGAAACATCACCTCATTTGGTTCTCACACTGTCAGATAGGAGAGGAATTCTTTATTTTTAATTATCTAAAATTTAACCCAATGAGTCCAATCAATGCTGCTGCCCACATGTGCATTGGTGTGGGGTTAGCCACTGAGGCATGGACAATCTACCAGTAGCCACATCCCAAAGATAAGAAACTCGTTTTTCTTCAACATCTATCAACATCTCAGTTAAGAGTGGAGTCTTAGGAGTCCTTCCCTCATTTATACCAGACTGTTGATTAGTATGTTCTTGTGAGTTTTAGGGAGGTAACCGTAGCCTTAAGAGCTCATAGGAGCAGCATCCTGTGCTATCCAGAAGACACTATCTCACAGCAGACCTCCTGGTCTTCTGCAGCTTTTAGTCTTTCCTCTCCCTCTTCCATGATGTTTCCTGAACTATAGGGTAGAGTTATAGATGTCCCACTTGGAGTGGGGCACTCCACAGTAAATTAGTTTCTGTATTTTGACCAGCTGTGGTAACAATAGCAAAGGATTTCCTAGTCTAGTTTTATCTATATTTAAATGGAAACAGATCCCTGAAAAGGAAGTTAGGCATGTAAGAAAGCCCAGCAGTAGTAATTTGGGGAGAAGGGCATCTTATCACTATCTTCTGACTCTGAAGTCCATGCTTTTCTTCTTTCCTTTGTCTTCTTATATTTATTCCTCCAGTTCTATCTTTCAATAATATTTACTTATTAATTTCTATGTCTGGATGCTGCTCTAGGTCTTGTGGATGTGGTGAGCAATGAAATAGGCTTCTTCACAGGCTGTCTTCTTCCATAGACTGTCTCAGTGGAGCAAAGTATAGTAAGGACAATGAGCATAAACATTTTAAAGAAAAAGTCATCAGAAATGTCATTGAGGCAAAATATAAGAGGTGTGGGTGAATGTGTGTGTGTGTGTGTACTTGTGCATGAAGAAGAATTTATTTTGCTCTGACACTCTTCACTTTATTCTCTTGAGACAGTGTCTCTCCTTGAACCAGGTGCTAGGTCAGCAGCCACCAAGCTTGGGTGAGCCTTCTGTCTCTTTCACTCCCACCGTAACACTGAAGTTAAAAGTTTGTATACAACCATAATATTTTTAAAAACATGAGTACTGGGGATTTGAACTCAGGTCTTGATGCTTATGCAGCAGTTTCCCTAGGTCTGAGACATTTATTTAGGGTTATCTTAGAATGAAATACTGTACATCTACCAACACAGCAGCTAACTGATGCTTGTTCCTTCACAGCAATTTCTTATAAATAGAGAGCCTTTGAAAGATCACTAGAAACTTCCTTGCTTCATCAGTGGTAGTTGTGACACTTTCTTCTATGTCACACTGACACATTCAGTGTTAATCTATGTCATAAAACTGTGTAGAGTTCAAGCCCCTGTCCATTTCTCAACAGGAAACACACAGCACCTTCGAGAAGAGTCGTGGAGTATTGGATAAAGAAAGACTTGACAGAGGGGCAGGCCAATGTGAGTGGACATGCTATGAACTGCTACTAATACCCAGACTGCAAAGCTGTAGGAGGGTATGGCAGACAAGCTCTTTGGCCACAGGGAGCCTGCAGTGACACAGGAGAAAGGAAGCTCCATGATGCATCCCTGCCTCAGCTTCCTCTGCTTGTTGCTCCACTGGGCCGAGCCAGGAGCTAATGGCAGAGGAGGTCATTGAAAGATCCAGAGAATGTACTCTGTGCAGCAGAGAGCAGGGAGAGAATGGAAGTAAAAGTAGAACTTCTAAGTCTTGCCACAGAATCTGCGCCCAACAGCCTTTCCTGGCTTGGTGTTGAACCTCAATAGTCCTCATGCATATTTCCTTTATTTCAATGTCTGATTCCTTCTTGTAACACAACCCACTTTGTTCTGCAGCAACCGTGTAAGTTTAGAAAAATCATAAAATGTACCCTACCTCTGCTGCTTAAAACTTACCAACTCCTTTGCTTCTCAATTAAAATCTATCCCCTAGGACTGAATGGTTAAGAGTGCTTTGCTCGTCCAGAGGACCAGAATTCAGTTCCCAGCATACACATCAGGCAGCTCACAAGATCGATACTTGTAGGGTTAGAAAGAAGGCTCATAGAAAGAGTGCTTGCTGCTCTCCCAGAGGACCTGAGTTCATTTCTCAACACTGCTGTCTGGCAGCCCACAAACACCTGTAACTCTAACACTAGGAGATCTGACACCCTCTTCTGACTGCTGTGAGCACCCATATCTCCCTCCCTCCCTCCCTCTCTCTCTCTCTCTCTCTCTCTCTCTCACAGACACACACACACACACACACACACACACACACACACATTGCATATGCATGCATACACATGAACACAAAGTTAAGGAAAAAACAAACCTTAAACTCTATATTCTTTCATGCCTTGTTAACCTCTCCTTGAACAGTACTGTCTCATTTTCCAGTTTCCTCGGGTGTCTTTCATGGCAGTCAACTTGATTATGATGAGAAAGGTCTAGGTTAGCAAGGTACACTTTGGGGTCTATGATAGGCTTCCCAGGACTCTGACAAAATGAATGGAGTAGTGTCCTTCGATGGGTTGATAGTATGACTAGTATGACAGAATTATTGGGAGATGCTCAAAGGGAGTAGGCTTGAGAACTCGGGAAGTTACTGCTAGCTGTGTGTCCTTGGATCTATATCTTGCATGACTCTTGCCCCCCCCACCTCCCTCTCTCTCTCTCTCTCTCTCTCTCTCTCTCTCTCTCTCTCTCTCTC
>NW_021604653.1:1347204-1360725 GCF_004785775.1 Grammomys surdaster
CTCTCTCTCTCTCTCTCTCTCTCTCTCTCTCTCTCTCTCTCTCTCTCTCTCCTTCCTGTCAATTATGGTGTGAACAGTTCTCTTCTGCCATGTCGTCTCCAATGATGGTTCAAATCCTGTGAAACTGTGAGCTGAAGTAAGTCTTTTCTCCCTAAACTTGTTCTTAGGCATTAACTCACAGCAACAAAACTGAGCTTGCATCCACAGTTGGCCTTCCTGTTGTTGTCTATATGAAATTCTGTTTTGCCTTAGCTATTTGGTACTTTCTCTCTACTTTGCTTGAAACTTTCCTGAAGGATTTTTTTTTCTGGGCCTACTACTCAGAGATTTGTAGTGATGTGATATACCTGTAGCTCATCAGTACAGGCCTGGTACAGCCCCCATAGAGTGTCAGTTATGAAGAATAGGTGCTGGGAATGCATTTTGGTCCTCTACTGGATTCACATCCATCTTCTGTCTAATATAGACTTCTTTGCAGTTCTTCATTCCTTAAGATCATATTGATCAATGTTAAACCTTCAAGCATCTCCGCATCTAGAGAAGGATTATAGAAACAGCTATTGGTATTGTGTATTGAAGGTATATGAACATGTGTGGGTACACACATATGTAAACTCTTGTATACATACATACACACACACACATATGTATATATACATGCACATGGATATACACACTGAAATGTGTTCATGTGTATCAAACTAGCAAAGTATAGAATAAAATGTATTCTATCTCAATTTCTAAAAGAAAGCAAGGTCTAACAGAGTTATCTGAGTCCAGATTATCTGGAAGTTTTGTATATTAGAACACAGCAGCACAGGAAGTTCTAGAAAGCATTAACTGTCATCGCCTGAAAATAAGATTCAATTGAATAATTGTCTTTATCAGGTTGGTCCATGGACATGTCATTAAAAGATTGCCTTGACTGTTAATTGATGTAGGAGGGCCAGGCCTACTTTGGGAAGCACCATTCCCTGGGCAGGTGGTCCTGTATAAGAAAGCTAAGTGTGAGACTTTCAGCAGGCCAGAAGCAGCATTCCTCATGGTTTTGGCTTGAGTTCCTGACTTGACCTTTTTGTTCCCTAAGTTGTTTTGGTCAGGGTACTTTGTAACTGTTACAAACGGGAAACTAGAATATAGGGGAAACTATGAATATCATATCCTCAGTCTAAGTTTCCTCCATCTTCACCTTTATCCAACTTTAAGCCTTTAATCCTCTTCAGCACTTCCAGGGTGAGCTGCCACCACTCAAGAACCTTTGCTCTGGTCAGAGTTCCTGGCTGCAGGGAGTGCTCCCAGTGGAGATGGGTAATGAGGGCTATTTGCTGAGGGCTCCAGGAATCTGTCCAAGGATTGCTAAACTCTGTAGTGAGGGTATAATTTTGTCACATAGAGTGATATAGGACCATGAAAAACAGCCTGGTTTCTGGTCAAACACAGGCTGGAAATCCCAGTGACCCCAGGTGACTCTAAAGGACCCCAGGTGACCCTAAGGGATGGCAGGTGTTTCACCAAGCCACCAGACACTAGAGTCCTTACACAAGACTGCAGCCCTCCATAGATTCATGTCCTTGAGTTATGCAAGGATAACACCCCTAGCCCTTCCACAGGTAGAAGGATGTGACCAGAGGCTACGTAGCCTCAAGACAGATCTCTATTTTAATGAGGTACCTAAAGGCCAGAAGGGCTTAGCCAATTAAGCTTTCCTTCCCAGACACTCCTTCCTGCAAAAGGTATTTAACCTCAGGTCCGCCCTGAAAATACAGGGTACAGTTTTCTCATCTATTTTCTGCCATGACAATAATCGTCTTAAAACCATGGACTGTCTCTTTTTCTCGAGATCTGCCGTGGGGAGCAATGGAGAAGACCCTCACTTACAGAGCCGTCTAATCTCCCGCAGAAGGCTTCTCAGTGCTCCCAGCCACAGTGACCACCAAGCGAAGACAACCACAACAAGCCAAAAACTCTCCTCCTGGCAGGGCCCCAGCCAGAGCTCTCTTCCCTCTCCACTTTGGCCACGGGCCAGTCTAGTCTGTGGGCCCCCACTTCATTATCAGCTCTTCAGTGGCTTCCAGCCACGCCTGGGTGCCCAAGAGCCTGAGTACTAGACGGTCCCTGGGCACCCTACAGGGATCCCCGAGCCAGCTCCAGCTGAATCCGGGACCTCAAACTGCGCTCCCTCACCCCCAAAATAGTGTCTTGCGGATTCACATAGCCTGACCACCTCACCCCCCACCCCCCACCCCCCCCACCGCCCCACCCCACCCCACCCCACCCCCGCTTGCGGATTCACATAGCTGGCTTGGGGTAAGTGCAGTCAAACTTCCTGCATCCTGCCTCCCCAAAGCGGCCCTAGCCCCTTAGCTGGGCAGATGCAGGACCCCACATAACCCAACAGAGTGATGCTGGGAAGTCTCAATCCCAGCTCCATTATGCCACTGGAGAACAGTCTCACATACTATTATTCTTGTTCTTCAGGTTTTTTCTTGATTCCAGCAAGGTAATTACATAGCCTGCATGTGCGTCCTGCCAGAAGTGATGTGAAAATCTATCTGACTGGTGCGTCTGCTCACATGGGCGATGTGTAGACCTCAAGAGCGCCAGGCTAAGTATCTCCCAGTCCTCTCGTTGAGATAAAATGTTCAGTGAATGAAAATAGGTGAAGAAAGAATTCGATCTGATGATAAGAACAGTGGAAAAGCAAGAGAAAATTAATTCAAATTCATTTAGAAGAAAATCAGTTAGAAATAGTTCATAATTAAATTAATTAGATGCCTAGTTCACGCAGTGGCTAATTTGAGCTTGCAGCACAACCATGGTGCTGTTGGTTTGCAAAAGAGCTGTGATCTATTATTTCTGTGATCAGACATACATGTTCTCCCTGGTGATCTTGGGCAGAAAAATAAAAGAGTCACACAACCAACTGAATAACTCCTCTTGAGCACCTGAGAAGGGTGGTTATTCTGGTCTCCACTACCCAGACTCCCTCCATGGAGCTTGCCAGATCCTGGGGAAAATGAAGGATTTAGGAACAAAGTACAGGAGGAACTGGCACAGCACTGGAGCTGGGCGAACCAGTGAGGAACTGTGGCAAAGACAGCCAAGATAATCGGCTACATGTGTCACCATGACTGGCTCCCAGGATACCTAAACATCTGGAAACACACAGCTTCTGGCATGTCCTTGGAATGGTTTTAGACAGGATGAACATTTGAGTCTGTATAATGAGTAAAGAAAATCCACCCTTGTCAATGTAGGCAGACATCCTGCACCCTGTTGAGGATATTTTAGAACAAATGATGAAAAGAGAGAGTCCTCTTCTGGCATTGGGACTTTCAACTTCTCCTGTCCTTAGAACCACAACTCTCCATTGTTAGGCCTTTGAACTCTGCTCTTGTTTCATTTCTATTGCTGTGATGTGCTGCCTAGTTTTCTGTCACTTTGACACAAGCTAATGCCATCCGAGAGGGAGGGAACTTAATTTTTAAAGAAGCCTTCGAAAGATAGACCTGCAGGCAAACCTGTAGAGCATTTTCTTAAATAGTGATTAATGGGGAAGGCCACAGCCCATTGTGGGTGTTGCCTTCCTTGGGCTGGTGGTTTTGGATTCTGTAAGAAAGCAGGTTGAACAATCCATGAAGAGCAAACCAGTAACAATGGCCCTCCACGGCCTCTGCATCAGGTCCTGCCTCCAGGTTCCTGCCCTGTTTGAGTTCCTGTTCTGATTTCCTTCTATGATGATCAGTGATGTGGAAGTGTAAGCTGAAAAACCTTTTTTTTTTTCTTCAAGTTGCTTTATTCATGTTTCATCACAGAATAGTCACCCTTTCAAAGACATGTGATAAAACATTCTGATAAAAGGCAGCTTGAGGGAGAAAAGGTTTATTTTAGATCACAGTTTCAAGGTATAATCTCTTTCAAGGAAATCAAGGCAGAAGGAGCTTGCGACAAATGGTCATATCACTTCTAGAGTCAAGAGTAGAATAAATGCATGCATGCTTCTTTACTTGTGTACTTGTGCTCAGGTTAATTTCTCCATTCTTATACAGTTCAAGACATCCTGTCTAGGGAATTGTGCTGCCCACAGTGGGCTGGGTCTTCCCACACCAATTATCTTAATTGAGTCAATCCCTCATAGACATGCCAAGAAACCAACTCAGTGTAGATAATTCTTCACTGAGACTCTTTCCCCAGGTGATTACAGGTTGTGGCAAGTTGACCATCATAGAACCCTGTCACATGATTGGCTTCCTGAGTTCTCTGGATTTCAGGAACAAGTTCAGTGATATCAGCTTGATTCTCCAGTTTGAAGAAAGCATGCTGGGGTTCTTGGCCTCTGTATTCAATTACACCAATCCCCATAGTAAAACTCTACACAATCTGTTGGTTCTGGTTCTTTAAAGACCCTAATACTCTTCCTTAAAAGCAGATATGCAGAGACAAGCATTGGTCTTTTTATTAACATCCTCAGTTTTCCTTACTAGAGAAACCACTACTTTTTTTGGATATCATAACCCATCAATGCCACCTCACTGTAGGACCTTGAAAGGCAGCCTGGTTTCTGGTCGAGCACAGGCTAGAAACCCCTAGAGACCCTAGGTGATCCTGAGGGTCCCCAGGTGGGACCCAGGTGATCCTAAGGGACAGCAGGCTTTTCCCCACACTCCTAGACTCCAGGATCCTGACACGAGGCAGCAGCCCTCCATAAATTTGTGTCTTTCAGTCATGTAGGACAATGCCCCCCTAGCCCCTCCACAGGTAGAGGGCATGACTACAGGCCATGTAGCCTCAAGACAGATCTCTATTTTAATAATGTACCTATAGACTAGAAGGGCTTAGCCAATTAAGCTTCCCTTCCCAGACCCTCCTCCCTGCAAAAATGTATTTAACCTCAGCCCTGCCCTGAGAAAAGGGAATATGGTTTTTCATCTACTTTGCACCATGACAATAAACATCTTAGAACCATGGGATCTGCCATAGGGGACAATGGAACAGGCCTTTTCCTACAGAGCCTCCCTCCATCTAATCTCCTGCAGATGACTTCTCTGTGTTCCCAGCCATGGCAACCACCAACCCAAGCCATCCACCTACTACTAAGCCAAGCCAAGCCAAACCACATGACAAGCCAAGGACTCTCCCCTTCTCCAATTTGGCTGTGGGCCCGTCCATCCCATGGTTCCCCACTTTGTTCTCAGTTCTTCTGTGGCTTCCAGTGGGGCCTGGGTGCCCAAGAGCCTGAGAACTAGATGGTCCCCTGCCATCTTGCAGCCCCCATGACTTCACATAGCCAGACACCCACTTGGCACCTGCATGGGGTGAATGCAGTTAAACTTCCCTCGACCTGTGTCCTGCCTTCCCAAATAGTGGCCCTAGCCCTGTGTTGGGGGACTCACCTTAACCCAACACCTCTCAACATTTTTGTGACAAATAGCAAGCAAAGTGTAAGGCTTTGGAGTGTAAGGTGGACCTTTGAAAAGGACTTGGTATGGTTGTAAGTAATCTCTCTCTCTCTCTTGTGTGTGTGTGTGTGTGTGTGTGTGTGTGTGTGTGTGTGTCTGTCTGTCTGTCTGTCTGTCTGTCTATCTGTCTCTCTATACATGTGTTATTTTGTCACAGCAATGAGAAAAGTAACTAGTGTTTCCTTCTATGCTTCTTCTCTTCCTTTGCCTTGGAATATGAACATGAAGGCAGGAGCTCTAATTGTCATCTTGGGCCATGAGGTGGTCTTGAGGCTGGCAGCTGAAAGATGGTATCTCAACGAGATTGAAGTGAGCTCTTGTGATGATAGTACCATTCCACTAGCTCTGGAGTTGCTACCTCCTAACTTTTTCCTCTTCTTTCTCTGTAGGTTGTGCTCATCTGCAAGCCAAACCTGAATCTGACGGATGTGACCTGAAAGCTGAGATCTAGGAGAAACTTGGCATCCCTCAGTTGGCAGATGGACCAGTTAAGATTCATATGATTGCACATAATAGATACTCAAGTAATTACGTGTTGGGCAATAATGTGTGTGATCATTGTGCATCACCTGAGATCAGAAGGCCCACAGCTCTGAGTTGACTGAAGACCTCTGTGACCCCACCGTGGGGCCAGGCTTTTGTTGTCCTTCTGCTCCTCCAATTTCAGGAATGAGGGAGTATTTTCCTCATAGCCCCAAAATACCTGCCCATAACCACACTCGAGAAAGCATGGTGCTGGGGAGATAGCTTAGTGAAAAAAATGCTTGCCGCACAAACATGAAGATCTTAACTTTGTACTCCTAGAACCCACATAGAAAAGCTGGTATGGCTGTGTGTGCCTGCAGTCAACGCTGGAGAGGTAGAAACCAGAGGACCCCTGGGTCTTGCCAGCTAGCCAGTATAGCAAACATCAACATGGTCTAGACCAGTTAGAGACCTTGTCTGAAAATGAACAAACCAGTGAGTGGGAAGCAATTGAGGACAACAGGCAATGTCAACCTCTGGCCTCCATGTGCTCACTTACACACTCCATGCCACACACATGTGAATACACACATATACACAAAGAAAGCACAGAGGCTGGCCTATCCTTGAGCTTGTCCCATCTCTCTCCCCTCTCCTCAATTCAAAGGACCTATTTTTCAGCACACCTCTGTCAGACTGCAGTCTCTCCTTAGTAGCCAGACCTAATCATTTTTCCATATGTGTATCTGTGTACTATGCATGCATAAGTGTGTGTGTGTCTGTGTGTCTGTGTGCCTCTCTCTCTCTCTCTCTGTATATATATATATATATATATGTGTGTGTGTGTGTGTGTGTGTGTGTAAGCAAGAGCTTGATGCTGACAGTCTTCCTTGATTGCTCTTCACCTTTTATATTGAGGGAGGATCTCTCACATAGACCTAGAGCCCACCAGTCCAGGCAGTTTAGCTATCTAGTTTGGCTGGGGTATACCTTTTCTCTACCTCCTGAATTCTGGCAGCCATGCTGCCCAGTGCTTATATGTGCATTCTGGGTTTATGGATTACTTCACTTCCTCAACTATCCCTCCATATCTAGAAATGATGCCTGCCTGTAGACTGCTTAGTAAAAAAGAAATAGAGTTCCATGGCCAAATTAAACCAAACATAAGCTATTCTTAATATTGCATGTTTTGCAACCTAATAGAATTGGCTTTTTAAATTAGGAAGTCAGTGGCATTATGATAGGCACTGTGCACATTTCCTTTACTAAAGGGCTAAGAACCGGCCAATTGATTAAGAGCACAGACCCCAATGAAGGGTCTACAAGCCTGATGTGGCACTCCTCTGCCCATGAGCCTGGGATGTGACTGCAGCCTGGGACAGTGAAGAGTAAAGAGCACCAGCAGACACAGTGTTCTTGCCTTCCCCTAGACTTCAGCTACCTCTGGCAGCAAGGTAAGCTGCAGGAAGACCACAAAGTGCGAAATTCACAGTCTTCATCTTTATCCTTCTGACCTTCACTAGGAAGTGAGAAATGGACACATGAATAAACACTCTTGTAATATGAAGAGAAAATTGTAAAACATGGGATTTTTTTGTCGTCTAAGATATACTATGCATTGTTTTGCCTCATTAGCAAAATCATGTGAAATGTGATTTAGATTGGGATTACTTCCAAGAATATTGCTTTGTCCTTGTTGTTCAGGTGGCTATGTTAAACAAGTCTCTCTTTCTCTTTTATTCCCTGCTCTTCACTGTTGTCTTTTTCCAATCAGTTTATTGTGGATGAGTGACTGGATCTGGCTTGTTGGGCACAGGGTTGCGACAGTGAAGTTGGGTCACATGACTGTTCCTTTTAGGCCATATGATCATGTCCTCATCAGTCTCTTCCTATTGGCTTACACCACAGTGTATTCAGCTCAGTAAACAAACATGGAACCCTGGAAGCATGCAAGGCCTGTTAGTGTCTAGTGTGTAGTTCCTAAAACTTTATTCTCTGATGGTCAGCATTCTCCAGCAGATGCCTGGCGCTTAGTAAGTGAATTCAGAGTAGGGTAGAACGTGGATACAAACAGAATAAGCACAAAGTATTTTTCTGGACTAAATAATCATTTTTTTTAAACCAGAGGCACTTTGTTTCTCTTTGTAAGATTCTACACTACACACATACATAGATGAACAATAACAGTAGCTACTGTTTAGTAAATTACCCCTGTTATTAGGTGTTTCTTTTTCTACCTTGCCTGCATATAAATTTAACTTAGAGGAACTTTTAGAAAATGCTTTGACCATTACTTGAAGACTGTGAGATTCTGGGATGTACTTAAGGCAGTGACATTTATTAAAATACCCTCAGAATATCAAATCCCCTCACAACTTTAAAACCAAAGAATTCAGGACAAGGAGGCAATCCCCATATGCCTGCTGTTTTAAGTCTCTTCCTTTGAATGTGGACCATATCCTGGAGACTCACATTTGAACACTTGCGGGGTGGGTCTTGAGGTTTTAAAGTTCTGTTCTACTTCCTGTTCATGATCTTCTTCCTAACTGTAGAGACAGTGTGACTAGCCAGCCCTCCAATCCAGTACTTCCTGCAAGCCTCCCTCATCCTTGTATAATGTACCTCCTTAAACTGTAAGTCAGAGTAAGCTCTCAGTCTATGACATGGCTTCTTCTTAGATACTTGGTCACAGTGACCAAGAAAGTTACTAATACAACTCAGTTACAGATTAAAAAAAAAAAAAAGACATGTCCTGTACTTAAATTGTTTCAGAACATTTTCTATAGTCAACTAATTTGGTAATTAAAACAGCCTTCCTGGGCAGTTATGATTGGCCTCTAAATTTTAAAGGTAAAATAATTGTTTTTCAGGGGCTTTTGAGAGCCTGTGTGACCTCAAAGCAGCCAGAGTAAAAAGTCTTCACCAAGCATGGTTGGAGCCCTCTCAGGGAACCATCCCCAACCTGTGTCTAGTACCTCCCAAGATCCTGAGATCATGTGCAATTAGGGCAGAATTACATAGAAATGCCTGCTGAAATCTCAGATGAGGAACCAAAGATCCTCCACATCCCCTCCTATGAGGGAATGGCCTAAACAATGTTCCATTGTGATTGTGAGGGTATCTTGCTAGTAGGCAGGGCACATCCAACCAAGATGGTGTTTTCTATCAGAGGAAAGCACTCTATGGGACTCCTGTAAGTAGCCCTTCCCCCACGCTCCTGTAAGTGACATTTATCAATGTCATTCATTCTTCAAGCTAGATGTGGATGGAACTGTTACGGGTCTGTTGTTGGCCCCTAACTGTGGTGTATAGGCATCTCATTCATCTCCCCCCATAAGGCTCACACAACAGATCTTGTGTATAATTCTTAGTAGCCTTAGTCAGGGAAGCCCTGAAGACCCCCAGTCTCCAACTGGGCACTCAGGACCTGGTGGGATCCCTGACCACTTCTGAGTTTGGGGTGTTGGCAGTACCTAGTTGAATTCCAAGGGTTTCCACCCAGAGGTGCTGAAGGCATTGAACAAATGGGTTCTATCTGGAGAACAGGTCTGCTCACAGTGTGCCTCACACAGCCTCTGAAAGCCAGTGGTGTTGTCTCCCCTTTGGGATATGGGGGTGTACATGTGGGCACACAGGTGTGAAGTTTTAAGCTGGAGCTGGAGGTGGCAAGAAGGAGAAGGTCAATATTTATGAGTGAGTTTCTAAGGTTTTATTTTATTTTTCTTATTTCGACATATGCCTTCTGGTGTCCAAGGCCCCATGATTTTGCATTTATAAGCGACTAAAAGCAAAACCTTATTATAGGAAATTAGATTCTCTTGCTTTCGCTTAGTTTTCATTCTTGACTTCATAAAAATGGAAAGAAATTCTATCACCAGAGAGAAAGTTTGCACTTGGAATGTTATTAAAACAAATACCCCCAAATGCCTCCCATATAGACTGAAGCCTTTTATAAAATTGGATTAATAACCTTCACCACAGCGCTTGCGTTTTCTGCAGCCTTCTCTTCAGGGCCAGCCCCGGAGGACTCGGCATTCCGTCTGCCCTCTGCGCTGGCTGCTGGCTGCACATTGCAGCATTTCTTCCTTCCGTTTATTCTTTGCTGTTAGTGTGAGCATTTCTCTTTCTGTGCATGACTAACTTTGGCCCAGAACCTGCTCCTGTTTCACTGGGAGTGACCTCATAAGGGACCCTTGCTCTAATTATTTAATCCCTTTGATGACTGTATGGAAAATCCTGAGGTTTTAGCTATTCACAGACCTTCTGGCTAACTAAAAGAGTATATTTCCCAGAATACACACACACTCTCTCTCTCTCTCTCTCTCTCTCTCTCTCTCTCTCTCTCTCTCTCCTTCCCTCCTTCCCTGTGTGTGTATGTGTGTGTGTGCATGTGTGTGTGTGTGTTACACTGTTCCTAGACCCCATCCCCATGAGCCATGATGCCTGGGCCAAATACATGACCTACTTTTGCAGTGTCGGATGTGCTTGAGGCTGTTGATTTTGCCTAAGAATTGAATGTCCATCGGTGTGATTACTGAATGCCCACTGTGTGGGCAATGCTGAGCTGGCAGCTGAAAGTTGTGAAGCAAGAGGTGGAGATGGTGGATTTGTGCTCAGGAAGCTAAGCCTGTAATGGGGGCACGGGATGAGAAACAATCAGTAATGAAAACAAATGTTTTAAAGAAAATAAAAGGGGTGGGTGCTGGAGAGATGGCTCATCAGTTGAGAGCACTTACTGCACCTCCAAGTACCCACATGCAGTTTCCAGCAGCACCCACCATGGGCAGCTTACAACCGCCTGAAACTCGAGCCCCAGAGAATCTCGTAGCTTCTTCTGGCGTCTGTGTGTATCTGCATGAATGCGCATGCCCGTGCACTACACACACACACACACACACACACACACACACACACCCACACACAGAGACTTTTTTTTTGAAAGAAAAAGAATTTTAATATGAAACATCACTGAACAGAGCACTCTGACTTTGATGGACAGCACCAGGATGGATGCTCTGAGTGTAAGAGACAAAAAGCTGGATGAGGACCTGAATCTTGGCGATATGTTTTACAATCTGCTACAGTGCACTTATATTACCTACTTTTCCTCTTTTGGGGCTTACTGCCATATCTGAGTCCTTATAACATTACCCACTTTGGGTCACTTTTTAAATATAAAATAAATAAAAGTATAGTCATCAGATATATGAATAGCTAATAAAGTGTGCATACACCTATATACACACCAGATAGCACAACAGGCATAAAAATACCATTACCTTTTGATTAGCTGTTGTTGCTGCTAGAAACCTTGAAACTAAAGCTGATTTTTGTTTTTGTAATTAGGGTGTATGTGTATGTGCGTGCACGAGTGTGTGCACATGAACATGTGTGAAAGGGATGTGTGTTAAAGGAACCTGTAATCCTTCCATACAGCAAAGATCCCACATCAGCTTGGCCCCAGTATGTCCTCAATTCTTCTATCACAGCTGCATACACACACTGTGCTGTATACGTATGGAGACCAGAGGTTGACTGAGTCTCTTCCCTCATTGCTCCTCTTTGTACTGTTTGAGACAGTTTCTCACTGGACCTGGAGTTCACTATCCAGTGAGAGTGGCTGGCTAATAAATTCTAGAAGTCCTCCTGCCTCCACTCTCCTACTCCCAGGGCTAAGTTTATAGACATTCTCCACTTTTATGCAGGTGCTAGGACTAGGATCCAGTCCGCCATGCTTGTGTAGCAAACATAGCCACTAAGCCAGTGATTCTCAACCCATGGGTTGCGACCCTTTGGGAGATTTGAATGACCCTTTCACAGAGGTCACTTAAGGCAATCAGAAAACACAGATATTTTCATCGTGACACATAACAGTAGCAAAATTACAGTTATGAAGTAGCAGTGAAAATAATTTATAATTGGATTTATCACCTGAGGAACTGTAGTAAAAGGTCTCAGCACTAGGAGGTTGAGAGCCACCACGCTAAGCCAAAGCTGAAGCCTGAAGCTGCTTGTGTGTGTTTTTGTTTTGTTTTTTTTTTTCAAAAACAGAAATTTCAAAAACAAAAACAGCTGCGATGGAAGAATTAAGGACATACCGGGACCAAGCTGATGTGGCACTTTTCTGTATGAAAGGATTAAAAGGGTCAGCAGAAACAAGACATATTAAATGATAACTTAGTCTTGGAACTGATAAATTCCTATAGAAGGCTCAAAAGAAAGAGCTTCATTTAGTTTTTCCATTTTCTCTAATGTTAACTCAATCCCTAGTTTTACATTCATGCCAGTTTGGCTGGAAAATTAATGTGTGTGGGGAGGGGTGGGTGGGTACTAGACCTGCTGGAGTGCCTGGAATATGAGACTCCTCTGTGGGATGTTTGAGACAAACGACTAGGACCTCTCCATCTCCATGGTCGGTACAGTGCCAGCTGTGTGCCAGCTGTGTGCCAGCTATTGCTATGGGGAGGCTCACACCAGCCAGCTCAACTGTCCAGTCATACACTGGTGACTTTCCACCCCATAAACAAGGGATTATAGAAACCCCAGGGAAATGTGTGTGTTGGTGGGGGAAGGGTGTTTGTCTGCATTGCATTTATGCTGCGGGAGCGTGTCCCAGGTTATGTGACAAGTCAATTGGAAAATTACTCCAGGCTGACCTGTCTTCAGAAATGTTCTAATTTACAACGGTTCTGGAAAAAGGCTTTTGCAAACTGTCCCCTTCTTTGTGGGTAGTGGGGTGCTGGCTGGTGTCACCATGCAGACAAGACTGCCTTTGTGAGGCCTTAGTGAGGCTTGAGATGGCTTTGCTTCTGTCAGATTACTGTGCTTCCTGGATGCTAGACAGGAGACTGCCACACAAAGCATGCAGCTTGGCACCCGAAGCTGAGGCATTTGCACATAACAATTTTTGCAAGGCTTTGTGAGTCTGAGTTTTATGAAAAAGACAAAAGAATTTCTTGAGAGCAACTAAAAGTAAAGTAAATTCTAAAATGAGGAGAGAGAGAGAGAGAGAGAGAGAGAGAGAGAGAGAGAGAGAGAGAGCGCCTGTTTGCTGTTTTGGACATACATGTGTGTGCAGGTATGCCTGTGGAGGCCCAAAGTCAATGTTGGACAGCTTCCTCAATCACTTTCTGCTTTGATTTTTACAGAAGCAAGGTCTCTTCTTGCTCAATCTGGACTCCACTAATGAGTCTAGTTAGCTGGCTTGCCTGGGGGGTCTCCGTTCTCCACTTCCACAGTGCCAGGATTACAGGTATCTGCCATGCTTGCTTAGATTTTTTTACATGTGCTCTGGGAACCTAAACTCTGGTTGTCATGTTTCTGCAGCAGGTATTAAGCTGTCTCACCCGGCTCCAAGAATAACTGATGTAGAACGTGGTGAGGGTAGGAGAAATATGCAGACACGCCGACATCTTCCTCTGGTTCAGAACTCATTCGTTGGAGCAAAATGTTGTCAACATAGGATAGTACAAAATGTACGAGTGTTAGGAGCCTTGAAAGCCAAGGAGTATCACAGCGTGTGAGGGTGATAAATACTGTCTGTGGCTCTCCCTTCCTTCCTTCCTTCCTTCCTTCCTTCCTTCCTTCCTTCCTTCCT
>NW_021604653.1:1360825-1439649 GCF_004785775.1 Grammomys surdaster
TCCTTCCTTCCTCCTTCCTTCCTCCTCCTTCCTTCCTTCCTTCCTCCTTCCTTCCTTCCTTCCTTTCTTCCTCCTTCCTTCCTTCCTTCCTTCCTTCCTCCTTCCTTCCTTCCTTCCT
Organism: Grammomys surdaster; assembly: GCF_004785775.1. Lineage (NCBI taxonomy): Eukaryota > Metazoa > Chordata > Mammalia > Rodentia > Muridae > Grammomys > Grammomys surdaster. The sequence goes on from NW_021604653.1 coordinate 1,360,944, forward strand.
TCTTTTCTTCCTCCTTCCTTCCTCCTTCCTTCCTTCCTTTCTTTTCTTCTTCCATTCTTTTTTTGTTTTTTGTTTGTTTGTTTGTTTGTTTGTTTGTTTTGAGACAGGGTTTCTTTGTATAGCTCGGGCTGTCTGGGAACTCACTCTGTAGACCAGGCTGGCCTTGAACTCAGAAATTCACCTGTCTCTGCCTCCTAAGTGCTAGGATTAAAGGCGTGCGCCACCACTGCCTGGCTTTTTCTTTCTTTTGGATATTGCACATATTTCAAATTTTTCCTCATAATGGGAACAAACCTCCCTGGTAAATGCTGATACATAAACCACAGAAAGAACCAACTGTGAGTATTTCAGCTCCTGACTCTCACAGACACTGGTGGAAGTATCATGAGCTGTCAAGGAGAGAAACTAAGGAGATCTATTACTTACAGAAATAATTCTCTCTCTCTCTCTCTCTCTCTCTCTCTCTCTCTCTCTCTCTCTCTCTGTCTCTCTCTCTTTCGGTGTGGGTGTGTGGGTACATGTATACCTGTCTATCCATACGTACAGAAGCCAGGAGATAACCTCAGATTCCTCAGGCATTGTCCACCTTATTTATTTTTTGAGGCAGTGTCTCTCACTGGCATGGAACTCATCAAGTCCACTAAGCTGGCTGGCCAAAGAGTCCCAGGGATCCATCTGTCTCCATCTCCTCAGTGCTGGGATTGTGAGCACATGCTGCCATATCTGGCTTTTTAACATATGTTCTAGGAACTGTGCATGCTTTCACATCAAGCGCTTTACTGATTGTCCATCTAGATTTTTATTACAAAAAGTTTAAATTAGATGTTTTAGATAATTTAGATTAAAAATAAAGAGCAAAACTGATGACTACCACCAAGCAGTAACTGAAGAAAGTTTCTGAGCAGCCTGGCAGCTCCTTGGGTGCTCCTGTTCCAGTGTTTCTGTTGCTTGTGCTTTGCCACAGCACACTTTAGTGTTCTTTGTGCTTCCATTTCTGTATTAAAGGGTAATTCCTGTCTCAGGCTCCTGCCATGCTTGTCCTGTCCCTGTTGAATCCTGCCTGGGGTTCAAATATTCAACTCCTGGAAACACACCTTGCTTCCAGCAGGTAGGGGATGGGGCCCAGCGTCTAGTGTCAGTGTCAGATGAGGCTCCCAGTGTGCTCCTGCACACTTGCAGATGGGTGAGTAGCCAAGCTCCACTCAGGTGCAGCATCCTTGTCCTGCCCACTTGAATTCCTAATTTGTTCTAGGAGCCCATCATTATATGATATGGGGAGGATGAAGGGTGCCCTCATAGATAGCAAGTGTATGCCAGAATGAAGGGGTTCCTGGATTCTTAGTAAAGAGTTTAAGGTGTATGTAGAAAGGCAGCAGAGTGACTGTGTTCTGAGCAAGACACAGACAGGGTCCCTGATGTGGTTCAGGAAAGAATCTTCTACCCACATCTAGGATAAGTTGAATTAGTTGAGATCATATTGTCTGTACATGAGGAATTGAAGAGTCTGAACTAAGTAGGGAACTGCAGGAGGGGAGGTTGGAGGAGCAAGAACTGGTAGGATGGCTCAGTCAGCAAAGCAGCTATTTCAAAAGCATGAAAACAGAAGTTTGATGCCCTAAATCCATGGGGGGAGGATGGGCATGGTGGCACGTGCTTGTAATCCCAGCTCTGCCGATATGGAAATGGAGGAGTCCTCAAACTCACTGGTCAGTTAGCTTAACTGCGTTAAGAGTTCCAGATCAGTGAGGGGCCTTATCTTAAAACATAAGACAGATGGCTTCCCTGGGGATGAATGAGTCTGTTCTTTGGCCTCCACCAGTACATGCTGGCCCACATATGTCCACCTGCATGCAAGCATGTATCCTTGCACACACACACACACACACACACACACACACAAACACACACATTAAATCTGAGTAACTGAGAAAGGTACAGGCTCTGGGCAGAAAGCTCTTTGGGCTACATGCAGATTTGAACTTGGTCTGCAGGAAAAGCTCAGAGCTCGGAGTTTGATCACGTGGAGACAGTGTGGCACTGGGTGAGGAGGACAGGGGCTCAAATGGAAGATGACCTGTGGTAGACCTGGCTCTTTTATTCATTAGTTGAGTGTCTTCGCATGAGCTTGAATCGCCCTCACTGTAAATAAAAGGAGGTGAAGAATGCATTCTGAGGCTTAGTAACCATATCATCTGCATGTCACAGTGTAGGTGGATAGTAAATTGTAGCTGTCATCACCACCAGACTTCGGTATTCACAAATGAATACAAGGTCTTGTGAAATGTGAATTTAAGTCATGCTTGCACAGACAATATTTTCAAGTTTTCTTCTCCTGAGACCTAGGCAAGGCAGAGGTATCACCCCACTTTATAGTGGAAGGTCTTAGACGTTACCAAGAGGTGATGTCAGAAACTTCAGCTGTTCCCTTCACACCATGAACCTGACCAGTTCATGTACTTTCAGGACCATGTTGAATCTCACTAGCTTTTGAATATGCTTACCTCCATTCCCCAAAGTATAATTGAAAAAAAAAAAGACTCTGGCAGCCTGAATTAATTATACCCTCAATGACCTCTTTGGTTTGATTGTGCTTGTGACCTCTCCCCTCCTGAGAAAACAAGTCCCTACCTTGATCTCCCAGTTCTTATCTCTCCATGCCATTGATCTGTGTCATTTCTGGAATGAGTTTGCTGATCAGAAGCCTTGTCCTGCATGGTGCACAAGTCCATATTCAACCCTGTCACCATCTGTCCAGACTGCATGGAAACAGGAGGGGGAAGGGCAGCCAGCAGTGGCCTTAGCCCGTGCAATTGTATTGGGCTTTCCTCGTAGAGGGCTGGAGCATCGCTGCCATATGTAAAGCTCATAGGTCAGTGGGACAGGTCAGAGAAAGGGTACAAGAACAAAGGACTATACCACATGGACATCCATTGTCCCCAGTTGAAGCCATCCATCACCCTGTTTCTAGCCCGCAGCTGGATGCCCCAGCTGCCTCCCTCGGAATCTTTTCTTTCTCTTCTGCCCCAGCAGCACTTGATGACTGTTCTTTCAAAGACTTTTCCTCTTGCGACCCCGATGATGCAAAGTTACCACATTGAGTCTCCTAGGGCAAGGGGGACAAATATTTTGAATTCTGTGAGGCAGCCTCATTTTGGACTCTTGTTTTGAAGTTTTTATGTTCTGCTGGATGGAGGAATCCGAGCCAGCTGAGTTCACAGAAGTTGCCTACAGCAAGTAGTGAAGCTTGAACTAAAGAAGCAATTTCTTTCTCTTTGTTTTTTAAAGATTAGCTTTTGTTAATGTGTATATGTATGTGTGTGTGAGTGTGTGTGTGTGTGTGTGTGTGTGTGTGTGTGTGTAGGTACCCAAGGAAGACAGAAGAGGGTGTCAAATCCCCTGGACCTGTAGTTACAGGTGGTTGAGAGCTTCTGAATATGGGCTCTGGGAACAAAATTCAGGTCCTCCTGAGAGCATCAAGGACTCCATAATTAACACCAGGCTCCTACCAACAGCCTGCATCTAGCTCCCAGTTAGTTACATGATTTTTCTGTTCCTTTTTTTTGTTCCTGATTGGGTGATATTCGAACAGGGACTGTTCGAATGTGTGTATCATCTGACCCCTGTTAATATGAGATTGCAGAGCTGTTCCAAGATTCATTGGAAAAGGCTAGCCATGCTTCAGTTACAATGGACACTCACCCAGTGCATGCTGCAAGGTGACAGGTTAGGTTTAGCCATTCAAATGGGCAGTTGATGTGGACCTAATGAGCCTATAATCATACAGTGTGTGTGAAATGCTCATTTGACTGTTGTGGGAGTGATATATGAAAATCCAGACTTGTCATTATGCCTTGGCACTTCAAAAACAATTCCATGAAATCTAATGAGAAGGAACCCAGCAAGAAGTTCCAATTACCATGCAAGGGTGCCAGGACTTCTAGTTAGCCCTGAGCTTTGCACTGACTTTGGCATTTTTCTTCCAGTTGTGATAGAAAGATAATGAGTATAGTTGACATCCTTAGTAATTATTATCATCATAGACTTTTTCCAGTAGGCATGGCAAGTTATCCAGTCTATATTTTTCTTCCTTGGACATGCTATGGACTCCTGCTACTCTCAGTTTGTCGTCCCCAGCAACTTCTCTGAGGCACATGAAGATAAGAAACAAATACACATATGGCTCTCTGCGATAAATGTGTTCTTTAATTCAACAAGTGCTTCCAGTTAAATATGCCATGTTTCATGCCAGTGCTGGGCATAGAAATAAATTCAGTGCTGCTTTCCCTACAAAGCCTGTTTCTACTTTCTCTTCCTTTCTGCCTTCCTCTGCTCCTTCCTCCAGCTTCTCCTTCCTCTCTACCTCTGTTACTTCTCCCTTTCCTCCTCCAGTTCCTTTTCCTCCTCTTCTTCTCCCTCTTCCTCTTCTTCCCCATCTTTCCACTCTATGGCACTGTTGTGACCCTCAAATCTATTGCTCATTTATTACTCCAGAGTGATGCATTAATGTCTTATCCATCTTTGTCTTCATTGTAGCTCAATAAAGACTCCGTGACTAAAGTTGGAAGATGGCTCAGCAGATGAAGTCTTTGCCATATAAGCATGGGGACCTGATCCCCACAACCTATGTTTAAAAATCTAGGCATGTGGTATATGCTTGTAATCTCAATGCTGGGGAGGTAAAGACAGTGGATCTCTAGGGCTCCCCGAACAAGCAACCTAGCTAAATAGCTGGGCTTTAAGCCACTGAGAGCTCTTGTCTCAAAAAACAAAGTGGTAGTGCCTGATGAATGACACTTAAGGTTTATCATCATCCTCCATGCACACACATGTACACACACACACACACAAACACACACACACACAGAAATTAAAACAACCACCAACGGTTATGGCAGCACATGACACCCCCATTACTTTCTACATTTTTTGACAGTTTTTCCAGGACCTGAAGAGTAACATGAAGTTGCTGGTGTTGGATGATTAAGCTGTAATTAGCTCCCCAGGTGCAGACTCTACTGTGCATACTGAAATATTCAGCCTTTTACATGCCCTGCTCTCCAGACCTCTGTGTAAAACAATCAGACTGATGCATCTACTGTCCCTATTCACCTGTCACAATCTACCTGGCCTACAACAAGGATGTTTCCAGAGGGGATCAACTAAGGGGGGGCAGGTTAACACTGAAGATAGGTGCTACTATCCTGTATGAAAGGAATAAAAGGAGGTAAAGGAGGAGGACAGCTGAGCTGGTATCCACTTTTCCTGGCACCCTTTCTGCTATGATATGAGCTATTCTCTCATGCCATCTCTGATGGGCAAAGAAAAGCCCCCAAAGCTATGAGCTGACACATTAAGAAGAAACAAGTTATATCTTGTACCTAAGAATCAATGACATTTCCAATGAGCTTGATTCTCTACTGTAGTCTGTACTCCATTCTTCAATGAGCTAGCTCACACTGCGTGATTGCAACTCTTATCTCTGCGATAATAACCCTTCCTTGTGTGTTATGACTTCCTTCTTTGCCAGAGTGTAGGCTTGTTTTCCTACAGTTTTCCTACATAGTGAGCAAGTTTACCACAGTAACCATGTTTTTTCCTAAAGGAACAGAATTAGGAAGTGTTCAGCTGATCTTCAGGACGTCAGAGCAGAGCAGGTGAGCCCTCAGCTCCTCACACAGTGAGAGCAAATGACACTCACAGCAAGCCAGTTTATTTGTCTGGGGTGAGCAGGTGGCAGAAGTGGATGCTTCACACCAGCTAGTGCATGACCCTAAAGCATAGTCATGCTTGGACAGTATTAATGTCAGAACCAGGCTAAATCTGGTATTCAGAAGTTTGGTCTACATGCAGAGCAGGTCAGAACTGACTTTTAAGTCTTGTTAGTTTATATAGAGTTATAAGGACAAGTATTGCTTTGATTTAAAAATTAAAATGAAAAAAATGAAATGAAAGTTAAATTTAAGACAAAACTCTTGCTCCCATGATCGTAGTACTGCATACAGCTGTGCAGGATGTTTTCACTAATCAACTGCAGTGAGCGCCACTCACATACACAGGAGGAAAGGCACTTTTGGGGTCAGGCAGCATACAGCCAAGTCCTCTGTATCAATTTCTTACAAACTCTGACACTTTGATTCTATCAACATTTTTGGTTAAGAAGCCCTGTATAAAATGAGAGATTACTACACCGCAAGTACATCTGAAAGCCTGGGCAGAACAAAAATAGATACCTTGGATCTTCCAGGGTTCTTCTGACACTTGAACAAGACTAGGTTAGTTAGTAGTATTCTACAGTCTTCACGGGGCCACATGAGACTGGAGTTGCCGATTTTCTAGGAGCATCAGAAGAAAAGCAAACTTGAGACAAGGATGTGGTGGCACAAAAGAAAACAGGTCAGGGTGTTAGTGCTGGTTTGTCACCTGTGCTCTTTCTGATGGAGAAATTGGAGGCAGACAGAGCATCTCTAGAGCCTACCTGCCAGCTGGGCTATATAGCAGTGAAACAAGAGACTATGTCTCAAACATGGCAGAAGGTGAGCATAGACGTGTGATGTTATCCTCCTACTTCTACATGTATGTGGTATGCACATGTGTACATGCACAATAAGTAAACATCAAGTCAGTAGTACCTGGTGTTGGAAGTGAAGAGGCTCCTAGGCTCAAGGCCAAGACCAAAGGCTGCAAGGAGACACAGCTGAAAGAGGCATGGGAGTCAGGAGTCCTGAGGTGATGGGTTTTGGTTTTATCCACCTTGAGAGTTGAGGAAACAGCAGGGGATGCCAGAGCTTTGCTTGCTTCAGTGCATGAGTTTATGAAGTCCAGATCCAAAGCTCTAGGAGATGTTGCTCCTCCTCTCAAAGGCACAAGTCACTCTTTGGTGGTAGCTATCCTAAGGGACCTCAAACTGTGGCCATTTGGCAGTTGAAATCTACTAGTGGAATCTCCATTTTCAATATATGCTTGGGGGCTAAAAGAAAGGGTACAAAGTTGATTTTCAATTCTGGTTAGGAATGTCATTTTGGGACATTCCAGAATGGCCAAAATAAGGTGACCCCTGTAGATGCTTTTGATACCCACCATGGTCCCAGTGACTGGCTCAGCACGGAATTCTTCCTACATACTCAGTCCCAAAAGAAAAGTGTGTACTTCAAACTGAGAGACACTTTTTACTGAGTAAGAGATAGTACAATTTTACAAGTCAGGGTTCCTTTGTACCATTTTTCTTCCACTACTTAGACTTTCTCATGTATTATTTAGATTATTAAAGGCTTAGTAATTGTTAGTAGTAGTATTGTGAGCTCTCCAAATCTCCTGGAGAGCCTTAAATGATTATGTCTTTTAAAATGATAGGTCCTAATTAGTCACTCTATTGCCTTAGTTCTAGCCCCCTGGCTCAAGGGATATAGTTCTCAGGCTGATGGCACAGCAAGCATAAGGACCCAAGTTCAGATCCCCAGCACCCACATAGAAAGTTGTAAAGTCAGCACTGGGGGCAGAGGAAGAGACTGGAAGTTCCCCAGGGCTTGCTTGCCAGTCATTCTAGCAGGATCCAAGGGCTCTAGGTTCAGTGAGAGATCTCCAACAAATGAGATGGAGTGTGACAGAAGTAGGCACTAGACATAGGCCTACAGCATCCATTTGTGCATATAGATACATGCACACACAGGAAAACGTACCCACCCACAAGAAGGGGGAGGGGAGGGAGAGAGGTGAGGCATGTTCAAGTTCTTTACAGTTTCAGGTCCACATAACTCATCTTTCTCCTTTTGTGCCTACCAGCCCTATTCAAAACTTATTCCTTTCTCATGAAGTTCACTGATTTGTAGTACAGTTTTGAATAAGTGTTCTTATTATACTTCCTTCTTCATTAAACAGACTGACTTGGGACATAGTTTAAACAAGCACTTGTGTTATATTCCTTATTTATTTTCCAAAGCAATGATAGCTACAATTAGCTCCTTGCTTTTGAGGAAAAATGAAGATTTCAGTCCCCTGGGGCTGAGGTGTTGTACATGCATTGACTTTTTTGTTCTGTTCTGTTGTTTTGCTACTTTCTGCACATCACGAATTATTACACAAGAAGAAACTGGGATCCCCCTGTTTCATCTCTGGTGGTTCCTTTGAGACATTTGGTACTCTACTAGTTGTCCCCTGTGCACTTCTGGTGTTTATCCACAAGACACCATGGTCGCCAAGTCTCCTTCCTGCCCTATGAGAAGTACTCCTTGTTCTTCTAGAGGTTTCTGCCTTAAATTTTCAGTTCCTTGTCATGAAAAGTAAATATTTGATTTTTCTCTCATTGGTTCCTGGTGCAGAAAGTGGCTCTTAAAATCTTCCAGGTGGTAAGAGTGTCTTTTGAATATTAATAATGTAATTGATGGAGGATGGGTTGGACTTGGGTTAGGGATCTCATCTTCCTTCCATTTGACCCTGTAAAGTGAAAGAGATAAAGAATGTGAGAATATGAACTACTCAGCTAATCACATCTTTCAAACTTCAAGTCCCCACGGATGCAATATCAGTGGCCCATACCTTTTTAATATAGACTTTATTTTTTTGAAATTTTATCTTTATTCTTAAAAAGTTCATTATTACATTTTAGTTAATCTCTGTGTGTGTGTTCAGGGGTGTACATGTATGCACCATGGCACACATGAAGAGGTCAGAGGACAACTTGCAGGTTGAGTGTGTTTGCTTCATTCATCCTGAGAATCCCAGGGATCAAAATTAGGTCCTTACACTTGACATCAGTACCTTGACCCTCTGAGCTATCTTGCTGGTCTTTCAATACTTATTAATAAAGTATCCCTTCATGGATTGTTAAGGCGATATCCTCATTCTGTTCTGCAACATCTGTGGGTATTAAATATAGTCAGTGCATTGAAATCAGCAGTGAAATTTCAAAAATAATGTATTCCACAGATAATTGATGGCAGGAGTTTGCTGACAGTTGATTTAGGTCAATTTTCAACTGACCTAAATGTAAAATATGTTGTCTACAATTGTTTTTTAGCTTGATTCGTTCAACTTTTATTTATTGGAGTTTAGATTCATTGTTAAAAAATCTGCTTAAGAACTGGAGCTTTTCTCAAACACAATAGACTGTTACTGGGTTTTGTTGTTGAGTTTGCATAAATGGAAACAGGATTCTCCAGGTTTAAAAGTGAAAATGAATGAAAATTAAATGATTTCAACCTAAAATATTTAAAGATTTGAAAGTGTTAGTAACTAATAAAACAGTGTTTTCACCGTGCTCCTTTCTTTGAACTGCTCATCCTATGGCATCCATTTGACCTATCTAGCACTTTTTTTCTTTATATATGTGATGTGCCTATATGTTAACATGTGTGTGATCACACATGTGTGCAGATGCATGTGCACATAGAAGGCAGAAGTTGAAACATTGCCTTTCTAGATTGCTCCCCACTTTATTTACTGAAGTAAGATCTTTCCATGAACCCAGATCTCACCAATTAGCCTAGTCTAGCTAGCCAGCTTTCTACAGACATCCCTTCTCTGCCTCTGGAGTACTAGGATTGCAGGCAGGTTGATCTACATTTACATGGGTATCTGGATCGAAACTCAAGTCCTCAGGTTTGTAAGCCAAGTGTTTTATCCACTGAGCCATCTCTCCAGCTCCTATGCAGCATCTTAACTGTACTATACACTGTGCTATTAAGTGCTTAAAATTCTGTACTAGGTTGTCATCTACTACAAACAGCACATCATTTATTAATATATATATCAATAGGCGCATCACTTATTAATATGCACAAATATACATACATATGCAAATCTTTTAATGTGACAAAGATTGTGTCTCCGTCACAATTTGAGCAACATGTGTCATTCCTCTGGATGAGAGCTTGTCTCTCAGCCAAATGTTATATGCTAAATAAAAAGGATGATAAAAACTTGCCTCCCTAATACAAATACCCTGCTATGGAATTTCCCAACCAAAGAATAATATAGAAACTTCTTGGAAACTTTTTTCTTTTCTGACCCACAGACATGGGAGTGAAGGCTATTGGATTGATCTGATAAGATACGTGGCACACACAGTAAGTTCAAACTACTTTCCTTAGCCAACCCATTTAAGAAAATCCTGTAAATTCTTACAATTTGTGAGGGAGAGGACAAACAAAATTCTAATCTCCACAATTGGATCAAGAAGACTTCTTTCCTTTTAGAAGATAATTGGTTTACCAGTTCTCATATTATAGCTCAATTTGAGGGATTCTAAGTACTCTGAAAATGTTCCTTTAATTTTTTTTTACAGTGTCTGTAGTCCTGATGAAATAGGGAACCAATTGGGGACTATTTTGATGGAAGGAGATTAGTTCATGGGGAGGCACTGTTACCAGTGTCTTCCCCAGGAGGGATATATTAGTGTAGTTTCCCTATTCCCACACAATCATCCCTTGATGTGTCAGGCCACTGCCAGGGCAGTCTGGGTTCTCTGTGTACAGATAAACACAGAAATAACATATAAATTGCCAAGTCTTTCTATTAAAAACATTTTTTTTACGTGAGTGCATTTTTCTTTGATCAAATCCACTCCTCACCCCACCCCCATGCCCCAAATCCTTCTAGGGCCCTTCTCCAACATACCCTTCCATTCTGTGAAATACAAGGTTAGAAACAGACCCAGGGCTACATCCCTATTAAAGTTGACAGACTGCATTATGTGGACGGTAAATGTTTGCTGACCTTAGAGGAACTGGACTCCTGGTAGCATGGAATAGACAGAGGTCAAGAGCAAGAAGGGAACAGCTTGACAGTTGATGAGCCGGTGGCCTGTAAGAAGCATTGTTTGTGAGCCAAGACTTCGTGTCGTGGTTTATCTTGTGAAAGTCAAGGCTTAGATCATTTAATAATGTTCTAAAAGTTATTTAATAAATATGTTGGTCATATGTTTAAATTTCGATTATTATCTTTTTGCCTTTAAAAGACTTCTCTGTGGGCAAACAAGATGATTCAGGGAATAAAGGAGCTTGCTGTGCAAACACGGTGATTTGTGATCTATTCCCAGAACCCATGTAAAGATGAAGGAGACAACAGGCTCCTATAAACCTGTCCTTGGGTCTGTGATCCACACACATATGCTGTGTATTATGTGCCCATTTTTCTCTCTGTCTCTGTCTCTGTCTCTGTCTCTCTCTCTCTCTTATGCATACACGCATGCATGCACACAAGCATACGCACACACAGATAGGCAGATAGAGACAGTGTGTGTGTGTGTGTGTGTGTGTGTGTGTGTGTGAGAGAGAGAGAGAGAGAGAGAGAGAGAGAGAGAGAGAGGCCAGAATTTTAAATGAGTCAAGTATAGGGTATCTTAAAATTCAGGTGGGGTTTCATTTTAAGTAATGAATCTCAGTGACCTTCTAACGCCTGTTAAAAACAGACAGCTCGACTAAAATGTGCCTTTACTTGAAGTTATTCTAGAGTCTGTCTTGGTGAATATCCAGGGAACTTCAGTTCTAATCCTAGAAGCTAGAAGTGACAGAGCTATACAGGTGATAAACACCATCTGTGGTAGTTAATCTTCATTGTCAGCATGATGGGAGTTAGAGTTGGCACAGAAACACACCTCTGTGGGTGTCTATGAAGATGCTTCCTGAGAGGCTAAGATAAGTAGGGAAGATCCACTTTAAATGTGGATAGCACATCCCATAGGCCAGGGTCCCAAACTGAATAAAGAGGCCAAAGCAAGGTGGCCAGCATCACTCACCTCTCTCTCCCTGACTGCAGATGCAATCTGACCAGCTGCCTCATACTCTCTGGTCAGTACATCAGCACCCTGTGAAACAGAATATGACCCTTCTCCCTTAAGTTGCTTCTTAAAAAACATTTGGTCTTTCCTATAAACTTTGCACATTATAAACGCCCCTAGAGTTGTCAGAGTCTCTTGAGTAAATATGCCACTTATATTAACTATTAATTTGCCTATCAGTGTAATTGCCTGTCTAGGATTCAACTCCCAGAGTCAGCTAGGTCCTCCGTATGGAGCAGGTGCCACATCTTTTTGTTCTTGCATTTCCCTGAGAAAGGCTGTGTTATTTTAACCTTTTCCTTCTGTGTTCAGCCAGGAAGAATTCTTTGAAGCTGGTCTGAACCTGTTTTGTCCTCCCCCTTGGGGTCTCTTTCTCCCACAAGTTGTGTTCTCCTGTCCCCCCTGGGAGTCTCAATCTGTATGCGGTTTTTCTCTTGCTTTATTCTCTCCCAAGGTTTACCATTTCTCCCTCTTGACTTTGGCTTTGTTCCTCCAAACTTTTTACTTTTATTTGACAAGCCCTCCAGGGGGTAAGAGTGGGGGACAGCTCTGCTAGACTAATTATTAACACTAGCCTTTTGGGTGCAGAGCAAAAGACTAGCCTTTGGAAAGGGAGTCTCCTGGAGTCAATGAGATTTTCCCTTCCAAATGTTTATTTCTAGTGTAAGGAACATTTTCCCCGCACAGAGATTTCTGCTTCTCCATCAGCAGTAGTGAAATTGCTCTGCTTGTCTTTGATTACCTTGGTACACTCTGTAGTTAAAGAAAAGAGCATTTAAGCTATGATGGTGGATGGGTGAGAATCTAAAGCCTGTTGCAGATTTAGCCTTCTTGCGTTTTCCTATGGCATTTAGACTAACACTGCTTTTATGTGCAGAGGGTGGCATGCCGGGGTATCAGAGAGATGGAGAGAAAGGAGGTGGTTATCAGAAGATGAAAGAGAGGGCAAATACCAACTGGGATGTCTTGTAGGATTCCTGACATTACCTGAGACCTTTTAGATGAATAATAGTTTTTTGTGGTGTGTGTGTGTGTGTGTGTGTGTGTGTGTGTGTGTACAGAGGACACCTGGCAGGAGTCAATTCTCTCCACCATGTGGGTTCTGGGGATAAAGATGAGGTCTTCGTGTTTGGCAGTAAGATCCATTACTCACTGAGCCATCTCTCTGAAGCAAATGCTGGTATTTTTTCCTCCATACTCTTTGGTATGACGGTCTCAGAATAACCTAGCTGATCTCCTGAGTAACTAAGCGGTGACAAGTTGCAACTGTTTTAATGTTCAGCTCTATCCATTTCTGTGCTCAAATTCTTGCTTAAAATTCTTTTCAGTGTTGAGAGTTGAACCTAGGACCTTGCATGTACACAGCAAACAATCTTTGGCTGAGCTATGTCCCAGCTTCCAATTTCTTAGCTTTTTTTCTTTAATAAACTTCTCATTCCCATCCATCTCTCATCTCTAGAGCTGGCTAGCATATTGTTTGTTAAAGGGATCACGACTTCGCCTGACCCAGTTAAATGCTCAGAGATGTAAATAAAGAGAAGATTGAAACCCCAGAAGCTCAGGGCTTAAGTGTCAAGAAGAGGAAACTCACAGAGCAGCTCAGCTGCAGACAGAGGCTTCTATGACAATGAGGAGGGAAGGATCAGAAAACTGCTAATCAGGTCAGGGCTGAAGCTTCCATGCAAACAAAAGCCACTCTGTGTTCAGTCAAATACATGAGTTTAAAGAACATATACATTCAAAACTCATACAAAAGAGGAACAAGGTATAGGCGGAGATATTGACAGCTATTCCCTGAGGAGGACAAAATGAAGGCTGAGGATGTAATTGAATACAAACATGGGACAACTCATGTCACCCTGTCCCAATCACAAAACAAGGTTAAGTCTCCTTCACATACTCCAAAGGCCACCATCTTTGGGAGGGTTGAGCCTTGGACTGGGGAAAAACCTTTCAGTTAGGGTTGAAAAGGATTCCCATATGAACTCTTAAAGAAGGCAGACTGTAATGAGTCAGAAGGGGAAGCACAGCTTTTAAATGGAAGGGAAGAAACCCCTTCAGTTCTACGTTGGTTACTTACCTGCGGCTATGACGATAAAACCTGGCAGAAGCACCCGAAAGGGTTGCTTGTGGTCCAGAGCTTAAGAAGGAACACAGCTCATCACGGTGAAATTTTGGTAGCTGCCGCATGAGGCAGTGTTCACAGTGCTGACACACAGAGAGATGACTGCTGGTCCTCAGCTCTCTCTTTCCTTTTTATTCATTGCATCTTTGTGAGATGCTGCTACCCATGTTACCATTTAGGGTAAGTTTTTCCTTCTCATTAGCTCAATTTAGAAACTTTCTCATTGGTCTGCCCAAACATTTGTCTCCTAAGTCATAATACAGCCTACGGGGTTGGCAATCAGCATTACCATCACAAATACAGTCATGGGACCTTAGCTGTGACTCACAACACTGGGCCTATGGAACCTGAAGAGGCCACCTCCTGTAGCCAGCCAGGAACCCCAGTGGAGTGATAGGGATGCCAACCCACCCACAAAACTTTCAACCCAAAATTTATCCTGTCTACAAGAAATGCAGGCATGGAAGAAGGAGCAGAGACTGAGGGAATGGCCATCCATTAACAGGCCTAACTTGAGACTGATCCCATGGGCAAGCACCAATCCCTGACACTATAAATGATACTCTGTTATGTTTGCAGACAGGAGCATATTGTCCTTTGAGAGGGTCCATCCAGCAGCTAACTTAGACAGATACAGACACCCATAGCCAAACAGAGAATGGAGCTTGGAGACTTATGGAAGAATAGGAGGAAGAATTGCAGGTTCCAAGGGGGAATAGGAACCCCAGATGAAGACCAATAGAATCAACTAACCTGGATCCTTGGGTCTCTCAGAGTTTGAACCACCAACCAAAGAACATACAAGGGCTGGACCTAGGCCTACCAGCACATATATAGCAGATTTGCAGTTTGGTCTTTAGGTGAGTCCTGAATAATTGGAATGGGGACTATCCCAAAAGCTGCTGCCTCTAAGTGGGATATGTTCTTCTAGCTAGGCTACCTTGTCTAGCTTCAGTGGGAGAATACTAGCCTCACAGAGATTCGAATGCCAGGGTGAGGGGATACCAAGGGGGCTCTTGCCTGCTCAGAGGCGAAGGGGAGGGCTTGGAGGAAGGATTATAGAAGGGGGTGAAAGGGAAGAAGCAATGGTTGGGATATAAAGTGAATAAGGAAAATTTTAATTAAATTAAAAAACAAAACAAAAACAAACCAAACCCAAGTACAGTCATGTAATCATTTCCTATCACCAAAAGGAAAAAAGTCAGAAGTGAAGATGCTCAGCTAATCATCAGGCATGGCCTTCCTTCCCATGTCACCCCAAAACCAGCTGTCATGAGAAACTTGGGCAAAGAGTGTTAGACTATTCAAACGAAACCCTAGAAAACCATGTCTTTCTACTCAGAGAATGGTTGGTTCTCACGTGAGCTGCAGCAATGCCATTACCCTCTAGAAAGAGATTAGAGTGATTTGAGGTACAGCCAAGGATAGAATCCTGCTATTACTAAGGGAAGAATGGACTGGCTCCTTCACTTGGGGGCATGTCTTAGAATACACTCATAAATAAGACAGCCTCCTTTCTTTACCAGAGGAGTAGAAGAATCCAGTATTCAGCTTTTCAAATGAATTCAGTTTATAACCACAAATGATTCTGACAGTTATTATTTGTTCTTTGATAATTTCAAATATATATGCAATATTTTGATAAAAACCTAATATTATTCTCTCTCACCTTTCTTCCACTATCATTGAACCGCCCTTTTCCAATGAGTTTTCATCCTGTGTTCAAACCACTTTTTGACCACATTTTCAATGTGAATGAATGTCATATTCAGATTGGATCAGAAAGCTATTGGTTGGCCCCAGAGCAGTCATGTCACTATGACACCAGTGGGCAAACCTTCCCTGGCACGTTAGTAACGACATTTCTGATTCATAAAGAAGGAAAAGTTCAAGAGTTATTGGTTTCCTGTAGCACAGTGTACATTGATGGGACTTTGTCTATTTTATTTATTATTGTGTTTCCATTATTTGCTTTATCTTTTTCTTACTCCTATAAAGACACAAATTCTTCCTTCTCTTATACACATACAAGTGCTACACATCAGTTTGAATAGATTAGACTCTGTGGCTGTCAAAACCAACACCACTGTTTTCTCATTCACATGCAAGTTCAAAGTAGTTCAGCAAAGCTTTACTACTAATAACATCCGAAGGAGTGAACCCGATGGAGGCTATATCTTACTGTGCATGTCTTAGACATCCTGGCTGACGAAAATCAGCTTCGGGAGACTTCTACCCAGAATGATAGAACACTTTTAGTCAAATTCCTTTGGCTAAGCCAAGTCAAATGGTTATACCAAGCTTCAGAGGGCAGCAAGGAAGTAAAATCTTAGCATGCACCTGGAAAGGCTAGACAGGAAATAATATAGTGAACCATACCAATGACTAACAATATTAAATAGAGCTCATATGGAAACATGGATGAAAGAATAATTAATTTTAGTAATGACAATAGACAAATATACCTTTCAAATGCTTTCAAATATAGGATTCAAATGAAAATGGAATTAATATTTACACAGACTCCCAGTTTCAGAAATGGTTTATATTCCTCTATTTTCTTTTCTTGCCTTATTTTCTCACGCATGAAATATTCCTGTTGGAGTTCGAATGTGAAATGACCCTGATGAATCATTATTTAAACAGCCATGTGGGTCTCCAGCTGGTGACCCACAGCTGGAAATGTTGCATGACATATATTTTGGAAATGTTGCATGACAGCAGGAAGTAGAGGCTTGCTGGAGGAAGTGTGCCACTGTGGGTGGGCTTTAACCGTTTACAACTTAGTCCTACCTGCTTTGAATGCCATGTGATCAGCAAGCTTCCTCCCCCTCCCACCATGCCTTTCCGGCTTCTCCTCATATTTTTAACATGAAGGATTCTATCCCTCTGCAACTGTAAGGATAAATCTTCATTCTTTCTCATGTTCTAAAGACTCTTGAAAAATTCCTGTGGACATGCATGTTTGTTCTTATAATGTTGGATAGATTCAAAGAAAATGAATGGTTTGAGGTTGTTTGGATGAAGAGAGATAATGACGCACTGAGATTTTCTTCTATTTGACAGCTTTTAAAAAAATTCTTACATACTCAGTCAAAGATGTGGAAGGGATATATGCCACTTTCCCAGTTTTACTTCTGTTGCTGTGTTCAAGTTCTCCAACAAAAACCATCTTATCAGAGAAGGGCTTTTTTTTTTTTTTTTTTTTAGCCTACAATTCCAGATATATTTCTGGTGGAAGGTACGATAGCAGGAGCTTGAGATAGCTAGTCATATCACATCCACAGTCAGGAAGCAAAAAAGAATGAATATGTATCAGCTTGTTATATATAATTATGTATATTATTGTATACAATATTTTATATATAATGTTTATATATAATATGAAGATTGGGTAACTCATAAGAATAAATTAATTGAGGTCAACAGAATGCATAGTTTCAAGTCAGAGAGAAAAAAAGATGTTTACATATAAATACTTTACATATCTAGATTAAATCTCACTGGGTCCAATGTAATATATGGTAATTTCTAAATGTATGGGAAGTACAGTGAGGCAACCTAAATTAGAAATAGTTGAGACTGGGCTGGTGAGATGGCTAAGCAGGTCAAGGTGCTTGCTGCTAAGCTTGAGAACTTGAGTTTGAGCCCCAGAACCCATGTTGTGGAATGCAAAAACAGACCCTCAAATTGTTCTGTAACATTTACATGCAGGCCACGGAATGTATGCACCCAAGTACGAGCTCCTACTTATACATGTAAGCACATACACAAATGAATAACTAAATCAATTTTAAAAGAAATAATTGATGAAGGATATAAAAATGAGACATAGTAAAAATCAAGTAATTCGAAAGGATCTGAAGTAGAAATTTCTGGGTTTTTTGGAAACTCAGTTGTGTCTGATGTTTTTCTCGAAGCTGTCTTGTGTGAGGATGTATGCTGAAGCAAACAGGGCACATGATGTTTAGGAGTATAAGTAGAACCCCACAGATAGTGAGAGGATGCTCTTGAATTACAACACTGTGCAATGTTTCTCTGGTCTTCTCTGGTCTTTGCTGGCCACACAACACTTCAAAGGTCTTGCTTCTTTGCTGGTATTCACTTTGCAGAGAGAAACTTGCCAAATAATTTCTCGTGGTATTCTGGCTGATTCTTGCTGCCTCTGTTGACTCATGCTGATTTGGTGGAGCCTTGTGGTTTCTGCTGAATCAAGCCTCTGCTCCTGATTTGTGTTTGGTGTTTATTATGGGACTAGACTGCTGGTATTCTGACAACAAAAAGTGGAATTGCCCCAATGATCTGCTTCTAAACTGCTTTCCTATTAACCTTTTTTTCTTCCCAACCTCCAGTCTGCGGATTAGAAGGGAGGTTGAAGCATTCAAGAACCCTAAATAACAGCTTTAGGAAAATCTAAGCCTATAGGTATCTATATATTATAGAATTGTACTATCAAAGGATGAATTGCATTATCATTAGGATACACTATCATAAGGATATATTATCACAGGAGGGATACGTATGCATATATATACATATATACATATATATGTGTGTGTGTGTGTGTGTGTGTGTGTATGTAATTGTGGAGAAGCACAGAAATATGAAATATAAGACTGATGGAAACAAAACTCATGATGTCTGTGAGAAAGATAGGTTTTGATGGGACTGAAGATGACTTGGGACAGTCAGGACCAGTAGAAACCAGCCTCTATGTTTCAAGTCTGATAATTGGTAGGTAGATCCATCCTTAGAGATAGCAGGGTGATGGAAGGGATGATAGGAGGGATCCAGAAACTGGGCTCAGGAAGAATTTATTTTGCCATAAGGTCATAATTACAGGAGATAAAGAAAGATATCTTTGCTGTGGCTGTTGGTGGTGGTGATTGTCCACTTCTAGGACAAAAAAAAAAGTCTTTATTTGTGGTCAATAGTGTGTATACGTGGGAAAATGGATACAAGAGAAAAATAGGGATGAGGAGCTAGGCAGGTTGTAACTGAGCGGTAGGAATATGGATGGCTCTGTGTATTTTAGCAAGTGTGTGGCACCTTTATGTATGACATGCTTACGTGCTTCCGGGTGCAGATGGCGCTTGGCAGATGCTGAGTGGATGCGAAAGGCTGGGCTTGGGAAAGGCAGACTGTGAATGGAGATGCCTGGAGTCCATGGCATTTCCAGAAGATGCTGGTCATGTTGACTTATCCCTGCCTTGTTTTCCATCTTACAACCCCTGGTGCCCCATCAGGACCACCTTGCCTACTGATCCAGTCGTACAGGACTGCTTTCCATTTGTTTTCAGAGGCCTAGTCTCCACATCTCACCCCTTTGGTTACTGTCACTTCCAAGAAGTACTAAAGAGGGAGATCTTTCCAATGCAATTAGTTCTGATTTTAACTTAATGACAATCTGGGAAGTTATCCATTTCCCAAGAACTAGAGCTTCAGGGAAGAGCCACATGCAGCAGAAGCAATGAATGAACATGTACCTTGTAGCTCATGTAGTAGACATTGCCACCAAGAGCTAGAGTTATGAGCACTGAGTATTTACTCTTTCCCTTGGTACTGTGGGTAGGTACCTATGTGTCTGATTGGTTTCATTGCAAAGAGCAGGATTTAAGAGTGGCCTGTGGTTGTAGACATTTTTACCCCTTTGTTTCTTAAATCTTTTTTTACATTATTTTAATGCTAATTTGTAAATAAATTTTGCTAATATCAGGCAAGGTTAAAAATACCCATCTAAATATAATATTTTAAATGTATTCTTAGGGAATTTCATATATGCATAAAATGTATTTTGATCATATTAATCCCATGCTCCCCCAGCAAACACTTTCCAGATCGCCAGAAAGAACTTTTCCAAAAATTATGTTCCCACTTTTCTTTCTTTAAAACAATAATATAATCCAGTTAGTTTTGTCCATATACTTTTACATGTGGGGCTATCATTAGGGTATAATCAGCCCACCAAGGGCCACACTAAAGAAAACTGGTTCTTCCTCCCCTAGTAGCCATCATCTGTCAATACTCCTCAGCTAGGGTTGGGAGTTTGTGAACCCCTCCCCATCCTGCTTGACTATTGACTGGCTCAAAGCTGTACAGGTCTTGTGCCAGTGACCATGGCTGCTGTGAGTTCATAAGTGGAGTAGTCCTGCCAAGCCTAGAAGATACAATCACTCAGGTTCCCCCAACCTCCAACTCTTAAAATCTTCCTGCCTCCTGTTCCATAATGTTTCCTGAGCCTCAGGAAGAGGCTATGTGATGCAGCTCTCCCATGTATTATTGAGCAGTCCACAGACACATGTCCACTGTATTTTGACCAGTTGTGAGTCTCTGGATTACACTGTTCATTGCCCACAGAGATGCCTCCATGATGAGGACTGAGAGGTGAACTAATCTATGGATAAAAAGATGTGTCTTAGAAGGAAGTGTGATACAGTGTTCATTGAGAAAAATAACAGTATGTTTAACCCTTGGGAGTAGCAGCCATTTTTGCTATCTTGTCTAAACCAAGGAGTCTGATCCATTGATTTCATTTTCATTTCATTTCTGTGTATTGTCATTGAACCTAGAACCCAAAATTGCTTGTTAAAAAAATTCTGTGTGTTCCTGTGTGTTTGTGCTTGCATCTTGAAACAAAAGGCCAATCCCAGTCGCTGTTCCTCAAGTGCCATCCTCCACCCTGCCCCCTGTTTTGATTTTTTTCCTGTTGCTTTTTTGGATTTTTTTTTTCTGTTAGAAGATCTCTTCCTGACCTGAAAATCACCCATTTTTCTAGGCAGGGTAGCCAGTGAGCCATGGACCACCCATCTCCCCGGTGCTGGGGTTAGAAACATCCAACACTACACCTGGGTTTTCACATGGGTTCTGGGAATTGAACTCAGGTCCTCAGGTTTGCAAGGCAAACACTATACTGACTGAGCAATCATCTTGGCCTACTTCCAAGAATATTTAGGTCCCTGGTAAACAGTTAATGCCTAGAAAGTGAACAATCATTATTGTTAATGATGGAATGTCTATCCTGGCCATTTATCTTGCAAAAAAATTTTATAAAATTAGGACACTCATCATTTGGGACCTGGCTATCTTGCTGGTTGAAACAGGGTGACATGAGTGAGCTGGTGGTTTTCCTTCTTTAAGATCCCATTGTATTGGTCCTGAAGAGATGAATCAGTGGTTAAGAACAACTACTGCTTTTGCAGTACATTTTGTTTTTGAAGTCCAGGTTCCCAGAACCAACATTGGATGGTTCACAAACACCCTAATTCCCATTCCAGGGGATCTAATAGCCTCTCCTTGCTTTTGTGGACTCTACATTCTTAACACAAACTCCCACACAGACATATATACATAATTTAAAATAAAAGTAAATATTTAAGTCACTTTGTATTCTGTAAGAATTGCTTTTAGAGCACATGGATTTCAGTTTAAAGTTTTCATTAGTTCATTTCTGTCTGGTTAGACTCAGAGCAGTGATTCCTCAAAGAGCCAAAATGATTCTCTTTCTCTTGGACCATTCTTTATGTACATTAACACTGATATCCAAAACTTGGGAACTGGATATTTACATCCAAAACTCTGAATGGAGTAGTCTCCTTTTGGCAGGTACAGTTCCTTGGGGCTGTGAGAACTGGAAACAGGGAACCATATCACAGTTGGCCAGTACCTTGATTTGGCAATGGTATATGAGTCTCTAAACCTCCAATTTCCCCTTGTTCCACCACGTGTGTGAGTGTGGCCACGATTTGGACACTTACTGGCTGCAAAGAACCTTGTGTAGTGGCTAAGGAGATGGCTCTGTTGATAAAGTGTTTGCCATGCAAACATAAGAACCCAAGGTCAATCCTCAGAACCCACAGAAAAGAGCAAGATTTGAAGGTGTGGATCCATAATTTCAGTGCTTGGAAGATGGAAACGAGAGGATCAAGGGCTCACTGGCCAGCCAGAAGAGCTGACTTGGTGAGTTCCAGAATAAGAACAAGTAGACCTCGTCTCAAAACATAAGGTGGAGGGCAGGTGAGATAGCTCTGTGGGTATAGGCTCCTTCTGCTAAGCCTGATGTCTTGTGTTTGATCTCCTAGAGCACAAAGTAGGAGAGAACTGACTCCTGCAAGTGGCCTTTTGATGTTCATATGTACATGTACACGCATGCACACACACACACACACACACACACACACACACACACACACACACACACAGCAATGAAGAAATAGCCTTTTGGTTCTCCTAGTGACTAATTTTTCAGATTTCTTCTCAGGAGCAGAGTATTATCATGGCTCAGGACACGGCAAGATTCAGAAACTCAGTACGTATTTCTTAGTCATCTAGGGAGATTCTGAGCTTGAAGTTGCCCTGGTGATCCTTGGAATAAATGATGTATTCACTGGCTTCAATCAACCTATGTACCAATCAGAATGTAAAGAGAGGAGCGTGCCTACTATAAGGGGAGAAAGACTATTCTGAGTCTCACAAAAAGGCACGTACAGAAAGGAATAGGAACTTCAAAAGCAGGAAGAAGCCGAGTGTTCTGATTGCGTTTATAGCACTTGTTACAGACCACTTGCCATTGATTTTCTCATCTCTTTGAAGGCAAAGACCAAAGCTCTCTGAGCTTCCCAAAGTGCCCATCACCTTACAGAATACATGTCAATGAATGCTTGCACAGCGACTAGATAGATGACTACACTAACCCCTTAACAGAGGGCACAGAGAGCAACATGGAGCTTAGCAAGTTTGAAAAGCTGTCATGATTACTTTGAACTGCCAACTTGACATTGCCTGGCATCACGTGGTAAGAAAGGGTCAGTCAGAGATTGTCTAGATCAGGTTAGCCTGTGGGAATGTCCAAAGGAGATTATCTAGTTACACTAATTGTCGTGGGAAGACACAGCCTGAAAGTGTCCCCAGTTTGGTGTTTGGGGCTGTATAGGCTAGTGGAAGCTAGTCAAACACTTAAGCACGCATGCGTTTGTTCCTCTGTGCTCTTACCTGGAGTACAAGTTGCTTTAGGTTCTGGCTCCTGAGACTTTCCTGCCATGATGGGCAGTGACCAGAAACTGTGAGCTAAAATAAACCCTTTCTCCCATGAGCTGCTTTTTGACAGGGTGTTTTATCACAGCAACAGAAAGGAAATTAAGACAAGAGACCTAGAATTGGCAGGCACTGCTGAATTACAGAGAGTTCTGCGTGGAAGGCGTAGACTCAGTTGAGATGTGGAGCTGCAAAGCACAAGACATTAGAGGAAAGCTGAAGATGACTAGAATGTGGGGAACATACCTAGGTCCTTGAGCTTCAAGCATAGCATGAAGCTGAGGATGCATCAAGGGATGGGGTAGGAGCTTCCTTGTTCTGTTCCCATCCTTCCTTGAAGGAGAATCAACAGTCCATATGTATTATCTTCTGATGTCAACCATTAAATTAGACAGAATAAGGCAGAGAGAGCTAAGAAGAACCAGCTGAGGTGTTAGTATCAGGTATATCCAGTCTTTGACACAGTGATGGACATTGTTATCTATGGCGGGCATGCTCCAGAACTGCATAATTGAGCTACTAATATATTCTTTTAAAAATCTCATAATAGGCTGGGGAGGCAGCACATGGATAAGGTGCTTGCTCTGTGAGCATGAGGACCTGGGTTCAGAATCCAGGTAAAGTAGAACTCCACGGTGTTTGTAACCCCGGTGTGCACATATAGCTTCAGTGTTCCGTCAGGGGAATGGAAAGTAAAGACAGGAGGTAGAATCCCTGGAAGCTCATAGGAGAAAAGACAAAGATGAGAGCTGGTTTTGAACACTGTGGGAGGTGAGGATAACACTTGAGGTTGTCTTTTGACTCCCACACATGAGCAGTGGCACACATGTACTCATACTCACATACACAAACTGCATAAACAGACTGACACACATACACAAAGATGCCTGTTTGTTTGTTGAGAGAGAGAGAGAGAGAGAGAGAGAGAGAGAGAGAGAGAGAGAGAGAGAGGAGAGCAAGGAAAGAGAAAGGATGGAGAGAGAAGGGGAAGAGAGTGGGAAGGAGAGACAGACAGACAGACACACACACACACACACACACACACAGAGCAGTGCCTGTCATGCTGTGGATGAAGTGTGTGCTTGTTTGTGCAGTGTGCCTGCACTATAAAGGAAAGGGAAATCACAACCAAGGTAGGCTCAAAGACTACATGTACTCACCTGGATATTAGACCAAGCTGGGGTCAACCGTGTTGATTTAAACAGAAACCTGCCACCCCATCTGCTATATCTCAGAGCACAAGTCTTTCTTGTTTTCTAAATGGATACATTTCTTTCTTTTTTTTTCTTTTCCTAAGCTGGTATAATTTCTCCACAGATTAAAATGGGGGCATGTAGCAACACTGAGAGAAGTCCTTCATAATTTTCTTGTTGGTCATTCCCAAGGTCATTTCCACTCAAGGAAAGTTTTTGTTTGTTTGTTTTTAAATGGTTAGTTGGGGTTTTTTTTGCTTGTTTGTTTTTCTTTTTTTGACAAAACTGATACATAACCAAAGAATAATTCATTGCTTATCTTCTCCAGATCACTGTGCTGACTCTGAACTATCCATTTCCTTAAATTACCATATTTACAAAGTTAAAGACTCGCTCTAGGTGATGGAGAGATGAATTAGTGGGTAAGAGCACTTGCTGCTCTTCCTTAGGACCCAGGGTTCCCAATACCCTAAAACCAGAGAATCATAGGATACCCAGTGTCCTCTTCTAGCCTTGGAGGGCACCCCCACATGTTTTACTTACACCACCACGTACGGACATATACCGTCCAGGAACACATTAAAACAACTCCTGTCTGTATGGGCTTGATTTCAGTTTTTCTTGCTTCTTTCTTCTTTTCTTTCTTCTGTGAAGTTCCATGGTCTGTTCTCCCTAAATGCCTTTCACTGAAATGTTATTAAAAGGAACAAAAGTAGATAAAAGGAAAGACAGACATTGAAAAATGAATAATGGGGAGGTGATGGAAAGGCTCTGTCCCCATGACAGCTGTGAAAGATTAAGGTTTTTAAGTACAACCACTGATATTAATATAAAACTATGTGCGGGGCGCGCGTGTAGTGGTCTCGCCGGCAAAACATACATACACACACGCACACACACATACACACCAGAATCCTTCCGTAGAAACACGTTTATTTCCCTAAACCAAAATGGTGGCAGAAGACGACTCCCAGCCCTGGGAAAAGCCCTTATATACCCTAGAGCGGCGTAATCATCTCTGATTGGCCGCAAACTCGTAGCGCGCCAAACGCCGTGGGATGGGCTTAGCCTTGGCGGGCTTTACATGGCACATGCGCACTTTATTTGTTTACTAGGAAGAATTATGGCTGACAGCGCCACCTAGCAATGGCGGACTTTGCCAGCATCTGCCGCGGCTCCTAACAAAACTATGCTTATTTCTTCTGCTTTTATAAATTGTTATATTTTTTCAGAAAAGATAATTATCATCCTTTGATTATACTAGTCATTGCTGTGTTAAGTTTCTCACACTGGCTTGTTAAGGGCTGGCTATGTTTCTTTATCTCTTTCAGGCAGAGTTGGGATTCACCCACCCCTATTTGAAATGCCCCACAGAACATTGAAATGGTGCCACCTACTATGTGTGTGTGTAAACATTTTGGGGGGTGTGTTTGTGTGTGAAGGTTCCTGCATGGCAGCCAGAGGTCAACCTCAGATGTCATTCCTCAGTAGCTGTCATCTTAGTCTTTGAATCTCTCACTGGGTCCTGGGATTCACCAACAAATCTCAGTGATCCTCCTGTCTCTGCCTCCCCCGTGCTGAGATTCCAAGTACATGCTACCGTGCCCAGGTTTTTTGCATGTGTTCTGGGGGTCAAATTCAGAGATTATTGTACAGAGAGTGAGAGACTTTGGCACACACAGTCGTCGTCAGTGTTATCCCTATGACTCCCCATGCCCATTCCTCCCCCAACTCCCATGTAGAGAGGAGACAGAAGGATTGTAAAAACCAGAAGTGGTGGATGACCCCCAAGGAAAGAATGCCTTCCAGACACAACAGGACTGAGGCCCATTTAAACTCACAGAGACTGGCAGTATGCGTGGGGTGTGCACAAATTCAAGACACACAGGGTCCAGCACAGAGAGGGGGATATGGACACAGGGTCCCGTCTCTGACCAGGAAACTATTTGCAGTTGACACCAGCTGGCAAAAAGAATATCATCTTTCTCCAAAGGAGTGTCACTGGCTATGTCAACCACACTCCAGAATAGGCCCCATGCCCAGAAGTAGCCGGCCAACACAAAACAAACTCAACGTTCCCTGCGAGCACCACCACCCCTGCCACCTCCCTGTGGGTGTTTTGTTTCATTTTGGCAGTTTTGTCTTGTTGGTTGTGTTTATTTGTTTTGATTCTCATTTTTCTTTGTGTGTGGGGGGGGGTGGGAGGTTTTGTGTGTGTGTGTGTCAGAGAGAGAGAAACAGGGGGGGTTGGAGGGTGGGGGAGAGGAACCTTAGGGAATAGGGAAGTGGGGAGAGGGGTTGGAAAAAGGAAAAACATCATCGAAACATATTGTATGGAAAAATAGGTGTATAGTGGAAAAAAAGAAGAAAAACAGCTTGGATACTCGTGCTTGAGCCAGAACTTACCCACTGAGCCATTCTCCTGCCTCTGGTCTTTTCTTGGGAAACTGATTTGAGTTATGCAGCTATATATAGTAGTATCGAGAGAAACCTCAGTGCATTGTTTCACCTTCTCAGGCAGAGTCTTTAAGAAGAGCTTGTAGGTCTGGCTGTTCTTCCCGTTAGTTCCTTAATCTAAGGATAATGGTGGAAGAGAAGAAGAATTACCACAGGTATAGGGTATGCATTGTGGTGTGTTCCTATAGCTTACCACCTCAGCACTACTGATACAGTGATGATCCATCGCCTCTCTGAGTGTAAGTACAACTGTCAATGGCAAAGCAGAAATTGACCTCAGGTGTGCCTGACTGAAAAGAAGAACACCATTTTTCCACTGTAAGCTGTTCTCTTGAAAAAAATAGAAAAGTGCATTTTCCCCCCTCTAGGAGAACATATATGGTGGGGATAAGGTTTTGGACAGTTGATCAAACTGAAAGGATGTCTTGAGAGAAACTCAGGCCAAAAATCCCTCTTTCCTGTGTTGCTTCCTCTTCCACAGGTAACTAACTCTAGGACTATCCTGGACCCATAGGCTAGTGTTTGGTGGAGGAGTAACAATCTTGGGAAATAGCTAAGTAACATTTTCTAGGCAAAACAAGAATATAAAACCCCCAAATTCCAAGACAGTGTGTTCATGTATATATTGCATAACACACACATACACACACATATATATTTCTGTGTGTGTACATATTCTTGTGTGTACATGCTCATGTGTACATGTTTGTATGTGGGCTTGTGGACATGTTTTTATGATTATGTGCATGTATATGTGAATGTGTATAGAGACTAGAGGACAACCTTGGCCTTCTTTCTTCAACGGCTCTCCACTTTGCTTTTTGAGATAAAGCTGCTCAGTGGCTTGGAGATCCCTAATTAAGCTAGAATGTCAGGCTAGTGAGCCACAGAATTCTGTCTATTTCTGTTTCTTCTAGCCTGGAATTCTAATCATGGCTTTTTACATGGGTTATCAAGAAATAACTCGGGTCTTTACGGTTGTACAAGTCCTTTACTGAGTTAGCCATCCCTGAAGCTCCACTAGATTGTACACAGCCTCTCGTCATCAGAGAAGATGACTCAATAGGAATTGCCCAGATAAGGTTTGTCAGTGGCTATGTTTGTGAGGGATTGTCTTGATTGTTAAAGGATGTGGGAGGGCCCAGCTTACTGCATTAGCACCATTTTTTGGGCAGGTGCTCCTGAACTGTCTAAGAAAGGCAGCTAAATCTAAAAGCCAGATTTGTTTGTTTGTTTTCTACTTTTTATTGAATCTTTGTAAATTTCACATCATACACCCAGTGTCACTCATCTCCCTATCTGTCCCTCTGTATCCACCCTCAGCCCTGCAACCTCCTCTCCTGTCTTAGGGTTTTGATCACTGTGAAGAGACACCATGATCAAAGTAACTCTTCTAAAGGCAGACCTTTAATTGGGGCTGGCATACGGTTTCATAGGTGTAGCCCATTATTTTCATGGTGGGAAGCATGGCAATGTTTGGTAGGTGTGATGCTGGAGGATCCAAAGACAGCCAGAAGGAAACTGGATTCCATACTGGATGGAGCTTGAGCATAGGAAACCTCAAAGCCCACTCCCACAGTGACACACTTCCTCCAAAGGCCACACTTTCTAGTAGTGCCACTTCCTCTGGCTTCTGCTACACTATCAATACTGAAGTCTCACCAGGACTCCTCTTCAATATCCTATTGTTGCCCTATGTCATGGAGATCCTGCAGCTTTAGTTGTGCAGGAGTGGCCCCTTCATGTGCTAGAGCAGTTCATAGATGGAGTAGATGTTGGAGCAAGCCAACTCAAAGCCCTGCATCTGGGCCAGGGTGGTAGCTGAGTTAGTCAGCCCACCAGCACTTCTGTAACCACAACCCTAAAGCCAACTCTCCAGCACTGCCCAGGCTAGCTCACCTAATGCTTGCAGGGGCAGGATCAGCTCTTCTGATCTCATGCTCTTGGGTCTGGCTCACCCATGCCCACATCACCAGAACCCGCTGTCCTATGTGAAAGCCAGCTTTTAAGCAGCATTCTTTTAGGATTTCTGCTACACATCATTGACTGTGGGTTCCTAGGTCAGAGACAATTTTGTGTGGGAAAGCAAGCAGTCCTACCTTCAAGTTCCTGACTTGACATCCTTCAATGGACTGTGACCTAGAAGCATAAGTAACTCCCCTAAGTTGTTTTTAGTCAGAATATTAAAATCACAGTAACAATGAAACTAGAAAGTTGTTTTGCTAAAACATCTTCCTGAGTTGTAAGACAGAATCCCCTTCCCCCCCCAAACAAGCCAAGAAAAAGTTACAGTACCTCTGTCAAAACTGGCCCCTTGCAGACCTGTGTTGAGAGAAAGGAAAACACTCCTGACCATTGGAGAAAATACAGAACAGTCAGGAAGACAATAAGGTGAGTCAGAGCTAAGCTTCTCCTCAGTGGCTTGTCCCAAAATTTGGGGTAGTGGACTGCTGGGAGTGGCAGGAGAACAATGGTTTTTGGAAGCTAGAAGGCAAGTCCAAGCTCCATGTCCCCATTCTACCATTGGTAATCAAGGTGCTTCCAAAGAGCTAATCCATCTCAGGACTTGGACCAAGGCTCATCCCAGAAAAACAACCGAGTGTGGTTCATCTCTTGAACACTCTGTTGACCTGCTGCTCAGCAATGTAGGGAATCCTTGGAAGATGTAAGGTCTCATCATGATTGTGACAGTACCCAGGAAGTGTGCTTAGCAAGAACAAATTCCAAAGCTGTGCACTAATCATTTTGTCACTGGGATTTTGATGAAGTCTTCAAAGGTCACGATATCATGGAAATGATACGACTGTATTTGATGACAGCAGCTGCACATGTGTATGTGTGATGAATTTTCTTTGGCTTTCTAACACATTGTTGGGCTGTTCCTTACCCTTAGTCATCTATAGCACATCTTTTAGGTAGATGCATGGGCTATAAAACATTATTGCTTAATGCAAGGGATATCAAAAGTTGCTCCCTTCTCTCTCCTCTCCTTTCCTCTTCCCTCCCTTCTTTCCTTCCCTCCTCTTTTCTCCCTCTCTCTCCTTCCCTTGCCCAACCCCCATCTCTCCTATCTTCCCCTTCATCTTTTCCTCTCACTTCCAGACCAATCTCTTGTCTTTGCCCAGAGCCATTGACCTACATCAGCAACAAATTTGGGAGCTAAACAGGCTCTCCCAAGGAGCCAATTGTTTTCGTTCCTTGGCTTGCTTTTGACAGGTGGGCAGTTATGGGAAAGAAAATACTGGGAGTAGAGTTTAAATCTCTGCCCTGCCAACTTCTGGGAGTGACGACGTGAGCAGTTTGGGCAGATCTTTATCTCAGTTTATAAATCTGCAATATGAGGATAAATACTGTTTACAACATAGCATTGTGTGAAGGTTGAAAAGAGGCAACGAAAGTAGCATCTAGAATAATCATTGTGTCCTGGTTAATTTGTCAGGATTTTTTTTGAGAATTTTTCAAATAAGTACTACATTTACATTATTTCCATACCCCTTCTCATCCTCCTACCCCCAGTGACATACTTCTTCCTGCTAGGCTGGATGTCTTAAACCTCCCCAAACAGTATCAGCAACTGAGGGCCAAATGTTCAGATGCTCAAACTGAAGGAGAGCATTTCACATTTAAACCACCACACTGGTCAACCAGCCTAACTAAGTCTGTGAGTCCTGGGTTCAGTGACAAGATTTTGTTTTAAAAATTAAGGCTGACGGCAATTGAGGAAACGACTCGTGTTGATCTTTGGCCTCTATATGTACACAAACATGCATGTACAATTGAACATGTTCACACAGAGACACAAAGTAGGAACACGCATAGCAAAAGAAAGCACCGGGCAGTGATGGTGAACAGCTTTAATCCCAGCCCTTGGGAGGCAGAGGCAGGCGGATTTCTGAGTTCGAGGCCAACCTGGTCTACAGAGTGAGTTCCAGGACAGCCAGGACTACACAGAGAAATACAGTCTCGAAAAACAAAACAAAACAAAAAAAACAAAAAAGCAAGCATACACATACAAACTCCTGTGTGTGTGTGTATGTGTGTGTGTGTGCCTGTGTGATTATTTTTTTGCTTTAAATGTCCTTTAAAAATAATAGAATCAATTAATCCCTGAAATTCTCTTTCTGGAATGCTGATCTGTTTGCTTATTAAACACTGAGGTCAAACATTTAGAGGTCTAGGTAACAGGCTCAAGATAGCAGAGACGGGAAGTGCTTGACATCAGAGAGCAAGCTCCTCTCTTAGAGAGATAAGGCTTTCTGTATGCCTTCTGATAAGCCAAGGCAGGCTACCATTCAGGTGGCAGGGCAGGTCCTGGAAAGCGCTCCAGGGATACCTCCTCCCCTAAAAACTTGAGAGCTATTGGAATTCACAGTCGTGGGTCAGTGGTACCTTTGGGTTTGGCAAAGTTAGCCACAGTTAACTTTAAGTTAATTTAGAAAGAGAAGGTGGCTGGTTATGCATTGGATCTTTCTGCCCATAGAATAATTCAGTGAGGAGCTGGCTGTTAAGGGACGAAGACTCTGTGAACCTACCAGATGCAGTGCAGTGATGCATTCCACAAGGGTAAACTGCATACAATGCATAGATCACCATCCTCCCCACGATTGCTGTTGACATTCTCCGTCTTAAACCTCTGCCCACTATCTTTCTAGCAGCAAAGCAGTGAATAAGGCAAAGGTATGGAAACTGCTTGTCATGCACACTGTCTTAGGCTCTTCCCTATGTTTTAAACTATCAATCCTGTATTTAACCTCATAGATGGCTACTGTTCCTCTCAGGTGCAGCTGCCTGTTTTCTAGTCCCAAAGCAAAGTGAAACCACGGGGCCCCTGTTCAGTTAAGAAGTCAAGAATGGCAAGAGGAAAGTCTGTGAGATGGGTCATCAGGTAAACGTACTTGCCATGCCTGATGGCCAGAGTTGGATCCTGGGACCCACATGATGGAAGGAAGGAACTGAGGTCTGCAAGTTGTCCTCTGACCTCCACGTATATTCACAGAATGAACAAATAAATGTAATATAAGAACGATGTTAAAGGCAGCACACTAACACACATATAAACCCCTGCGGGGAACAGGGCTCTGAAGGACTATGAAGATCACATGTCCACAAGGCTGGCCCAGTCTTTTCTTCCAACCTTCTCTTTAGCTTCCCAGTGTGTTGGGTTTTGCCTCTGAGCAGTTCAACAGATCGTCCTGAACGACGCACACATACATCACCCTTCCTCATGTTCTGTCTTGTTGAGAACCACAGACAGTTTTATTAACATGAAGGAAAGGCAGAGTAATGAATGTGTCAGTGTTTCCTGGCTCACGTTTTCTACAGAGAGGGAAACTTGGGGTGCTTGCCTTGTTCTAGGTACCCCACTAAAAGCAGGAGCTCTGAAGGAGAGAGATCATTAGGACAACCTAGAAGGCCTGGGATTTTTTAAATCTATAAGCCCACTTGAGATATACCAATAAATCAGCTTCCTGGAAAATCAGTAGTCTAGAAAAATATGAAGGCTTTTCCATCTATCTCTTTTATCTGACTTATGGCTTGCTTTGTTATTCTATTTTTGAGACATTTATGTATATGTGTCTGTGTACTTACCTACTGTTTAATGTCAGAATCTGCCTAAACTGGCATTTTTGAGTAACTTTTTTGTATATATGTGTGTGAGAGAGTTCATACTTACATATGTGTGAGTATATTCCTGGCCATGTATATGCACAGGTCAGAGAAGGAAGCTGGGAGACCTCCTATACCCCTCTCTGCTTCCATCTCGTGACATGAGGCAGCCAGCAAGCCCCAGCTATCCTACTGAGATTAGAGGTGTACAGAACTACACCTGGCTTTTTATGTGTCTTTTAAGGATTTGAACCCAGGTCCTAATGCTTGCCTAGCAAGTGTTCAGACCCATCAAAGCTATCTGCCAGACCCTTCTTCACTTGTAATATTTTAAATTCAGGCTTTTAAATTAGGCTGATAAATACTACACAGTGATGGTTATCTATTTTGATTCATGGTGAATTTATTTGAAGCAGGACCTAGCTGAGAGGTCACCAGCCAGCCAAGAGAAAGAAAGACAGTGAGCAACCACCTATCACTCAGGAACATATCTACTGCAGTCTCTGGCTAATGTATGAGGGTGAAAAAGTACTGTGCATCTCAGGGGCTCTTTGAAAGTGAAAATTACTTGATTTAACTTTTCAGGCAAACCAAATTATGCATATGTCCCTCCTGTAAGGCTATACAAAATCAATGTTTGTAGAGAACAGAGGCCCGAATAAATTACCCCTTTCAGAAAGAACTCTCCTACCTGCAGGGATTCCCCCCCCCTCCGTTTTGACTATTTTAGATGAATGAAGAATTTTCTCCACAAATTATTAATTATTCCGTCTTGGTTATAGAACTCCGTTCCTTGTAGTTCTGTAGGAGTCAGTGCTATTCAAACTGCCGCTTTTGATGAAGTAATCGTCCGCTTCTGGGGCCTCTTTTCAGCTGCCCTGGGCGTGCGTCCCATGTAAACGACTGCCAAATAGATTCTTTCGACATTCCAGCCAATTAAAATACATTTAAAGTGCAGCTGGTGGAAAGGCAAGCCGGGCGATCCCGATCGCGAGGAGAACTTCAGGGCAGTGAGATAGAAAAACAAACTTTGAGGCTCCCACAAGGCAGCGGAGAAGTCAGAAAAGGGAGCCACCTTTCGTGCTACCCTCCAACCAGAGATGACACCTGGATTCCCACCTTAAAAGACAGTAACGAGGGAAGCCTTCTTGGGAGGGTGTGAGTTTTTCTCTCTCTCTCTGTTGCCTGTGGAAGCTGAGTGTTGGCCGGGTGCCCGGTGTGGTACTGCATTCAAACACCCGCAGAACACAGGCGTGTTTGTTAAGCAAGCCAGTGATCAAAAACTCCTACAGGAAGATCCGAGAACCCCCCAGGAGCCCTCCTGGATAGCACTAGGACTTTGGATGGAATGAGACAGAACACAGGAGCAGGCTAAAGGTGGCGGAGCAACCAGCTGGGCTGTCTGCTATGCTTTTTAGGTAAGGATAGAACTTTCCTTTGCTTTGCTTTCTGTCCCACTGCATGTGGACTTTGATGTGGAGAATCAGGGTTACTGTGCTCAGCAGGAGCAGAGCAGTGGTCAGGAGTTCTGATTTTCAGGTCTGTGTGATTTTTCTGGAGGACTCAGTGTAAATACATAGAGGCATCACCCAGCACGTGGAGGCTGCGTTGGCAGTGAGCTCACCATGGTGCCTTTACACCATGTGTGGCTCCCTGCTATTTTCTTCCGGTGCTTGTTTTGAGAGAATCCAGGTGTGTGGGGTTTCACAGTGAATTGCTTCCTCCTTGGAACCTGTAATTGCCTGTCTAATGCCTGTTTGAGTTTTAGTTCCCATTTCTTATCGCTGTTGTCTCCTTCCTGTGCTACCAGCCCCACACCTGTATATTCGAGCAAAGTTTGCTTGCTTATCATCTTTTCCCCTAAGCTAATATCCAATCAAATCTTAGCATTTTGCTTTCCCAAAGAAAAGCCAAAATGTTTGGAAATGTCTTGGTAAATCCTGATCCTTTTTTCTGCTTCTGGAGATATTCCTTAATGTCTTTCAGTTTCCGCTTTTCTTGGACTTCAAGGAAACAGATACTGCGCAGGTATCTGGGTGTTGCTGTTCAGTCAGCCCGCAGCTCAGGGGTCCCATGCCCCTGCCCAGTTTGTACAGCAGAGAACACCAAGCAGATGTATAGTGGAGAACTGGGCATAAATTCCTACCCACCAGTTGCCAGATGAAAGATGTTCAAGGATCTTGACTCTTTCCTGTCTCTGGCTGTCATGGTTGGCCCATTCTGGGCTTCGACTTTGTTCGCTGTGAACAAAGAATCTCGCACATTTCACGGTGAGGGATTGTGTTGCAGCGACCTGAGCGCTGTTAAATGTGCTTTATTAATCTCTAACGTGCCAGTAGCTCAGAGCCCATGCCAAGCAGAGACTTTCCAAATTTTTTGGAGCTACCTGCTGCCAAGATAAACGGTGATTGGCCCGGAAGGGGTATTTTAAGGGATCTTGCAACAGCAAAGTTTTACCCATTAAGAGTGGCGCAAGTCAATGAAGGAAATATTGAATAGAAGAAATTTTAGGAAAAAATATGACTCAGCTCTCTATCCATTGAGTGGACCCAGTTCATCTTCTCATGAAGTAAGGACTCTGGGCTCCCTGTGGGCAGGCAGTCTCCTCACTATGTGCACACAGAGCTCTGTTTATGATACAGGTACTGGGTGAATGGAGACATACGTGAATACAGATAGCTTCCCTGCCTGTGGCAGTGCCAGAGCCTGGAGGGAAAACACGGTTTCCTGTGATCTGTGCCTGTCCCATACAGTGAATCTACATACACACACACACACAGAGACAGGAAATGGCCTCAGTAGTCCATTTGGACCCAAATGCAATTTTGTGTGTTGAATAATGGGATGAAAGACCTTGGACAATGGAATGGCAAGGTGATCTGTGGCTTGATTGGCAGGTCCCAGAGAGTGAATGGCCTTTTCCAACTCTGAGTTACTCACCAAGCCAGAGCAGAATGAAGGGTACCATGCTGGTTCCTGGAAGTGGGGACAAAGTCATATTTATTCCTAGGTAACGGTGACTGTTTTTAGACATATAGTCCATATGCAGGCAACACATAATACTTCTGTTAATTATTGAGTATTTCATACAGGTATGCAGTGCACCCCCCCTTAGGGTCCTCTCAGATCTACCCTTCCGTCCTATCTCTCCTCCCAAACACGTATCCTGTTGTTTGTTGTTTCGTTTTTTTGTTGTGGTTGTTGTTTTGGTTTTTTTTTTTTTTTGCTTTTTTTTTCGAGACAGGGTTTCTCTGTTGTCCTGGAACTCACTCTGTAGACAAGGCTAGCCTTGAACTCAGAGATCTGCCTGCCTCTGCAGGCATACACTCATTCGCACATGCACAAGCACACACACACACGCACGCACGCACGCACGCACGCACGCACGCACATGCACATGCACAAAGGCACATACACAGACACACACAAGTCTTTCTCTTCCCTAAAAAGCCATTATCTGCCATTAGCTCCTCAGGTGGGATCAGGCCTCCTGAGTCCTTCATCCAGCCATGCTGGAGTATTGGTTGTCTTGATCGTGTACAGGTAAATACAGCTGTTGTAAACTGATAAGTACAGCAGTTCTAGCATGCCTAGAAGACAATTCCTGTCTGGTCCTTCTCAACCTTTGTCTTTGGCAGTCTTTTTAATCCTCCCTCCTAGATTATCCATGAGCCTTTGGATAGAGAGTGATATATAGATGTCCTATTTATGGCTGAGCACTCTATAGATACATATTCTTTATAGGCATGGACTTCTGTCAGGATTGATATACTAGAGTCCTGGCTGGGAGCTGGGAGCTGGGAGCTGGGACCTGGGACCTGGGACCTGGGACCTGGGAGCTGGGAGCTGGGAGCTGGGACCTGGGACCTGGGACCTGGGACCTGGGAGGAGCTCCAACCACCTTTCTGAAGAAGGGACCAAGACACAAAGATTTTACTAATATATTTGAACACTGATGAGGCAGATCAAGACAACGATAGAGCTTCGATCAGGCAGGTGGTTTTATTGTCCTTAAGTCAAGTGCAGTCTCCATCCTATGACTTTGTACAGGGGTTGACAGGCTACAAATCAGGCTAAAACCTGCCCACTGTGTTTTTGTGTGGATAAAGTTTTATTGGAAGACAGCCACACCTGTTTGTTGACTTACTGTCTGTAGCTGTCTCTGAGCTGTTCCAGCAGAGTTGAGTCATGGTGGTCACACAGATCTGAGAATACTTACTAACTGCAGGAAAAGTCAGAGAGGCTAAGGCATAGAGAGTCATGATTCTCAAGCTACCTGTGCACTAGAATAATTCTTGTTTGGAATTTCCATTCTATGATGTGCAGGAGTGGGTCATTATTATAAAATGTGATTCAAATATTGTTTCAATATTGTGTTTCTGTAAAATTTATGAGCTCTTCCCCCTCTCTTTCTCTCTTTCTCCTCCCTTTCCTCCCTCTCTCCCTCTGTGTCTCCATGTATGGCTGAGTGTATGAACACATGCATGTGCAGTGCACATGTGAGAGGTTCTAGGAGCTGAATCTTAGATGCTGTTCGTCAGGCATCGTCTACCTTTTAAAATTTGAGACAGACTCTCTCACTGGCCTGGAACTTTGTCACTACAGAGAGCTTCCAGAGATCTGCCTATCTCTGTCTCTTGTCTTCTTGTCACTAGGGTTACAAATGCTTGTCCTGTCATGGCACCTGGCTTTTACCCAGTGCTTGGTTTGAAAATGAAATGTCCCCCATAGGCTCATAAGTTTGAACACTTGGTCTCAGCTGGTGAAGCTGTTTGCAGAGGTTATGGAACCTTTAAGAACTAGAGGATGCTGGAGGAAATACGTCACTGGGGAGGTGGGCTTTGAAGTCCTACAGCCTGGCCTCACTTCTTGTTCTCTCTGTTTCCTGTGTGTGGATGAAATTTGACCTCTCTGCCTCCTGTCAGGTGAACCTTAGCTCCTGCCATCATGCCTTCCTAGACATGATGGACTGAATCTTCTTTGGAACTGAGACTTTCTTCCCTAACCTGTTTTCTGTTGGGTTATTTTATTCCAGGAACAGAAACTTTCTGGGGGATCAGAATTCACGTTCTCACACATGGGAGATGAGCTCTTTACCATGTGAGCTGTCTCCCCAGTCTGGGAATATTCCTCTTAGTTTTTGCACTGATCTAGTAGTCAACAGCAAGTTGTGTAGACAGCGACATGAGTGTGTGTGCCAACTTAAAGTGTCATTGATGTTTGCTCTGCCTGGAGGTCTCTTTGTGGGATTCTTCCTTTCCTCCGTATCTGTGTCAAAATTGACTTCATGGGGCTGGGGCAATGTCTCAGTCATTGAAGTGCATTCCTTGCAGTCACAAGGACCTGTGTTCAGATTCCCAAACCAACACAGAAAACAACAACAAAAACTGGAAGTAATGGTACTACTTATAATTCCAGTGCTTTGGGACCTGGAGGCAGGAGCATCTCTGGGGTTCACTAACCTGTCAGCATAGCCTGCTTGGTGACTTCCTGGACAGTGGAAGACCCTGTGTCCAAATACAAGATGGATGGCATTTTACTGATAACAGCCAAGGCTATCCCCTGGTTTCCACATGTAGCTAGTCACATAAACACACAAACACAAACATATACACACAGAATTATAAATATATACACACAAGTACACACACACAGACATACAAGTACACACACATAGACACACACATTCATAGCATCAGTTAGGCCTTTTGGCCACTTCATCTCAAAATTTTCTCTTATCTCACAGTTATTCCTTTTAATACTTACTTATTTTGTATGTATATGTTTGTGAGGAATTAATTGTGCCATGGCAGGTATGTGGAGGTCAGAGAACAATATGTGGGAGTTGATTCTATCCTGGGAATCGAACTCAGGTTGTCAGACTTGGCAGCAAGCACCTCTATCCACTGAGCCAGGTGGTTGGCCCTCCGTCAGCTCTCCTCCCTGAACTTGTTACCATCAATGCTCCTCTTGTTACCTCTCCCTTTGCTACTTCCTTATCTCTCTGCTCCACATTTCTCTGTTTCAGTCTGAATCAGTAATGGACACCACCATCCTTTGGGCTGGTTTAAGTAGAAGGAAAGATTTTTCTAACTGGTTTTAGGTGGCATATGAAGTCTCACAGAAAGAGCCAGGCACTGGGCAGAACTCCAAGGGAAGGCCTGGGAACGGGGTGATAGAATCTCCCAGTGTGTCTGGTTTGGGACACAGATCCCCCATGGCCAGCTTGGGGGCCACTCTGCTTTTGCATTCTTCTTTTCCACCAAGATGGACGCTTCTGCTGAGGAGCTCTTGCTGCGAGGCAGAGCACAGTCTGTGATCTTGGTGCTGTTTGAAGAGGCTCTGTGTGGTTCATTTGATTGAAGGCCTCACCTGAAAAGTGATACCAGCAGAGGAGGATGGGGCCTGTGAGAGGTGAGACTTTCTAGGACATCCTGAAGGTACTGGTGACATATCCTCAATGTTTCTCTCTCCTTCCTGTCTCTATCCATTCCTTCCCCCTTCTCCTCATTTTTTTCCTCTCACTTTCCCTCTCTCCCCCTCTCTTTTCTTCTGTTTTCTCCTACCCTCCTCTTGCTCTCAGTCTCCCCTTCTCTCTTCTCTTTCTTTGTCCTTTTTTACTCTTCTCTCTGTCCTACTCCTCGTCCTTCACCTTTTCCCTTCCCTCCTCCCCCTCCTGCTCCTCCCCTTCTCCTTCCTCCTCCTGCTTCTTTTCCCTCTACCCCTCCTGCTTCTCCCTCTTCTTCCTCCTCCCCCTCCTGCTTCTCTTCCTCTTCCTCCTCTCCTTCCCCTTCTCCTCCTCCTCCATTTCATACTTCTCCTTCCTCCTCCTCTTCCTGTTCCTCCCCCTCCTCCTCCTGCTTCTCTTCCCTCTTCCCCTTCCTGCTTTTTCTCCTCCTGTTCCTCCCCCTCCTACTACTCTTCTCCATCTTCTTATTCCTCCTCTTTTCTCCTTCCCCCTCTCTCCCACTCTTTCCTTCTCTCCTTCTTCACAATCTCCAAAGCTGTCAGATAAACTTCTCTTTGTAAGTTATTTTCCTCTACTGTTTTGTCACAGCAAACAGAAGGCTGCATGGCTCCGTGGAGTCTGTCTTTTGACCCTCTAAGGCTGCTATAGGGTCTCCTGGATAAAATGGGTATCACTGTAGAACTTAGTCTACAAAGAGTGGGGGAACACCTACCTCAATATCTTTAACTTGTGGGATAATAGCACCCCAGAGTCCCAGAGTTCAATAGGAGCAGGAACGTTGCCCAGAAAATTGATAGCTTGGGCTATATAGCAAGACTCTGCCTCAAGAAAACAGAAAACAGGAGCAAAAAAGTCCCCCTTCAAAAAAATTCTAATAATAATAAAAAAAACAGAATAAATTGAACCCAACCCTAACACCTCAGTTTCTTTTAGTCTCTTCATTAGGATGGAGTTTCTGTAGCCTTCCCTGTCTCCTTGTCTGCTGGGAGGCAGTCCCTATTAGGGCAGGGACACTTGCCATTCCTTCACCATCCCAGAGCAGAGCTCAGATCAATGTCTGACATGTGAATCCATGTATCATGGATTTGCTTTGTTTTTATTACTCCTTCTACAACTTCACATCCATGTAGGATGTTCACAATGTCACATACATGTAGAATGTTCCCAATGCCCACATACATGTACAATGTTCAGTGTCACATAAATATAGAATGTTCAATGTCACATAAATGTAGAATGTTCAAATGTCACATAAATGTAGAATGTTCACAATGTCACATACATGTAGAATGTTCCCAATGCCACATATATGTAGAATGTTCAATGTCACATACATGTAGAATGTTCTAAGTCC
The DNA here is from genome assembly GCF_004785775.1 of Grammomys surdaster. Taxonomy (NCBI): domain Eukaryota; kingdom Metazoa; phylum Chordata; class Mammalia; order Rodentia; family Muridae; genus Grammomys; species Grammomys surdaster. Next base: position 1,400,952 of record NW_021604653.1, read on the forward strand.
CCCCATTATTTGTCTTCTCCATTTTCTCTCCCATTAAGTCCCCCTCCCATGTTCATGTCTTTTGTATGTGACCCACCGCAATTAATTAGAGGTGTCTGCATGACCATGGTGTCATTTAGGGCTTATTTACTTGAGAAGGGTTTTTTCCAGTGGCTACACTACTGTGGAATATGATTGCTCTCTCCCAGCAACTGTTAACAGCTTATACCTCCACAGGGAGAAGGGCCTCATGAGCCCCTCCCGCATCTATGGTGAGGATGGAATGCTGGAGGGCTACTCTTGTTCTCATTCTTGAAGCCAGGGCATGCATGGTGGACTCTGTTACCGTGGAGGCATGCATTGGTGACAAGCACACTCCACAGAGGTCTATAATTTACAAAACTTCCACCCGGAAGGACTTATATGTACCATTTAGCCTGAGAACCTCTCTGATACACCCAGAAGGACTTATGTGGACCATTTAGCCTGAGAACCTCTCTGATAGGAAATGTTCTCATAGCCAGCAGCAGGTTCATCTGGGAAATGTACCTTGGCCTTCAGAGTTGTAGTCTATCCACCTAAGGTGAAGTTAATCACTCTGCTCATGGATAAGCCACTCAGGGTGCTAGGTGATGTCATCATATTCTGGGGGCTAATCATAAGCCCTGCATTACACCACATGCTATACACATAAGCTATCCTATTTATTCTACACAAGATCATAGATGGAGTAAGAATTGGTATTTATAAAAAGGAAGTAGAGGTTCTACCTGGCTAGATAGCTTTCCCAAGTATGTGGTGGAGTTAGATTTAACCCTGTGACCTTCCAAACCCCAGTCTGAGCTCTTAACCTCTAGTTTAACGCCACCTTTAATTTATTGTTCCGGATGTTGGCTAGTCATCTGAGACTTCCCCTTTAGTCAGCCTAGTGACGTTAATCTACTGGTTTAATCTACTTCATCTCTTAGCAAGGTGCAGCCCAGTCATGTGGGCTGAAGTAGCCAAACAGGGCACTGGTGACCCCTGATGACCCTGCTGATACTGGCAAAAAAATGTGTGAGTCTGTAAGTCAGGTTCTAGAAGAAGTGGGAGAGAACTCGATTTTAAACAATTAAGTGTCTGGCAGCATTGTGGATTCTAGAACACCCCTCTCATAACTGGATCACCTTCATCCTTTATGCTAGATGTTAGATAAAATTCTTCAGATCTCTGGGTTCTCTGTGGTTAAAATTCTACATGGCATGCCTTCCATTAAACTCAGCAGTTTGAAAATACTGCTAAGGAAGGTTTATATGGTGACTAACTATTTCCTACTCTTTCTTTGTTGGATGGATGGTAAAAACAGCATATATCCAATATACACTGGTATACTGCTTACTTTTTCAAGGGGAATGAAGAAAATTTATATGGAAGATAGTTTTCCTCTTATAAGTCCATGCGATCTAGTAATTTAGTAAAACTAAACGTTTAACTGAGTTAGTTTTATGAGCCATGTAGGTCACCTTCTTAATCAGCCTTCTTTGGCTTTTACAACAGTTCCATAAGGCAGGCAGGACAGGATTCTATACAAGAGAAAGGAGGAGTTTTTCATGTCTTTCCTTCATACTTACATATGGATCAAGAGCATCTATACGGATGTATTGACCAAGATCTTCTGTATTGATCAAGGAAGGGTGAGGAGGGAGGCTCTAAACCCTCATTTTCTTGATGATTGCAATGAGTTGTGACTATTGGTTTATTGACTGTGTGTCCAGTTGTCTTACTCTACCATGTCATTGTATTCTGCCTCTATGGTCCTTGTGTGATCCAATCTTGACCTATCTCTAACAAGGCAGCGTGCACATCCTAAAGGAGGGTTCAGGGCTGAGGAGATGGGCTCAGCTGGTAAAAGAGCTTGCCATGGAGGCACAAGGACCTGAGCTTGATACCCAGAATCCACACACAAAGCTGAATGTGGTATGAATTTGTAATCCCAGTGCTGGAGATGTGGAAGCTGGAGGATTCCTGGAACTCACTAGCCAGTCAGCCTCACCTGTTCACTGAGGACCAGGCCAATGGGAAAGTCTGTCTCAAAAAACAAGGTAGACAACTCCTGAGGAAGGATACCAGAGATACTCCTCCAGCCTGTACACATGTATGCTCATGCACATGTATGCACACCTGCTTACACAAGTACACCAATTAATATACATGTGTACATACTCACACACAAGGGGAAAGACTCCAGTTAAGACACTGACAGTTATGACCAGGAGGTGGACCTTAGGAGAGGGAGAGGGGGGTCTGAAATTCAAATATAGCTGCAAAGACCAAGGAGGGGGTACAAATATAAAGGCAGCTGCCAGAGAGGAGAGAAAATTTAACTGTGTGATAATCAGCAGAACTGCCACTGGTTCTTTGGTGGCAGGATGGCAGGAATTGATCTGGATGAAGTGATCTGGAGAGAGGTCATCAGGAGGCGGTCCTGATGTGGCATTATTCTGACACTCCAACGGTGTCATAATTGTCGAAAACAAATCGAGTCTTCATTTTTAATTTTTTTAAATTACTCAGAAGCCAGAGATGATAGCTTGAGGTAAAATCTGCACATGTGAAATGCTGTCACCAGTGGAAAAAAAAGTGATAAAAAATATTTTGTAAACAGACAAAAATATATGGAAATGTCAACTAAGGCCTTGAAACTGCTGGGTTTTGGTTTCTAATGTGTGTTTGGTATAAGGATGTATTGTGATCTTAGAAGAACAAATTCAGTTTCTGTTCCCTTAAAAATCCTGGTTACAGAGCAGTGATGCTTGTGTGTGTGTGTATGTGTGTATGTGTGTGTGTTCATGTATGTGTGCACATAGGTGGCTGTATGTGCATACCTGTGAACATGTGAACATGTACGTTAGCCTCCAGTGTCACTCTTCTGTCCATCTTGTGTTTGAGACAGGGTCTCTCCCTGGCCTGGAACTCAATTATGCTATGCTGGCTGGCCAGCAGCCACAGAGAACCTCTTCCCTCTACAAACCACTGTGCCCAGCTTTTCTTACATGAATTCAGAAGATCCAAACTCAGTTCCTCATGCTTGTGCCACAGCATCTTTACCCACTGAGCCATCACCAATGCCAGGGTGATCATCCTTGACACCTCTGTTTGTGTATCCAGACTAGCATCCTTTTTTTTGTTTTATTGCACCCACCTAAACCTGCCAGACCTCCCCTCCTCATGGTCCTTTCTCACTTAATTTAAGAGACTGTCCTAACAGGATATCCCCAAGCACACCCCAGAACAGCCAGTGTAAACATTACTTGTATGAGCACAAGGAATGGCCCCCAGGGCTCCAAAGAGACACGCTTTAATTAAGTTACATTTCTGACTTTAATTATTGTCTAGACTAGGATGTTTACAAGCCTGTAGATGCTCAGTGAGACAGTCGCTCAGCTTTTCTTTATCTAGGAGGAGTACACAGAGAGGTGCCGAGAACTCAAAGGCATGTGCGCCAAGGTGCAGATCTCATGATGAAGATCACTGTGCACAATTGCTGCTTTGAAACTGACAGAGATGCACTCTCCCTTCATTGCATGCGAAGGTTACTGCAAGGAGAAAAGGTGAATCACACATATGCACGTGCTTACATGTACGTGCTCACATGTGAGAGACACATGCACATGTGCATCTACAAAGAGATACACATACACATATGTTCTTACAGGTGGATGCAAACATACATGCATGCACACATACACACACCCATACATAAACACACATGCACACATGTATACGCACATATGCACACACATGCACATGCAAAGATGTATATTTGCACACATGGAAACACTATTTAGCTGAAAAGTTATGATATATTCTTCAGGGACCTTGACTTCTTTTCATCAACTCTGATTTCTAGAACTTAAGTGTATAAATTTTTTATGTACAAAGTGTTAGTAGTGATGCTTCTAGAAACAGTGGAAAACACTGTAAGGTTTATGAAGAGGAGTAAAAATTAACTATATGGGATCCCTTCTATGTCTGGATACACTCAGCTATCAAGAGCCTCATTGCTTTGCTTTTATGGAGAAGATGTAGCAACAACAAAGAAAAGCTATAAACAAAAACGTTATAGGAGAATGTTATTGAAAGAATTCTAATGTCACCAATTTGATTTGTGCAGGAAATTCATTTATTAATTCATCTATTATTTATTCACAAATAAGCATTAGTCAAAAATACAGGTTAGGGCCAGTAAAATGGCTGAGCAGATGATAGCCCTCACCTGAGATTGACCCCCTGGGCCCACATTATGGAAGGATGCACATTCTCCTCCAACTTCCACATGTGCACCATCGTTCACACACACATACACACATGCACACGTACACGCATACATCTACATGCACTAACGCAAGCACATATCTATGTGTAGGCACACTAAATCCACAACAGAAATTAAATACAGACAAGAAGCTGGTATGAGGGCTGGGATGGCATGACCATCCTTCTCATCTCAAGTCAGCATGACTGAGACCAAGAGCTGCCTGTCATATACAGGTTATGGGAAAACAAACATACACACCCAAACAGCACTTTTTTGAGGACTTTATACTCTTTTATTTAAATATACCCTTTGTGAGGACCAGCCTATGCCACGAGACTAAGCATGGGTCTTGTTATAAAGGTTGCTGCATTAGGGAAGAAACTGTGGAATCTCTTGGCAATGCCCTAGCTTTGAAAGTCAGTATTGACTACAAAGTATTTACTACCATCAGCCGGGGTCAGGAGAATGAACAACCTCTGGGAGAATCAGGTCTAGTCTCTGAAGCAGTGTGAATAGCTTTTGTCTTAGAGGAAAGGCACAGAGGCCAGGGCATGGTAGCCACTGCAGAATTCTGCTGTTGGTACCAGGTGTGACTCTTTCTGTCCCCAGGTCTCTAGGTGGATGAGTCCAGACCCACAAACAGAAGTGTATGGCTAAGCCTGAGGGATGAGCCATGTGCCCTGTCATACCCATTGAAGAATCCCTGCAAAGAATAGGATAGGTCGATGATGGTGGTGCCTACTTCCAACCAGCATGCTCACCACATACTCTGCTATTCCAATTGCTTGTTTTGTCTTCATGAGTCAGAGCCAAATTGGCTTCATCTGATCTTTTGTGTTCTTAATATTCAACATGACCTGTCTCCTGGGATTATAGTCTCCAGCATTCAGAAACCATGGTTTGTATGCAGCTACTTTGCAGCTTCTGATGAGCCTTAAATATGGGTTTACAGCAGCATGTGTTTTTAAATTGCACATGATGGCCTGAGGTGCCCCAGGGATGTTATCAGTTCTCCACTTCCCACATGTGGGTTCTGCACTGCCAGTTTCAAACCTTAAGTGCTGTTTCCCTTCTTGTGGGCTGGGGATGTCCCAGGAGAGAGGGGGCTTTGCTCTATTTGTCTCTAAGCTGACTCAGATGAAGGGTAGGGTAGGTGGAGCTGGATAGACTCCACCTAGACACAGCCTGGCCTAGTCATGTCATTAGCCTTGCCCCAACACATCTGTCAACTCTGCCTTTGTCTGGAGCCTCACGACTGCTTAAATTAGTTTTTCTTAGAGCTCTGTCTTATCCGTCAGAATCCTACGGAGTTTTGGGTTCTTTCCCTTGTTTATCACCAGAAGCCAGAACCGGTCGTCTTTTCTGAGTTACTAACCTCCAGAGGGATGGATGGAATCTCCCAAATAGTTGAGCTCTGACTCAGAGCTGCATGCTCCTTCAGCCAGCCAGAGCTCCCTCCACACATTCCCTGGCTGACAAAGCACCCAGGTTGCTGCACACAGCAAGTCTCACTGCATTGCCCATTTGAGGGCAGAGGATAGGATTCTGGGTCTCATACAAACAGAAAAATGAAAGTAAAACTGTCTAGAGGAATGAAAGGAACTACGGGGCAGAGGAAATGTATGACATATATTAAAATGTTCTTCTTCAGCACACTGCCATGTACAATGGATTGGTATATATAATTAAAACACACAGAGAGAGATAGAAAGAGCATCCACTTGTTGAGTCCTGCCTTAGATTCTTATCCGTGAGTCCACTGGCTGTAATATGTCTTGAGTTTTCTGACTGTGTAGTTTTCTATCATTTGTATTGGTAAGTCCATGTTAGTTTCCTAAGGGGTTGGAGGAGAAACGGCTATAGTTAGTGCAAATGAGGGAACGCACTTACTATATTGCTAACTGTTTGAAATGGCAGGATGCTATGGGGCTTTGGTCATTATATTTGGATGAAAAATCCATTATGTTTTGTCTCGATTTCTTATTTGTTTTTGTTTTGTACAAGGGAGTCTGAGTGTGTATATGTGTGCCATGTGTTTGCAGGTGCCCAAATGATCCATAAGAGAGACAAATCCTCTGGAACTGGAGTTGCAGGTGGCTGAGAGCTGCCCAGTGTGGGTTCTAGGAACTGAAAACGGTTCTCTGGAAGAGTAATAGGCTCTCTTAACCATTGAGCCAACGCTCCAGCCACAGATAAGCAACACGGCATGTTAGGACAACAGTTTGTCTTGATTATCACTTTGACAGGATCTAGAAACACTTAATAGGCTAATCTCTGGGTGTGTCTATATGAAGGAGTTTCTGAATTGGCTAATTGAGTTGAAAAGATCCACCCCCAATAGGGGCAGTGCCATCCCCTAGGCTGGGATCTGAAGTGGATAAAATATAGAATGAGCTGAGCAATTAAGTACAACATGACCATTTATTTCATATTCCATGTAACAGACTTTTCTCTCAAACTGAGCCAGGAGGGGGAAACCTTCCCTATGTTGTTTTTGTCAGGTATTTTTGTCATAATAATGACAAAAATAACTAATGCAGTTAATGGCTGGCCAATATGTGTAGCTAGCCACCTCCTCCTCCTCCTCCTTCCCGGTAGCACACACACAACCCTGGGGCAGCAACTTTGTTTCTACTTATTGTAGGGCATAGAGGGAGAAGGGAGATGGCAAGGGCCACAATGACTTGCGTTGTGCCAAGTCCAGGCAAACAGAGTTGCTTTGTGATGGTAAGGCATCGATGGGAGAAGCAGGCAGGAAAGCATCTTTCTTAGGATCTAATCCAAGGAACAGTAAAAGATATCTCCAATTGTGAAGTTTTCAATGCAATTCTTTTGTTTAAGAGTCCGGACTGACAGTGGGACTCCTATACGTGGTCCAGAGTTGGTTAATAATAAGCCTTTGCTCCATTAAGACAAGGGTCTATACATGTTATCTCTGCCGGAAAGAGGAAACTCTGACATAGGAGTGTGGAAGGAGAGAATCGTGCAACTTTATAGGTTGTTTGTTTTTAAATGATATTTTAGGGCTTGGAAATTTTTTCTTTCAAGCACACTAGGAAAGTATTCTCTTTTCCATTTTGTAGACTTGCTGTGTGAGATTTTTGTTTTGTTTGAGACAGAGTCTCATGTACCTAGGCTGGTCTCAAATTCATTGAATAGTTGAGGAAAATCTTGACCTTCTGATCCTTCTGCTTTCACCTCTCAAGTGCTATGGTCGTAGTCCTCCATGCATGGTTTACAAAGCACCAGCAATGGAAACCCAGGCGACATGCATGCTGAGCAAGCGTTCTAACAACTTAGCTACCCTCCTATCCCTGCTCTGTGTGTTGTTATAACAGGTTTCCTTTAGTACATCTTCAGTGTGCCAAGTTCTATTCTGACAGCAAACATAATACTAGCCACTGCATTCCTGTGTCCTGGTTGATGGGTGCTGTGACTACTTCTTGACTCCCTATATAATTCTAGTTTGCAGAAGAGGCAGCTGTAGCTCAGAACTTTGAGCCTATTGAAGGCCCAAGAGATCAGTAGCATGAGCCAGATTCGAAACTCAGATTGGCTCCACTGTTGATCCCTAGCAGAGCTCTACAGACCACCTTTCAGTGTTTTCCAGACCTGTTAAGATACACGCTGTGCTTGAACAGGGAGAAGGCCATACATCAAGGCCTTTGAAATTTATAAACATTAATATCCAGCCTCAAATCTAACTGCTTGGAGAAAATCTGGAAATAGAGGGGATTCTACCTGGTGTCTTTGACAAAATTTAAGCGCATCTCTGGAGAGTTCATACATTGGCAATTTTGTATTCTGCCAGTGTTAGTAGTGAAATATGTAAGGTTTGGAGTCAAGTCTGTCCTGATGTCTGTCCTTTGTTTGTGTCAGATGTTTTAGCCCGGGTTCTCTAAAGGAATAGAATGTGTGTACTGTGTATGTATTATAAGAGGGGGATTTGTAAGATTGGCTTACATACAACAGGTTGGGCAGTCAACAGAGGCTGTCTGTCTGCTGTAGAGGCTGAGAGCTGGTAGCTTCTCAGTCTGTGAGGTTGGGCGTCTTGGCATCTCAGACTGGTGATGAAGGCCTGGAGGACTCCTGAGGAGCCCCTGGTTCCTGTCTGTGTTGAAAGGCTCAAGAATTGGGAGTGTGACATGGCAAAGGTTGACAGGGGCAGCAGTGGATAGACACATTCACCAACAAGCAGTAGAGGTAGGCAAGCAGCCCTGCTTTCTCTTTAGGCCTCTTTGTATCTGAGTTGCCTCTTGGAAGGGGTTGTTTACTCTGGGAGGGTGACTTCTTTAAGTTAACCCCTTCTGGTAATGCCTACACAGACCTGTCCAGAGGTATGTCTTTTAGATGATTCTGGATACAATCTAGTTCACCACGTCATGCTTTCTCTCTCTCTCTCTCTCTCTCTCTCTCTCTCTCTCTCTCTCTCTTTCTCTCTCCTTCTCTCTTTTTGTGTGTCTGTATCTGCCTCTGTCTCTATCTTTCTCTCCTTTCTTTTTGTGTGTCTGCCTCTATTTCTGTCTCTCTGTATCTCTGTCTCTCTCTGTCTCTCTCTGATTCTCTTGATTTGATGCCATCATGATAACATCAGCCATACAGTGATAGGGATGCCTTGAAAGATCTGTAGACCTGCATTTTTAATGTTTATCTTGTAAATAACTCTTAAATAGATCTCTGTCTTATGGCTTCTATAGCAGCAATAACAACAACCACAAAAAGATATGACTAAAAAGCAAATTGGGGAGGAAATGGTTATTCAGCTTACACTTCTACATTGCTGTTCATCATCAAAGGAACTCAAGCAGGATAGGATTCTAGAGACAATGGTTAATGTAGAGGCCACGGAAGGGAGCTGCTTACAGGCTTGCTCCCTTTTGTTTTAGATCTGCATGAGGGTGAACACTAGTAACTACACAACAGAGTCACTAACAGGCTGATTTAAAATTTTCTCTGCCAACTCAATGAATCCAAAGTTTTTCACTGAAGCCTCAGGAAGATTTTTTTGGATAAGAGCAAACAGCACCCACATTCTTCACCAAAACATCACAAGAACAGTCTCTAGGTCACAAACAAGCATTCTTTTCCTCTGAAACCTCTTGGGCCAGATCCCTATAGTTCAAATCACAATCAGCACCACTGTCTTCCACACTCCCATAAGGATGGTCCATTAATCTCAACTTTAAACATGCAAATGCGTTTCTAATCCACAATCCCAAAGTTTATATTCCTCCAAACAAAAGCGCGGTGGTCAGGTCTATCACAGCAATATCCCACTCCTGTAATCAATGTCTTTCTTAGGATTGTTATTGCTGTGAAGAGACACCATGGCCAAGGCAACTCTTATAAGGTAAAACATCTAATTGGGGCTGGCTTACAGTTTTAGAGGTTCAGTCCATTATGCTCATGGTGAAAAACATGGAGGCGTGCAGGCAGACATGGTGCTAGAAAAGTTGCTGAGAATTCTACACAGTGATTTGCAGGAAGCAGACATACATAGACTATGAATCACACTGGGGATAGATTGAATATATAAGACCTCAAAGCTCATCTCCACAGTGACACACTTCCTCCAACAAGGCCACACCTCCTAATAGTGCTACTATCTATGGGCTACACACTCAAACACATGAGTCTATGGTGGCCCTACCTATTTAAAGCACCATATTTCTCTCCCTGGCCACCATAAATTTATAGCCCTAACATAATGCAAAATGTATTTAGTCCAACTTCAGAACTCTTCCCATACTCTATGACATTCTCAACGTTTCAAAGTCCAAAGTCTTTTCTGAGATTCATGCAATCTCTTAACTATAATTCCCTGTAAAATCAAAATAAAAAAACCAGATCACATACTTGTGACATATCATGGTACAGGATATGCTTTACCATTTCAATACTCAGTGAAGGGATCATAGTGCGGAAATACTGGACCAATACAAGACAGAAAGACAGCTGGGCAAACTCCAAACTCTGCATCTCTATCTCTGACATCAAAGTGCTCTTTAGATTTCCGCTTCCTTTCAGCTTTATTGATAGCAACATCTCCCCCACCCCTACCCCACTCCTCTCTCTCTTTCTCTCACTCAGGCTAGCTCAACTTCCTGTTAACGGTTCATCATAGCAAGTATCCTACAGCTCTGTCATCTCTAACATCTTGAAATCTCCAAGGCAGTCAAGGTTTCCCCTTCATAGCTTCATGAAATGGCCTCTTTGGACTTCCATTCAGGATGTACCTGGCCTCAGCGGCTTTCCTTACTCATGGAGGGAGATTCCATAAGGCCTTTCTTCCATCCTTGACCCTAAAGTCAGCACCATGTGGCCAAAGATGCCAAGTTCTTCTGCTGGCTGCTGGAATATGGCCCCTTCGTTCAACTATGTCTTAGCCAGCTTTATGTTTTCAATGGTTTCCTTCATTGCCTAAGCTTGTCTGCCCTGGAACTTGCTCTGTAGACCAGGCTGACCTTGAATTCAGAGATCTGCTTGACTCTGTCTCCTGAATTAAAAGCATGTACAACCATGTCTGGGCCTAAACTGTTCTTAAACTCCTTTTCACCAGTCCCTTTACTCCATTTAATATCAGACTTGTTTTGAATCTGTTTATCTCCTTAAACAAGAGTACTCTGCTCCATGACACTTCCTGGTGCCCCTTTTCTCCTCAAATTGCACATTTTGTATTTTTTCTTGCTAAGACCCTACCTCTCTTTGAATATAACATTATGTTAATAGCAAGTGGTCTAAAGTACCCAGAAATGTTATAATCTCTGTGGTTTTGAATATATGGGTGGAGATTTTCCAAGCTTTTTTCCTCCATGAACGTATCAGACCTCTGCCTGCAAAAATGCACATGGGAGCCAGGCTGCCACATACATAGCATTTCTGCTGTCAACAACTACAGGCACTACAACTAAACGGCTGTTCCTAATCTTAGTAGTTGTGATTTCCCCATCAGGACCACTGATTACCGATCACTTTATTCATTACTTTACGAAGATATTTAAGAGCCCTAATCATGCCTCCAAAGGGAAAATTTCAGTTGGGTTTCAGAAGAGAGTACAAGGAAAGGTTTCAAACTCTGAACATCTGGTTGGTGAGAAACCCTCCTAACAGCAGGTACTGAACACATGAGGGCCCTGCTCTAAATCACAGTAGGTGTCTAAGGACCCAACTAAGGAGAAAAGTAAGAAGAGAAAACTTCAGTCTCTAACTGGCTGCTCTGTTCTATACTAGCATCCCATAAAATTCCTTGGTTCCTGAGAATTTCTTCATACCAACTTAAGGCCACTGTAGAAAGCCAAAATTTAACCATGGCTGAATTCTCAATAAGTGCCCAGTATCTGATACTGGCTTTATAGAATTTCACTTCTAGATAAAAATGCCATGTGCTTAACTTCACTAGCCACATGGACATATTGAGCTGGGGTCTCAGGTTTCATTCGACCGTGAGTGTGACTAGTGCTACAATAAGCATGTGTGTGCAAGGATCTATGTGCTATGTTGTCTTAGAAATTTGGGGGAAATACTCAGGGATGCTATCTCTGGGTTTTGTCTATATTTGGTTACTCGTGAGCCCTAGATTTTATATAGCTGTCTAAAATCATATGTGTGATAAAAAGAAAGTAGAAGGGGGCTAATGAGAGGAGGGTTGAGAAAGGGGCAGATCGTAGGTATGGTGGGGAATATGCTCAAAGAATAGTCAGTGTGTGTGTTTGTGTGTGTGTGCGCACACACATGCGCACAATCCTGTGGAGAACGAAGTACAAATTGAGTTGGGTTATCTTCCTTTATCACTCTTTGCCTGGATTTATGAGGCAGGGTTTCTCACTGAACTTGGAGCTCACAGACATAGCAACACTAGCTGTTCATGAAGTGCCAGGGATCCTGCTGTAGTGCAAGGATTACAGGCACATGCTACCATGCAGCTTTTACATGGATGCTGGGGCTCTCAATGCGAGTCCTCCAGCTCTCTTCCCTGTCCCACAAAATACACTCAGATATTTGTATGAGAATAAACTTATGTCACCAAGTATTATACATACTTACATATGTATGTGTATATGTATGCACATATGCGTGTATATGACCAGGTGTTTATAAGGGAACTTAGCAGAGGAGGAAAAGGAACTTTACAATGGACCACTATCTATCACCTATAAGAGACTGAGGAAGGTTCTGCTGCAAAAGATTCTCACAGTCTCACTAGGTGTAAGAGTAAAACTTTCTTCAATTAGAAATGTAATGGTTGGGAAGAGATTACTATTTGCCAAAGTGCTTGCCATACAAGCATGAAGACCTGAGTCTATATCCCCAGAACCTACATAAACAAATAAAGCATAGTGGCACATGCTTTGTAATCCCAGTGCTAGGGAGGCAGAAACGGGTGTATTCTCACTAGCCACCCAGCCACGCCAAATTTGTGAGTTCCAATAAGAGACCCTATCTCAAAAATTGTGAAAGGGAGTGAAAGAGGAAGACTCATCTTCACAAACATGTACACATGCATAGACACAAACAAGTGTACATGAACACACAAATACACACACACACACACACACACACTCACAAGAAATATATAAATTGAATCTAGACACAGAACTGGATGCCTGAATGACCGTCTGTGCTTGCCTTTTAGTTAAAGGATTAGAGTGGTTGGCTTAGGTGATTGGCTCATCTCATCTCAGGGCTCGGCAATGTGACTCATGGGTCCTTTCTGACACCCAGATGAAGGTGATGGCTGTAAGGACAGACTAAAGAAATGATTCCACCTACATTTACCTTGTTTAATTGGGGTTATCTAGAAGACCATGAGCAACTTATGAATGGCTACACCTCTGAAGAAACTGTCTCTGCCAGCCATCATTAACTGTTTAGATCCCTCAGGGATAGATGGGGCCTCATGAGCCCCTCTATTAGCAACTGTTAACTGCCTATAAATATTCAGGAAGAACGGGACCTTGGGAGTCCCTGTCCTTCTCAATGGTGGAACATTAATGGGACCAAATTTGTACAGGTCTCCTGAGTATCAAAAGCAGCTACACTCAGAATCTCTGCAAAGTTAATTGAGAGAAACCATGGCACGTGGTTCCAATACACATTTCACTCATCCATCTGCTCCTGGTACTGTAAAGTAGCATGAAGCCATAGAGTCGGAATGCAACAGCACTTCAGTACTAAGCATCTGATAGGTCGTCCCATGAGCACTGGAATGCTTTGGTGAATTTGCCAAGGTACATTCTCCTAACTCTTACAATCTCATGACACTTAGGTGTGCACTATAACTTGGGCCCAGGCTTTGGGGAAAGGCTGTTGACAAGAGGGTAGCCAGTGAAAGGATGAAGTCTTTGAAGGCACAATCAGAGCCCCAGCCATTGTTCCTGAATCAACACTACCAAGAGGCTAGGAATAGGTGTATTATAATGAGAAACTAAATTTTGTTAAATCCTTCTATTTTCAAGTCATTTTGGTAAATTTGATTCCAAAGATTTGAGGATTTTACTAAGCTTGAAGGTAAGGTTTTAAAAAAAAAAAGGCTATCTGACCCATAGAGCAAAAACCTTGGAGGCCAGTCACCATCGTATCCCCCAGGACTCTCAACTGGTATTTTACCTGAGGGAGGGTCTTAAAGGTACACTATGATCTTGATTTGCTCAGTTGATTGGTAAGGCAGAGGGCTGTAATGGAACACTTTCCTTGGCATGACATGGCTACTTTCTTGGATTCTCAGGACTTGGAATGACTCCAAGAGACCCACACAAGATTGGTCCCATTAAGTTTCCATCATTGAGAAGGGGAGGAGCTTGCAAGGTCCTGTCCCTCCCTGAATATTTCTAAGCACCTATTGGTTGCTGATGAGTTATTTTCTTCAGTAGTGTGGCCACTCACATACTGCTCACAGTCTTACAGGTAATCCCTTGCCCACGCTCATGTGAATAACACTATTTAATTCATTGGTTCATAAGCTAGATTCCAGTGGAATTTTTCTTTTGGTCTGTTCTAGGTGCAGCATCTGGAATAAATAGCCATTTGTTCATCTCCCTGAGAAAGGTAACACAATAGCCCGGACTATGAATAGTCCAACTTAAATGCTTTTGCTTTCCTATGGTGTGAAAGTGATAGGCACTTAGTAAACCTGGTTGTCTGAGAGCAGATATCTTCCTGGGCCATCAGCAGGCAGTGTGATGCTTTCAGGGAGACCAGCTTGCCAGCAGCCCCGACCCCAGCTCAGCCACATAGTCCCGGAGAACAAAGCCTACCTGTGCTATGTGAGGGGAAACCACAGTTATGACTGTAAATAGCTTATTAGGATGCTGCTCCATCAGAGTTGAGAAGCGTTTTGTTTTCCTCGAGGGTACATAGCTGTGCTACCTAATCTTTGGAATTCTCTATCAGCTGTCAACTCTATGCCTTATGTTTTCTGGTTTTCTCTGTAGCTAAAGGCAATACAAGGACCAATTTCTGCAGAGGTGTTTACACAGCCACACCATCCCTGGGAATCTGGGCAGCTGCTAACTGATTTATGTAACCTGGCCCTAGACATTGCTGAGTTTTCGAGAATCAGGTCTTTGTAGAATATTGTGTAACTTTGCAATAGAGATTATTTTCAAACATTTCTGTCCCCTACTTAACCATAAAGTGTTTTTGACAACATAAAGGCCACTTGTAATAGGGTTATTCACTTATTGTGTTGTGTGTCCATGTGTGTCTATATGTACGGGTTGTGCATAAATATGTATGTGTATTTATTCACAGGTCATAGGACAGTGCTGTTCCTTGGGGTCTCTCATGGACTGGAACTTTTTAACAAGCTGGCTAGATTGATTGGCTGTCTGGAGAGTGAGCTTCTAGTGATTGCCTATCTGCCCCCTCCCATCTTGCTACCACTGAGATTACAGGAGCCTGCCACTACACCCAAATTTTAATCTGAATCTTGAGGGTCCAAACTCGGGTCTACAGGCTTGCATGTGTTAGACATCTCCCTTAAATCTCTGAGAAGAAACTGTGGGTGAGGCTGGTCTTGATTGAACTCACGGCAGCCCTCTTGCCTTAAGCCTCCTAAGTGCCGGGATTACAGGTGTGAGCCATCATTCTTGACCAATATGGGGTTGGTAAAATGAGATAGATTCAGGTTAAGCTTTTAAAAAGCCTCTGGTCTGGGTTATGAGTACAATGGTGGATTAACAAGTGTCTAGTGGGTGTTTAGAGAAGGAAGCTGCACTTTATTGACTAGGGGGGGGGAAGGAGTAGAGACATTCCTCTTCGAATCTAACCATTTATTTGAAATGAGGCATGTGTCTGAGAACAATTAGAGAACTACTTGGCAGCATGTGCTTTAATAAGCATTGAATTGAAGGCACACGTTCAACTGCTGGCTCGGTGAGGAGTATAGCAAAGGGATGATTAAGTGGCGGATTCAGTGTGGGGGAAATGAAGAAAATGCTTTCCCAAGGCAGCCTCTAATATTCAGATCCACCCAAAAGTCTTGTAGCCAGGGCTGGATACACAAGTAGAGCCAGATCTGAGAGGAAGGTCAGAGACTAATCTGCAAGGTAAGGACATGGGACAGGGGAGTGCAACGAAAGGATGGAGAATATGGATCCTGGTGAGGAAAACTTACAGTTAGATCCTGCAAGCTCCTCCCTGCTTCTGTTCATCCAGATTGCTACCTGGTACTACTTAAGATACTGACATTCATGTAGGCAGAGATTGGACTTGTTTCTAGGTCTACTTAGATAAAAAGTCCTTGTGTGATTTCTTTGTGGTGTGTGTGTGTGTGTATGTTTGTGTATGTGAGTATGTGTGTATGGATGTGCATGCATGTATATGTGTGTATGTGTATATGTGTATGTGTGTGCATGTGTGCATATGTTTGTCTATGTGAGTATGTATGTGTATGAGTGTGTGCATGCATGCATGTATGTGCACATATGTGTTTATGTTAAGGCCAGAGATCATCTTTGTTTCTTTAGGCTACTGGCCTATGAGCCCCAGGGATCCTTCTGCCTCCCCTCCCTAATGCTCCCTAAGCACACACCACCACACTCAGATTTTAATTTTTTCCATTAATTAATTTGTTTATTCACTTTACATCCTGATCATAGCCTTCACCTTTTTCCTCTCGGCCTTGAAAAATTTTTTTACATGGATTCTGGAAACCAAATGTGGGTCCTCCTGCTTGCCGGATGATCACTTTACTGACTGAGCCATCTCTGCAGTCTTTAGTGTCTTCTCACAAACCACTCAAGAGAACTGCATGTAATTATTTCATCTTTGCAAAGTCACCTAAACTCAAAGCTATGGTAACTGGCTGAGGTTCTCGCCCCCACCCTCAACCCCTCTGAAAGCTCAGAGCTGAGCCAGGCATGGCTGCTAAGCCTGGGAGACAACCTGTCTGAGCTTCTTATTCCCCTAGTAGTTTTTATAGAGTTCTTTGGCTAGAGGGAAACTGCAGACCCACTTGAAAACCATATAAAACAAATGTGTAATGGGATTGGCAGTGTTCTGAACAGAGCTACCAAGAATGCATACTACAGGGAGGGATGGAGAGCCCATTTCTGACTGAAACCTATTTTGAATGGAAAAGCTTTTGTTAGAATTCTATCAGTGAGTGAGTTGTGCTTTCTATTCAACTGCTTCTGTCTCGTGTTCCGTTTGTCAACCTTCCAGTAGTGTATCCAAGTGGTGACTACTTGGGAACACACTAGGGATTTTTGTCTGTGAGAGCAGTGTGTTCTTTTCCTAAAGAGGGGACAAAAATGTGACCGAAGACTACATACTGCTCTGTTATCACAACCCATCGCTTGTTACATTTAATGTGATAACTATCTGTTTCTATTCAATTTTAAGGGCCTCATTGCCCCAGTTCTGTCATTCTTAATTAGGAATTATGTGGATAAATTATAGTTCTCCTATTTTAGGTTATGGTGTGGAGAAACAAAGTATGTGCTTATTGGGGCATTGCCCAATCTTTATAAAACAGTGAGTCACTACCCATTCCTGGACTGGCTTCCAGATCCATCCGATGAGCAGAGATTCTCCTCCAAGCCGGGTGTTCCTACTCACGTTTGTTCTCCTGAATTCTGAGGACATTTCTAGCAGTTGTTCCTGCCTCTGGGCCATGAACTCCTCCATGTGGGAGGGAGATGCTAAGTGATCTGAAAGGGTGTGGACTTCACAGAAAGCCTATACCTGAAAGGATAATGTGTCACCTTCAGTGTGTGCAATTTTCTAAAAGTATAGAAATATATGTTTGTGTGTACATATGTGTGTGTGTGTGTATTATATGTATATATATAATTTTATTTTTGTATATGTTTTCTTTTTAATTCTATGTAAATGTGTATGTCTCTAAGTGGGAATGAGTATGCTTGAGTGCAGGCTCCTTCAGAGGCCAGAAGAGAATGATAATTCCTCAGGAACTAGAGTTAAAGGTGACTGAGAATTACCCAACATGGGTTCTAGAAACCAGTCATTTCTTCGACAAGGGCAATTCATGCCCATAACCGACCGAGTGATCTCTCTAGCCCCTTACTTATGTTTTTAATTTTAATAAGTAACAGGTTTAATTCTGGAATTTCCATGTGTACATTAGATGTACTTTTGTATTTACCTACCAACTAAGGTTCTCTCACCCTCTCTTCCCCTTTCCCCTTAATCGTCCCTCAGAGACCCCTTCTAGCTTCATGTCCTTTGGCTGCAGGAAATACAGGAGTACTAATATCTGTGATGCTACAAATTCAGTTAATAGAGTACTATTCCAAAGTGGCATTTCCAGATCATACATTACAATGCTATTTTTGTTTTTGTTATGTCATCTATTTACCATGTATCTATCATCTATCAATCAACTATATCTATCTATCTATCCATCTATCTATCTATCTATCTATCTATCTATCTACCATCTATATATCTATCGCTATGTGTGTGCACATGTGCACAGGCATGCCCCAGAAAAGTGTGGAAGTTTGAGGACAACTTGCAGGAGTCAGTTCTCTCTTTCTATTATGTTGGTTTGAGAGAATGAATCAGGACATGTAGCTTGCTAGCAAGCACCTTTACCTGAATCATCTCTCTAGCCTTCAGTATTTTATTTCTTTGGTTCTATTATAAATGAGATTGATTTTCCTAATTCCATTTGGTGTTATGCTGTAGGTATTCACCTGACATTTGCATCATTTTTTTAACTTTTGTGTTTGTTTGTTTGGAGGGTTTTTTTTGTGCATCTTGCAACTTGCTTAATTACATGGGCATATATATACCTACAGTGCTTCCACATGCACATATATACGTACACACTGCCTCAGTTACACCCACTATCATAGGAACATACACACCATATTCATTGTCCTCTTAACTATAGTTCTCTAAATTTTAAATATTTTCTATTATATACATGGCACTCTGTAGCACTAATATTAATGATTAATATGTTGTAGATATTGCTAGTAATACAAATACCAAAATCAATCAATAATTTTTGAGCAAGACTGAGTTGTCAGATACTGTTTGATTTTACATATTTTTTTTACAAACTTAATACTTATAAAAGTCCTACAAGATAAATAAGCATATCATTAATTTTAATGAATATTCCCAGTCAAAACAACTCAAGAAAAATGCAAAATTATATTCTTCATAAAACTATAAAAATAAACACAATTTCTGCTTCTTTATGTTGTTTCTTGTCATTGTATTGCTTCTTTAAATTTTACTTTGAGACCCCTATCATTTCTATTTGCATTTGCTTTGCATATCTGTGTACTTTTCAATACTTAATCTCTGTATTGCGTAGCATGGGTTTTGCCTATGATACTGAACAGAACTTTTATGATCACTTTTTGAAACACATGTCTCTTTATGATTCAGTGTGAAATAGTTTTCCTTATGAATTTAACCCATTTATGCTTATTGTGATAATGGTTTCTTTTGACATTTCTAACATTTAGTGATTTATATTTTTAGTTTTTATTTTAATTTCAACTTTATTTTCATGCATGGAAAATGATATCTTTAAGTATGTACATATACAAATTGTTTTGAAGTATTTGCAACTTGGTTTTATTGCAGTTTTGACTGGCACCTGGCTTTCAAGGTTGAATATTTCTCATAAAGACTTAGAGCTTTTCTTATATCTGTTACTTCCTAGGATTTTATATTCATGCACCAGCTGAGAGTAAATTCTGTTCATGATTATGGATTCCTCATTTGGTTTATGACCTCACTTGAAATAATTTATTCTCTCTTGAACACAAATCATATTTGTTATACTGTTTAGTCTCCTTCAGTTTTTAGTCTTGTTCTGATCATAACTTATAAAAAGTGATATAACATGAATTGATTAAGTGTTCTGTACACTAATGAATTGCAAAAGTTTGGAAGAGAACAAGGAACAAAATGAAATTTTCTGTTCTATTATTAAGTAGCTTAAGGTGCAGTTGTCAGTGGAATTACATATTTACCCACAAAAGTGAGATAACTCAAGCATATGGCACCCAGGATGGAACAAAATAAATGTCATATACAAATTTGCCTTGAGTTCAGAGATCATTGTCTGGAGTTGGATTGTTGAGATTAAAGTTTTCTGAGAAAGAACTTCCTTCCCAGGGATCAACATAAAGACCAAGGAATAGAGATGAGTGGTAGAAAAATTATCCCAGTTAGACCGGAGTTGCATAGAATTGGAAATGTTTACTAGGAGGCAGCCTTCCAGAGTGTGTTAAGCATATGATACTCACATTGGTCTAGGTACTTCAGAGCTGAATCACGAGTTTATATATAAAGAGGAAGAGATTATAAGTAACTAGTGCATTTTACTATGGAGTTGGGGAAATCTAGCAATCTTCAGTCAGTAAGCAGGGGATCTTAAAGAATGATCTAAGTCCAGTCTGAATCGGAAGGCTAAGACAGTCATCATCAAGAGAAAATCCTCTCTAATTCTCTATTGTTGCTCTAATCAGACATTCAATACCTGAGGTAAGGCCCACATATAGGGTAGGACAATTGCACTTACTTTACATGTTAGTTTTAAATGTATCCAGGAAGACTCCCACAGTTACACGTAGAGTAATATGTAACTAAGTATCTGGGTACCCCACAGACTAGTCAAGGTGACACATAAAATCAACCATAATTGTACCCAGAGAACATACAAAAGACAAGAATGTAACAGGGAAAGCTCCTGTGTAGAACCAAGGCCTGGATGGGGTCCCTATAGACAAGTAGCAGTACAGAAGTAAATGTTGTAAGTTGGGATGGGAAAGTGGAAAGAAATGTTTTAGGGGCAAAGAAGACCCAAAGCATGGTGATAATTCAGTATCATGTTAAACAATTATAACAGTTTCACTGTGGCTGGTACATGGAACATGGAAAGGACATTGGATAAGAGGATGGAGGGAGGAATGATGCTGCAGATCAACGGTGCTTTGAGTACCACATGAATGTTCTACATCTTGTCTGTAGGACTGGGTTCATGAGTACTCTGGGATGCTCTGAATGTTATTTGAAACTAGAGACACAGTGCTTTGGGTACTACATCAAGGCTTTACATCTCATCAGTAACCCTATGGGTGTCCCCTCTTCTCTGAGGAGAAGGAGAAGGGGGAATGTGGGGGAGGAGCTATGAGGTGGCTGGGGGCCAGACTGGGAGGACTAGGGGCTGATATTGGAGAAGCAAAGTGAATAAACAAATTAGTTTAAAGAATTTAGAATAATAGAGCCGTACATCCTGGTATTTTTAAAGATTAGAACTGCACGTAAGCATGTGGCTTGCTGTCAAAACAAATGTATTCAGTCCATAAATAGTGAGACAATTGAAAGTAATAAAGTTGATTTCAATAGTAAGGCCTTCCAGAGGAAAGTTCTATTGCCTTTCACCAGAGCAAATCCCTTTCCTCTCAATGGCACGGGGAACAATGTCATTTCCCCCCTTCCATCAAGAAGAAAAAAACAAAGACGAAACTTGCTCTGGCTTACAATATCCCAGTGATGACATTGTTTTTCAAAGTCATCTAAAAAAAGATGCTGTGAGCAAACGTGTAGTCGCACTGCCAGAAATGCATGCCTGGCCCTAACACAAGCCTGTCATACTTAGGCATTTAGATAATGGCTTCCCCGTGAGCTTTCCTAACATTTATTTACTGCTGTAAATGATTGCACTGAATGCTGTTGTAAGCCAGTAATCCGGTTCCTCAGCATTCAGCGTTCTCATTACAGTACCTCAGTGTGATAAAGGGTGCTCTGGCAGTCAAGAGATTCCTGTCACTGCTTAGGACACTGTAATGCCTGAGAGGGTGGGTCTTGACTGTTTACAGACCTGGCTGCTTATGAAACCTACTGGTCCAGCTCCACAGAGACCTAACCCTAGATAGAAGTATTTCATCTCTCCATCCCCAATATGTTTTCTGGGTGGATCAATCCCTGTTTTCCTTCCCCTCCCATCTGGCTGCCTGATTCACGCTCTCCCGTGATTTGTTATATCCAAAAACCAGGCAGAGACTGCCAAGCACTCACTGTAGGCAAGGCTTTTTCTATATTCATTTTGGTAAAGGAGCCAGACATGATTGGGATGGATGGGCTAATGTATGTTGCACATGGATGGATGTCTGAGCGTAAGGAGATATCTTTCTGTGGTACTCTACATTGAGACAAGTGATGCTGGCACTTGATGATGAGTTTGTCCCTGAACTCAAGGTGGCTCTGCTCAATAAAGCTCTGCCTTCTCTGGTCCTCACTGCTGAGGTGTGCGTTGAGGGTTGGGGGGTGGGGGGATCCTTCAAGTGGAGCTGGTTAAACTGGCTGAACCACAGACTTCCAGAGCAATCTTTCCTAGCAGTGGCTAGAGGGTAGCTCTGCCCTGGCAGGAAGCTGAGCCCAAGTGTTTGCTTACCTTCCTGAGTTCATGGTTAGTGCCAGACATTAGCCATAGCAGAGAAGGGCTTGGTCATGGACAGGGCAGTCACTTTCCGATTCTGTCTTGCCTCCGAAATCTGACTTGCAGAGCCCCCCTAGCTCCCTGGCTGGCCTGTCATGGATGGCTAGGATTACACAGGAATATTCATGAGCCTTACCCAGACAACAGAAGCAGGTAAAGCCAGAAAGGAAACGGGCAGAGAAGATGATGGAGAAAGGTAAAATCATGGTTATTTTTCTGTCTTTTATTTTAAGCTTTTACATGCAAATTATTCTCATCTTTTTGCCTTATTTCAGAGCTCAGTGTGAATGTTTGATAGTCTTCAACAAATCTACAGGTACCAGCATGATAGTTCAGAGGGTAAATGTGGTTGCCACCAAGCCTGACAACCAGAGTTTGATCCCTGGGACCCACATGGTAGAAGGAGAAAACTGACTCCCTTAATTGTCTTCTGACCCCCACACACTCACTCTGGCTTGTGCACATACACATATACAACCAGTAAATGAAGGTAAATATAATAAAACTACTTGCCTTTGGATTTAAGACTCTATGAAATCAAACAAGATTGGATTTTTATAAATAAGATCAATAAGGGAGAATAGCTACAGTTGCATAAATGGCATGAGTCTTCATTGCTAGTTTTGGAAAGTAATTCCTTTAGTTTCCACTATTACCAGGGGAGTTCTATTTCTATATTGAATATTCTGGCAGGCTAATGGTCATACAACTGGATTCTAGAATCCCATGGAGAGTTCTCTCTCCCATAAAAATCCATGAAGCCTCCAGCTTTTGCAGTATATTAACGTTTCCTCAACCCCTATTTTCCTCTCAACAAAGTTATCACATAGCATAAAAGAGATATAGGTAGTTCATCAATTCTAACAGATTATTATATGTCAGTTTGCAGATATTTATGTTATTGAGAATATTATATGAGTGTGTGTGTGTTTGCGTATATGTGCACATATGCAAGCATGCACAAACAATCATGGCATGGCATGCATGTAGAGTTCAAGGTGCAATGTATGGGAGGTGGGACTCTCCACCCACCATGTGGAATCCGGTGATCAAACTCAAGTTATCATGCTTGGCAACAAGTACCTTTACCTGCTGAACCATCTCAGCATCCCTCTTTGTGGGTGTTTGACCTGACTTCTCACATTTTGTCTTTTTCCCTATCTGTGTACGGCTGCCCATTAAATTCAAATTTCAGGTTTACAAAAGAACAAGTAGGTGTTAGTCTACACCACTCTCCTTCTTTATCAGCACAACCATCTACAGAGTTCACAGAGGGTTTCCACATTCAGAAATGAGGATTCCCTTAAAGCAACTTTCCTTGGAAAACCATCCAAGAAAGATTCACTAGCTTGTGACATTAAATGTCGCAATGGACACGACGTGCAGACAGAACAATTAATTCTAAGATGGCTGATGAAAAAGCAGGGCTGTGGTTAACAACTGCTCTCTGCCACAGAAGTTTACTAGCACAGAAGATATTTCTGGTAATTCTTTCAGTACAATGAACACATCGTGGCAGACACATCTGGGTGACACACGTCCTAGAACTCAGTAATAATGTCTGGGAGAGAATGTGTGTGTGTGTGTGTGTTGCGTTAAACAGGTCTCTGTTATGAGGGAGTGTAAAGAGGCCCCAAATATTGTGCTGAAATGCAAGCTAATTGATGGACAGCATAATCACCACCTTAGTCAGAGCCCGGGGACTCTTCAAGCAGCGAGCTGTAAATTTAAATGGGAACCCGAAGGCTAGCACACCGCCCCCAGCTCTGTGTTCCATGACTTCATGTGTGAAGTATTCAGTGTGTATGAGGGAGGCTGCAGAAGCACTGAGCTGTGATGGAGTGAGACCAGGGTGGCTGGTAAGACTCTCGATCTAACGTGTTCAGTCAGATGAGAACTCTTGTTCCAGGGATTAAGCTTCCTTCTTTGCTGGGGATGAGGTAGCTCACAACAGGCTCTTACCTTAGAGCCAGCCCTGGACAGGGTAGCCTTTTAGTGATTATGTGATTTGGGGGAATGATGGATGTAGTCAAGGGCCTGATTCATCACGATGTGTTTCTTTAGATGCATGTTCTTTAGCATCTGCCAAAGCACATGAGTTTTCTAATCGGGCTGGTTTGGGTCTTGGTCCCACCCACTTCTGCCTCTTACTGGTGCTCTCATCTCTTAGGACTGGGGGAGTAGAGAAACTGGGTTTATGAAAGGCAGCCTACTTGGGAGCTATTAGCTGCTTCATGGGATCTAGCTTTATCCTTTCTTATCTCTTGTGATTTCTCAGGCTTGAGTTTGCATGAGCCTGGATCCTGGGCAGCTTCCCAAAAGCAAACATTTCCTGATGCCATTTCTAACTCATTTCAATCATTTAACCTTTGGGTTCTGCTATAGATGAGGGAGCATCTTTGTCACAGGCAGAAAATAAGAGAGGCCTAGAACCTACTATATAGCCAAAGCTGGTTTCAAGTGCATGGGGGATCGTCCAGCTCTGCCTCCTGCATGCTAGAATCACAGACTTTCTACTAAACCCAGTTCAAAATCATGGGCGTTAATAGTATTATCAGACTGGTTAGAAGGCTCAGTAGGTAAAGGTGACTGTCACTAAGCTTGATGACCTGAGTTTGGATCACAAGATGCAAAAATAGATTCCTCCAAGTTGTCTTGTGACCTCCAAATATATGTCATGGGATGTCTATACATGCACTTGTATGTGCACACACACACACACACACACACACATACACACATACATCACTAAATAAGTAAATAAACAAATATAATAAATTAGTTTAAATATAAAATAAAAATAATTTTGTAATCTTTGAGTCTAAAGTTAACATAATTAAGTACTCTTTCTTATAGGTCAATTAGATGGTTCAAACTTTATTAATATAAATGATTTAAAAATGAATGCCTTTGTGAAGAATTGGTTGCCTGTGTTTCTGATTATTTGCAATAATTCAGTTTTTGTTATTCAAAATTCTCAAAATGTAACACATAAATCATCAGACACATAGCTTTTTGTGGCTCTATAGGTTAACAGAGAATCCGCTGCCCCAGGTTTGTGCTGGTCTACAAGGCTGGGCCACTTGGGATGATAGTGGTCTATTTTCAGGGCTTTATAAAAACATCAGATGCCAATATTATATATTATGAGTTTTAAAACATGCTAATTATATGTTCTATTTTCACTTACCCATCTTTAATAGTTCATAGTGGTTAAATATGTTCATGCTGCTTAGCTTTCTGTTCTCTGCTTCGTGAATACTCTTTTTATATCCATTTTCTTGAGCTCCTTTTGATTTTTTTTCCTGTGATGCAGAAATAACAGAAACCATTAATCTGTCACAATTTGTACAAATATTTTCATCTTTTGTTTTAAAGATATATGAATTTCAACATTTTTAATGTCAACATATCTTCCTTTGTGGTTGATTTCATGATGGAATTTATTATTACCAAGAGAAAAATATTATTTATTTATGTAGTTCTCATTTTTCATATGAAATCCTTTTTTTATGTTAACTATTAAATGTATTTCTAGTTTATTCTGACCTGTGATATAAGTAGATATTTCTCCCAGTAACTCCCTTTCTTTGAATTCATATAAAATACATGTCCTCTTTAAAAACTTACTCTGAGAAAATTAAAAATATGAAAAATTAGAGAAAACATATTGAATCAATGTATAACTTTTACCCACATTAAAATACATCTAATCTCAAATCTTTCAAAATAGTTTTTTAATCTAGTCTTTGGAAATTTCATCCACATATCCAGTATATCCTGATTACTATAAGTCATCCTCCCACCTCAGTCTTACTTTTAATAAACCACTGTATACCATCAGCACTGCTTACATGTGCATGGCGGTGGAGGCATCTCTGGAACATGAGCAACCTACCAGTAGCTACACCCCAAAGGAAGATGTCTCTTCTCCCCATACCCCTATCATCCCTAAACCAGTAACTGCTAAAAGCACCTCAGTTAGGGATGAGTCCCAGTGAGTCCCTTCCACTAATCATGCTAGAATGCTGAATGGCTTGATTTAGGTCTTGTACAGGCAGCCACAGCTGCTGCGAGGTAATGAGTGCAATAGCCATGCCATGTCCAGAACTCAGCACCTCACGGCACTCCTTCCCATTCTCCAGCTCTTACATTCTTTTGGCTCAGTCTTGGAAGAGTTGCTATGGATACCCCACTTAGGGCTGAGCACTCAACCTCTGTTTTTATTCTCTGTGCTTTAACCAGTTATATGTTTCTGGATCAACCACTGACTGATACAAAAGGAAGTTTCTATGACCAGAATTGAGAACTATCTTAATCTATTCCCAATCTTCTTCTATTTATTATGACCAGGGATGAGGACTACATTAATCTATGGGTCTGATTCCCAGTCATGTTCTATCTATTTCTATTCACATCAGCATGCATAGAGAACCTCCTTATTGTCCCATTATATGATCGAAGGAAGCAAGAAGGTAACTGAATCCCCTCCTTTATAGTGGCATTAATCCCATTCCTGCAGTAGCACCTCATGGTCTAAACACCCCTAGGACACTCATCTTTTACAAAGCAATTTGGAAAGATCAGGAGGCCTCAAACCCAGACAAAAGATGATAGAAAACCAAGGAACGCTAAGAGCTGGAGAAATAGTCTTCCCAGGGAAGAGCACATCAATTGGCTATCCAATGCCAAATGGTCATCCCTGAAAACATACATACAAATAACATAATATGGACTGAAAGATTGTATTTATATATTTAGAAATATATATTTGTATATTTATTCGTACACACACACACACACACACACACACACACACGAAGAGTTTGAAAGAGCAAAGGGGAAAAGTGTGTTCATGGAAGGGTTTGGAGGGTGAAAAGAGAAGAAACTGGAGGTGACAACAACCTTTAACAAGAAATGACAATCATCCTGAATGTCGTTGGTCAAATTTATTAATAAACCACAAAACTTGGGAAATTATTCTAATTTATTCTTTTAACCTTACTTAACTAGAGGAATAACTCCATAAAAAGTTCTGTAACTCACCGGCTACCTGTGGAATAAGGTATAAAGGCTCCTTTGTTGACATTAATTGTTTCCAATGCAATGAGTTAGTAGTTTTGACCATTCTCCTAGTGGTGACCACAGATTTCATTTTTAGAATCACGAAATTTTATACATTTCAATTTTAGCAGTTGTTATTAATTGCTGCTCAGATAGTTTTTTAATCTCTGGTTAGTAGGACATTCTTCAAGTTGGTCCAGAGTCCTTTTAGCGTAACCTTTGAATTCCTTTTTTTTTTAAAGACATATTTTATTTTTAATTATGAGTATGCCATGTATATGTGAATGTGAGTGCAGGGACTGTTAGAGGCCAGAAGGGGGCTCCAGATCCCCTGCAGCTAGACTTAAGGGTAGCCGTGCAATACCTGATGTGGGGGCTGGGTACCAGACTCAGAAGTTCACATTCTTAAGCACTGAGCTATCTCTTCAGCTCCAACTAGGAATTCTTTGATGTCTTCCTTAGCTTTGGGTGTAACAAACTGGTTTGGGGTGTGTAAAGCAGGCTTCACACTGTGATTATTGATTTCTGCAAGGATTCCTGGTTCATTTTTATACGAGCCAATGTGCAAGAAACCCAGTTGCAGCTCTTGAAGGCTGATTGCTAGAAGCTTGGTCATTGTTTCTTGCTCTTACTCGGATTCTTTATAGTTGATGTCATTTCATCTTTAAGATGTGTATGTAATGAGAAAGATATGTGCGTCAATGTTATGTATATGTATGGAATATACCTCCTATCTCAAAGATAAAGTGTGCCTTGTTCACTTTTGGGACTACAGATGTACTTTTTAATTTTTAACATTTGTTTTGAATGTGTGTGTGTGTGTGTGTGTGTGTGTGTGTGTAGTGTGCTCACCGAGGTCAGAGAACTACTTGCAGGAGTCAATGTGTTCTCCTCTTATTCTTTGTGGGTCCCAAGGATTTTGTTCCTATTCTCAGGCTTGGTGTCCAGTGTCTTCACCTATTTAGCCGTCTCAGTAGTAGCTCCCAGGACTACAGAATTTTAACAGGTATTTTGGTTTTCCAACTGTCTTTCTGTTTCCAATGTTCAAATAAATTCAGCCTGCAATAATTACAAATTAATTTCTTTTCTTTCACAAAAATCCTTTCAGAACAATCTCCAAGCCTCTCTCAGTGATCAGTGAGATGACTTTTTTTTTGAGGGTTGCTTAAGTGTGTACATGTGTGCTCCTATGGAGAACATCCCACTACCGTTTGGTAAACGCTGCTGAGTCCTCTGTACATTACGCCACCAACACAGACACGGGCTGATTTGTTTCATTTGCTTTGGTAGTTTTGGGATGGCTGAGCTTCAGTCATTATGCAAAGCTTTTTTTTTCTTCCTAATCTGAAACTCCCCTCTTGCAGCTGGATTTCACAGTTGGAACATTAAATCCAAATAATATGACATATGGAAAATGGAATTCAAATGCATTGCATATGTGGGAGTGTGCCAGAGCCTAGGAAAGGGCTGCAAGTGAAGGAAGTGGTTGTAGCCAAGTAGTACTGAAAAGATACCAAATTAAGGGTGTACTAAACTGCACACTCTTACATCCTGTAGCAATTGTGTTACAGTTATTGCCAACCTGTTTACTGTTGCTCTGAGCATTCTAATCCCTCCAATCCTGCTGCCAAAATTCTAGTGTTTGAGAATGTCTCTGAACAAAAATACACCCAGGGAAGGGCCAACAGGAAGCATGAAGCTCTGCAGTATTCCAATGTGTAGGAGCTTGGAGATCCATGGTACAGCTCCGGTGTTGTGTGTGTTTGTAGGAGGGACCCTGAGGCTCATGGGTGGAAACTCCTGAAACATGAAATCTTGGAACTAAACGTGGGCTCTGAAGCAATGGATCATGAGGGAGCCCACCCCAGAAGAAGATCCTGTGACTGCTCTCTCTCTAAGCATTCCCTCAGGAACTAAGAGTTACAAGGGGAAAGAAAAGAGCACTTTCTTCACATTTCTAGTAGCAGCCCCTGAATGCAGCCCACTCTTGACTTTAGCTCAAGAATAAACACATGCTGCCCAAGACTGGGTGAGGGCCTCATTCCCACTTTTGGAAAGGATTGCTGGACCACCCTAGAACAAGGAAGAAAGCACATAAAGAGGCCTCACATAGAATCAGTGCCCATGTGGGCTAGAAGGAAAAGTGGCAGGCAATTCTCACAGATTCTTGTAGATCAGACCAAAGAGCCATGGCTCAGGCCATACCTAGACAAAGGATTGTGCTGAACTGCACTAGAACAGAAAACAGGACAGAACAGGACAGGACAGGACAGGACAGGACAGGACAGATAGGATAGGACAAGATAGATCAAAGAGAATAGACAGAACAGGACAACATAGACCAAGTAGAGTAAGCAGACTAGAAGGATAGAATAAAGTATAATAGATAGGAAAGAACAGGATAGACCAAACAGAATTGAAAGATAGAACAGAATGTATTATAAAAATAGAGTAGTATAGTATGTAATGGGATATGGTAGAATGGAGTAGACAGAATAGACGTAAATAATGTAATAGAATATGCATACAGGATGTAATATATGGTTATAATAGTATACAATAGAATATGATAGAACAGAATAAATAGGTCAGAATAGGAGAATAGTACAGGTAGGTAAGGTTCCATCTTGAAAACCTTTCTCCATCATTCATCTTGAGAAGTTCTTTCTCCCTAAGTGATATACTGTGATGCTGTGTGGCAGGTGGGTTCTCAGTGATTGCTACTGCAAACAGGCTTATAGACAGTGTTACAGACAACTTTGATTCCAGTGGGTATTTCTGAAAGGTAGGCAAACCAAGCAGAAGTAGTTCCCCATGTTCATTTATCCACTTCCTCTTCCTGCGCACACTGCTGTACTGTGGTAAGTACCTAAATAAAAAACTTACCTATTATCTGTTGAAGTGATGTTTCCAAAACCAATATATCAACAAAGAGGCAATAAGGAAAAATGGATACCCTCAAACAATGGCTAATTTGATTTTAAAACAAGACCTTAAGGCCCAGAAAGATGGCACAACAGCTGAAAGTGTTTGTCCTCAAACCTGACACTTGAATCCAAACCCTAAGACTCACGTGGTGGAAGGAGAGAAGCAACTTCTGCAGATTTCCTCTGATGTCTACATGTGCACCATGTCATGTGTGCATTCCCCCAACACACAGGATTAAAAAAAGAAAGTGGGAGAAAAATAAGGACTTAAGGCCAGAAAACCTAAACAGTTGCTCACAATCATGGAGTCTCCTACTGCTCGCCATCATTCAGTTCAGAACAATGTGTGTCTATGTGTGTCATTTTGAAGACCACAAGACTGCTGGGATGAGTCACCAGCCTATAATGTGTTATAGTCAGACAGTGCTTTCAATATTTGAAGCTGTGGTTCAAATGTGCCTTCTGTGTGTGTGTGTGTGTGTGTGTGTGTGTGTGTATTTTTGTGTGTTCATGTATATGTGAGGGTGCACATGAATGTGTGTGCATGCATGTGGAGGCCATAGGATAACCTTCTGTGTCATCCTTAGGAAATTGTCTTTGAGACAGAGTCTCTCCTCAGCCTAAAGTTCTCCTAGTAGTGTAGGTTGGCTGGCTAGCACATAGCCAAGATTCTTAGAACATGCAACAAAGCCTGGCATTTTAAAATAGGTTTTAGAAGTTGGACTAAAGTCCTCAGGCTCCCATGACATGTAGTTTACTGACTGGGCTGTTTCCAGTCCTACCTCCCTGCTACACACACACACACACACCTCCCCTAATTTAAATTTAACCTGGATGCTGTAACCAATTGTTTCTCTTTCTCCCTTGGAAATTAATAAGTTGTGTCTGTGATCTTAAAATAAAAACCTCTTTCCTTTGTCTCCTACACAATAAGATCTTATTTCCCTACCTAGGCTGAGATGTTTCCTAAAGGCCTTTTGCCATTTTTTATGGTTTCAGTTTTCCATTCTATCTTCTCTGTGAATGTCAAGGTTAACACTGAGCCGTGGAAGTCTGACAGTACAGGAAGATGATTGTATCCTAGGCACGACAGAGGACTAAGTTGTACACTGTCCCCAGAGAGAAATCTGTTTCATCTCTCACCAAATTAACAGCAGAGGAACTAAAATACTTCTTATATTTGAGCTTTTAGGATAAATTCTATAGAGTTAGGCTAAATACTTCCATAAAATATATTAAAATTTTAAAACAAATAAACCACAATCTCTTTGCCTAATCTGTAAAAGAAAAGATTAATAAATTGTAAACAAGGAGTATTTGGAGGAGGTCTAATGGGAGAGGGAACCTTTTGATTTCTTGCTTGGAAAGAACAGGGTTGGTTCACTGATAGCCAGCAGGTCCTGCAAGAAGAGGCTTTATTTGCCACACCTCCATCCTCCACATTTTCATGTTTGGTAAAATAACTTTTAAAACATTTTAAAGGTATTGTTCTATCTTATATGTATAGGTATTTTGCCTGCATGCATGTCTGTGTACCACATGCATGCTTTGTATTCAAGAAGGCCAGAAGGGGTTATCTGATGCCCTGAAACTGGAGTTACAGATAGTTGTGAGCACCCGGGTACTTGGTGGGAGTTGAACCTTCCAGGTTTTCTGGAAGAACAGCTAGTGCTCTTAACCACCAAGCCTTTTCTTTAGCCCCATATTTGGTAGGCTATCTTAGAGTAAGTCTCAGATTTGGTGGGATTTTGTGGATGTAGGAGTAAGGAATCTTGCTGTTTTGTTAAGGATTAAACAGTAAATCAAGGAGCTGGAGGAAGAGTTCAGAAGGTAAAAGTGCTCATTGCTTTTTACATGGGGCCCAGTTTCAAGTCCCAGCACCCATGTCAGCTCTCTATGACCTGCAACTACAGTTCTAGAGGCTCCAACACCCTCTACTGGCCTCTGTTAGATACCAGCATATACATACATATAAACACAAGCACATCTTTTTTTTTTTAAAAAAAGTAGTAAGCCAGCACACACTCAAACACAAGTCATATTATCATAAACCAGCATGTACCCTGCCCCCTACATATAAGTACAGACTAGCGCAAGCATAAGTGTTAGGGTTTACGCTGGGGGAGGACCTTGGTGGATTGGTTGGGGACAAGGAATGCTGCAAAGGTCACACCACAAGACAGATTTATTTGCATGGGGTTGGGGGAGGTTGAGAGTGGGGGCTTTGGGGAAGATGGGGGAGGCCACCTTGGAGCTGGAACAAGAGAGAGAAACAGAGGCAGAGAAACAGGGAGACAGAGACAGACAGAGAGATCAGGAGACAGAACCAGAGAGCAGGCTATGATGGCGGGACAAGTGTTGAATTCAGTGACTAGTGATGTTATCGATGCTGGTGCTGAGATGGGCTGGAGAAACACCTGGTTTCTAACAATGGGTAAATACAAACCCAAACAAATACACACAAACACAAATATACACCATTCATATACATATAAACATATATCCAAACACACGAAGCAAATACAACTCCGTATACACATAAACAGACACATAAGGACACAAATACACAAATACAAATACAGGCACACATAGAGTACAAACATACAAACATACAAACATACAAATAGAAACATGCAGCAACACACACAAACACAATGTTTACAAGCACAAATACATACACAGGGAACTTTTCAGAGGGGTGTTCCTTTGGCCTTTCACTGACAGCCAAAGAAAAAAAAGCAAGAACACAGAACCCTTCAGAATGGGAAGGTCCCACAAATCAGATGTGAGGGTGGTTTCTTCCTCTGTGAACAGTAAGCTGGGTCAGTCTAGAGCACTGTGATTATCAACACCCTGATGGAAGAAGGAGAGGCAGAAATGCCCTTTGCTGCTAGAGTCCTTGCAGGGGTCTCTGAGATACAGCACCCCACTTCTGGCAAGTGATCTAAGGGAGGTTATCACCCTTCACAGAGAGCAGAATGACCCTTGCATCTTGGTCAGGAGCTAAATGCCCCTTTTTGGCATTCAGACCAGGCTAGCATTTCACATTTAAATTCAAGGTCATTTCTCTGGGCAGGAGGTCACTCTTGTCTTTCTGAGAACAGAAAAGAACACTCACAAAAGGCTTGGAAACAAAGCCCTCAGCATCCCTTCCTATTGAAGCACCTTGGGAGCCGCATGGGCCTGTCTGGCCAGTCAAGTTGCGTTTTTTTCTGTGGAAATCCATGTCAATGGGGATGGGGTGGGAGAATCACTAAAGGCAAAAGGCGCCCCCCACCCAAATAATACTTTTCTTATTTATAAATAATAGAAGCGTGCAAGCAATGTAGATAAATAGCAAGGAAGGTTAAAATCACTCACAGTTTCACCATTCAAAAGTAAATACCGACAATATTGTTACATTTTTAAATGTGTGTGTTTAATTTCAACCAGTAGAGTAATGTTCGACAGAGTTTGGGGACTTTCGTTTTTCACAAGAAGAGACTATTTTGTCTTCCTCTGGATGTTGGGGCCCAGAAATTCTAACTCTTCTCATATTTCCACCCTTACCATAGAGAGGAAAGAGCCTGCTTCTTCTCTCTCTCTCTCTCTCTCTCTCTCTCTCTCTCTCTCTCTCTCTCTCTCTCTCTCTCTCTCGTGTGTGTGTGTGTGTGTGTGTGTGCCTGTGTACTCATGCCTGTATATCTGTGTCTATGTCTTAGGTATACACATATATGTGTGTTCAGGAGTGCACCAAAGTGAGATAGTGAGATATTGGGTATATCCTGTTTTATCACTTTATATCTCAACTCCCTTGAGACAGGCTCTCTCACTGAAACTGAAGCTAGGTTGGCAGCCACCGCACCACAGCAGTCCTCGGGTCTCTGCATCTTACAGTATTAGGGTTATAGGAAACTCAGCCACACCTGCCTTTTTTTTTTTTTTAATCCGGATCACTGGGATCTGAACTCAAGTTTCCACAGACATCAAGCACTCTTACCCACTGAGCCATGTTCCCAGCACCAAACTTTTCTTAGGTCCCTGATTGTACTAATGATCAAAGAGAAGCCAGGACAGAAGCTGTGGGAACTCTGAGAACAAAGGTTGGAAGCTTGGTGAGAGCTAAGGGGTCATCTCCCTTCCCTCCTCCCCTTAGTACATCCCTAAGAAACTGCCCCTGTGTGAGGCCTGCCCTGTTCATTTGTGTCCCAGCCCTACTGTCTCTCATCAACTCCAGGGCCTACTGAGCACTTTAAAGATTGGCTATTATGAAAAAAAAATCTGCCCTTGTAGCCATGTGGCTGTGGCTTCTACCAGAAATCACCCTGTTGCCTCTCCTCTGTTACCCTAGGAGAAACAGGGTGATTTGAGCAAGAGTCTATACTCAGTGTTGACTCTGTATAAAAAATTGACTCATACTGACAATAATGGAGACTCAGGGAGTCCAGGAAGGGATGCATGCCTCTGGCTCAGCTGCTTCTCAGAGGAAGGAGGGCAGTCTTTAAAAGCTAAAAAGTCCCACATTTCTCCAGAACAAAACTGACTCGAGAATTTAAATAGAAATTCCTTTCAGTAGCCATGTGGGTGATACCTTCTTTCCCCCTGATTCTGTTTGCTGTTCGCCTGACTCACTCGTCACCCATCCTCTCCAAATGTGTAGGCTTTGTCATGACAGAGACATATCTCTAAATCTTTTGATAGATGTTTATCGTGTCTCCAACTCCATGAATTGTATGTGTGTGAGCATGCACGTGCGTGTGCATGTGTGTGTGTGTGATCATGTGTGTGAGTGTTCTGGGGTGCATGTGCACTGGACTTTGTGTGAGTTCTGGGGATCTAAACCCATGTCCTCATGCTTGAGAGGCAAGCCCTTTACTATTGTCTCTCCATTCCCTCTTTCTATGGCAAAGTCTTGGGGCTAAAGCTCAGGGATGGTAGGCCAGCTTGATAGAGATGGCAGGCCATTCAGTGGAGGTCATATTATAAGTAAAGCTGGAAGCCCCGTATCTTCAGGATCAGCTGAGGAAGATCTACCATCATGTTAATGCTGACGCTCTTGCGTGTCCCCTAGATGATAATGAGGAGTAGAGGGGAGAAGACAGTGCAGAGGAGAGCATGGTTTTCTTAGCTGGTAGAAATTAAGACCCAGAGCTTCCATATAAGCCAATAGTAACTACTCATTACTAGAAGAAAAAAAAAAAGGCAAGAAGCAATCCTCCTCCACACAGAGGTCATACAGAGCCATGAAGCTCATGCAACAACCTAAAAGCAAATCCCTAAGAACTTCAAGATGGATGCAGCACTCAACAAGCATTTTCAGGGATAGCACAACCATATAGGTTGAGAGCCCTGAGTTCAGACATCTGAAATCTCAAATTCCCCAGCACTGAAAAAATTTGAAGCACCAACCTGATCTTACACATGTATAATTCCACCCCAACCTCCAGTGACAAGTGTCAGTCCAAGTGTATGTGGCCTTATGGGTGTATGTGTATGCAATGTGTATGAGACACAAATGAGTGTTATGCTTTGAGTTGGTTTCCTCCACAATTTATCTCTTTGTATTTAAACAAATATTCTTTAAAAATCAAAAATCTTCAGAAGAGGTGGCCCTGCCCTTCTCTGGCGGCAGCACTTGGGAAAGCAGAATACATGTTGCTTGGGCAGCACAGCAGAGCTGGTCCTAGTGGGTGAGCCAGACCAGGGGGCCTGAGAGCTGGTCCCGGTCCTACTGGTCTTTGGGGCAGTGATGGAGAGTTGGCTCCTGTGGTGTGAATGTGGGAGAGCTGGTGAGTTGACCAGCTCAGCTACCAACCAGACCCAATCAATTCAGGGCTTTGAGTTGGTTCACCCCAACATCTACCTCATATGTGAATTGCTGGACCACTTGCAGGGGGCATTCCTGTAGACTCAGAGCTGTAGGATCTCTGTGACCCAGGGCAACCATAGACTATCCAAAAGGAGTCCAGGTGAAGATCTAGTATTGATGGTGTAGCAGAAGCCAGACACCTTGATCCAGACCAATGACTCATTACAATGAACATTTGCAAATAAAGTTGTTTGGACAGGAGGGTGTACTGCAGGTTCCACGATGAGATTTTGTTTTGTTTTGTTGCTTTCTTTTATCTTTTTTTTTTTTTTTTGCTTTTTTGTTTTCTTTTGGGGAGAAGTTGTAAGGGTAGAGGGCAGATATGAGGGGATGAGGAGATGAATGGGATTTAGGGTACATGATATGGAGTTCATAAAGAATCAACAACTAGTTGAAGAAAGAAATCCAAAATCTGGGGGATAGGAAGACAAGTCTAGTTGGTAAAGTGGGAGGGCCTGAATGTAGAACCCTAGAACTCATGGGAAAGCAGGCGGAATGGTGTACACGTGAAATGCCAGCACTAGGGAAGGCAGGCAGGCAGACCCCAGCTTACTGGCCAGCCAAGCTGATTTGTTCATGTTCTAAGCCAATGAAAGTCTGTCTCAGTCTAAAGGGAGAGAGCCCCCGAGGAGCAACACAAGTTGTCCTCTACCTTCCATAAATATACATACACATTCACACATCATTCATCCCCTTACACACACACACACACACACGCACACACACACACACACACACCACACATGAACACGCACGCACGTTCACACATTACTTCTGGTTCTAACATTTCAGATTAGGGACACTTATTGAGCAGAGTTTCTTTTCTCAAAGAATTCCAAGTCTAGTGGTTAAGATATGCAGATGGGTTAAAAATCAACCAACCAAACACAAACAAATTAGAAGCAGGCTAGATTTAGTACTGTTAGAAATACATTGTAGGAAAAAGAGAATTATTCAACTCTGCTTCTCAGCACTTAACAGTTTAGAACTGAAAGAATGAATAAATCCCACCAGAAAAAGTCTCTTTAAGCAAAAGTTACCTTTGACCTGACAGAGTGTGGGGGGAGCAGGATTTTGTTGGAAACTGACTAGTTCATGCAAAGACCCACAGAGTTATGTGTACTAAGAAATATTTTTAAAGTGCCAATAAATGCAGTGGGGTTGTTCTGAGACTACAAAGAACCATGAGAATGCATATATCACCAAGAAGCTTGAAACGAGGGCAGTCTGGTCTTTATTCCCTAGATAACAGGCAAACAAGAGTCTGAAGGGCGTAACAGCACGATCTGACTGGTGTGCAAGGAAGATAATGCTGAAAGCCATTTGGGGAAAATTGAAAAGATGAGATTGGAAACATACAGTTGCTTCACTTATCTTTGTAATGGATGGCTTAGTCATGCCTCCATTTCACGTATTCGAGGGACAATTGAGAGAAGGGAGCGTCTCTCATTGAGCCACACCGAGTCCCATATAGCCACCCCTAAAGAAACTGTCTTTTTATTCCTTTTCATTCCACACCAGTGACATCACCTGGTCTTGATGAGAAAGGGACAGTTTCATTCTGCTATCTGCTCATTAGTTATGGCTGTATGTCTGTCCGTAGATATTTGCTTTTGACTCTCGAATTTTCACACCAAGGAATATTGGGCTCTTACATGATAAAGATTTTATCAAAGAAACAATTTACTATTATCACATCAGTTTTAATTAATAGATGTTTAACCGCAAATAGCCAGACTCATTCTGAGTACAAGCATGTGTGTGTGTGTGTGTGTGTGTGTGTGTGTGTGCCTATGTGCCTATGTGTGCTTGCAAGCATGCATGAGTGTGTGAATGCATGAGCATATGTGAACTTGCCTAAGGAGGCAAGAGTTCAATCTCAAGCAGCATCCCCCTTTTTACTGAGGCAGGGTCTTTTATTTGCTGGGCTGGATGGGTAGCATACCTCATGGAGCTTTCTGTTTCCTCCCATGCTGAGATTGCAAACATGTACCATTACAGCTAGCTTATTTTATATGGCTGCTGGGAAACCAAACTCAGGTTCTATGGACTGAGCCATCTTTCCTGTCCTTGTTATTTAACTTCTGTGGATAAAATGCCTTATTGTAAGTGCTCAAATACATTCTGAATGCTTATGTCTTAAAACGAACACTCAGGGGCCTATGTTTCAGGGGTTTGACATCTCTGCAGCTGGAATTTCCTTCTTAATAACATGTCTTATAATGAGAGTAATTAACTTTATGCATAGTGTACTATACAGTTTAATAGTAAGTATCTAGGTTAGTACATTGGTCCTATGTATTTCTATACAAACTTCTGCCCACATGGTAGGTGAAAAATATTTGAAATTGTTAAAGCATTCCTAGAAAGTGAAGCTATTTGATCATTAGAAAAGCCCGGGAAAATGGTTCAGTAGGTAAAATGATTTGGACTCCCTAGTACCCAGGTTAAATCTGGGTGTAGAGGCACCTATCTTATAACTTCAGTGCTGCAGAGGTAGAGACAGGCAGGTCTTGGGGGAATTACTAGACACCAGACTATCCAATCAGCAAACTCTGGGTTGAGTAAGAAATCCTGTTCCAAAAATTAAGGTGGCCAGTGATTGAATATATGTATATGTATATGTATATGTATATGTATATGTATATGTATAT